>NC_091850.1:51568932-51871963 GCF_037783145.1 Equus przewalskii | reverse complement strand
TATTTTCCATTTAGGCTATATTGTGATTTATTTAATTTTTCCACATTGTGAGAAGAGTTTATTTTAGTTCAAAAGAAATGTCATTGACAAAAAAAAAACACAAAAAAACCTTGCTGGAACTAATAAGCTATTATAAAAAGGCTGTCCTGTGCACTGTGGAATGTTTAGTAGCATTCCTGGCCTCTCTACCCACTAGATGCCAGCTCCACCCCTTCTTCCAGTTGTGACAACTAAAAATGTCTGCAGACATAGTCAAATGTCTCCTGGGAACAAACTGTTCTTCTGTTTGAGAGCCACTGGTGTCCAAACATTGCAGACCTGGGAAATGAATTTATATTTTGTTGTCACTGCAGTGGGAACCAGTGAGGGGTAAAAGGTAGAATAATGACACAAGATTAACACAAAATTGTGCTGTTTGTGACAACATGGATGGACTTTAAGGGTATTATGCTATGCAAAATAAGTCAGACAGAGGAAGAGAAATACTGTATGATTTCACTAATGTGGAAGATAAATAAACAAACAAACACAGAGATAAAGAGAACAGATTGGTGGTTACCATAGGGGAAGGAGGTGGGGGCAGAACAAAAGGGGTAAAAGGGCGCATATGTATGGTGATGGATGGAAACTAGACTTTTGGTGGTGAACATGATGAAGTCCATACAGAAGCCAAAATATAGTGATGTACACTTGAAATTTACACAATGTTTTAAACCAATATGATCTCAATAAAATAATTATTTTAAACACAACTATCCCAGCTTCAACAAAGTCAATCACTTTCCCATATACCAGTAACAAACAAGTGGAATTTGAAATTAAAACCTCAATACCTTTTTCATTACCACCTCAAAAAATGAAATATTTAGGTATAAATCTAAAAAAAAATGTACAAAATCTATATGAGGAAAACTACAAAATTCTGATGAGAGAATTAAAAAAGAACTAAGTATAGTCATGCACCACGTAATGACATTTCAGTCAATGATGGACCACATATACAGCAGTGGTCCCATAAGATAACACCATATATCCTAGCTGTGTAGTGGGATATAGCATCTAGCTTTGTCTAAGTACACTCTATGATGTTCACACAATGACAAAATTGCCTACAGTGCATTTCTCAGAATGTATGTCCATCTTTAAGTGACATATGACTGTAAGTGGAGAGATATTCTATGTTCATGGATAGGAAGAATCAGAATTGTCAAGATCTCAGTTCTTCCCAACTTGATCCATACATTCAATGCAATCCTGTGGGGCCTGGGCCTTGCTTGCTCAGCAGAAACCCCCAGGCCCATTGCAACCATGTGTCCTTCTGGCTCCCTTCTGGGCAGGCAGCCCAGCTACTGGGATTTGTAACGATCTGGGCCTGGCCAGCCCAGACCCTCCCTTATCCCAGGAGAAGAGCATCACGTCTTACAGGGACACAGAGCCCCTCCATGTGAACTACTGTTCTGGGAATGCTGGTGGTACCAAGGACTGCCCTTTGGCAAGCATGCAGCCTTTGTTCCTCTGCTTGCTTAAGCAAGTGTCTCTTAGGGGGCAGTAGAGGGTGCACACTTCCATCCAGGCAGCTGCCACTGGACACTCTCCAGTAAGTAGGACCCAATAAACCTATATGTCTCCTTCGCAGTCTCCAGGTCGTTTCTTCGGTCTTTTAGCAAGATATTCTGCTGCCCTAGCCCAGCTGGGCTTGTGGCCTTACAAATCCCAATCAAAATCCCAGCAAGTTATTTTATGAATATTGAAAAACTGATTCTAAAATTTATATGGAGAGGCAAAAGATCTAGAACAGCAAACACAATACTGAGGGAGAAGAATAAAGTGGGAGGAATGACACTATCTGACCTCAAGACTTATTACAAGGCTACGATAAGCAAGACAGTAGTGTAAGAATAGGCAGAGAGATCCACGGAACAGAATGGACAGCCAAGATACAGACCTACATAAACACAGTCGACTGATCTTTAACAAAGGAGCAAAGGCAATACAGTGGAGCAAAGACAGTCTTTTCAACAACTGGTACTGAGGCAACTGGACATTCACGTGCAAAAAAATGAATCCAGACTCAGGCCTTACACTATTTTCAATTATTAATTCGAAATGGACCATAGACCTAAACATAAAAGGACAAACTATAAAACTCCTAGAAGATAACGTAGGAGAAAATCTAGATGACCCTAGATATAGTGAGGACTTTTTAGATACAACACCAAAGGCATGCTCCATGACAGGAAGAACTGATAAGGTGAACTTCATAAAAATTAAAAACTTCTGCTCCACAAAAGACAATATCACTAGAATAAGACAAGACACATACTGGGAGAAAATATTTTCATAAGACACATCTGATAAAAGACTGCTTTCCAAAACATACAAAGAACTCTTAAAATTCAGCAATAAGAAAACAAACAACCCAATTTAAAAAATGGGCCAAAGACTTTGACACCTCACCAAAGAAGATATAAAAATAACAAGCATGTGAAATGATGCTCCACATCATATGCTATCAGAGAACTACAAATTAAAACAATTAGATACCACTAGACACCTATTAGAATGGCCAAAAGCCAGAATACCAACACCCCAAATGCTGGAGAAGATTTGGAGCAACAGAAACTCTCACTCATTGTTGGTGGGAATGCAAAATAGTGCAATCACTTTGGAAGATGATTTGGCAGTGTCTCATAATATTAAACATACTATTACCACAAAATCCAGCAGTTGTGCTCCTTGGTGTGTACCCAGATGAACTGAAAATTTATGTTTACACAAAAACCTGTTTACAGATGCTTCTAGAACCATTATACATAATTGCTGAAACTTGGAAACAACTGAGATGTCTTTCAGTAGGCGAATGGATAAATAAACTACGGGACATCCAGACAATAGAACATTACTCAGTGCTAAAAAGAAATGAGCTATCAAGCCATGAAAAGACATGGAAGAACCTTAAATGCATATTACTAAGTGAAAGAAGGCAATCTGAAAAGGCTACATAGTATGTGATTCCAAATATATGACATTCTGGAAAAGGCAAAACTATGGAGACAGTAAAGTTTCAGTGGTTGCCAGGTGTTAGGAGGATGGGGGAGGGATGAGTAGGCGAAGCACAGGGGATTTTTAGAGCAGTGAAAATACTCTGTGTGATACTATAGTGATGGATACATGTCATTATACATCTGTCCAAACTCATAGAATGTACAGCACCAGGCATGAACCACAATGTAAACTATGGACTTTGGGTGATTATCATGTGTCAACGTAGGTTCATCAGTCGTAACAAATATACTCCTCTGATGGGGGATGTTGATAGTGGGGGAACACTATTCATGTATGGGGTCCAGGGTATATGGGAAATCTCTGCCTTCCACTCAATTTTTCTGTGAACCTAAAAACTGCTCTAAAGAAATAATAAAGTCTTCAAAAAAAAGAGATGTCAAAAATAGTCATATTTTCCACTTGCATGATCTCTGTGGGGTTAAAACATATTTTCTTTGTCTCCCAGTTGACAGGGAGTTTCCAAGTGCTGTTCTTCTGAGATTTGGTAAACAAGCCCGTCTGCATCTTCCTCATAAATTAGATTGTCTTGTAGTGTTTGAACCTGGGACAAGGAATGGCCCCTGAGCTGCCGGTAGTCAAATTTCTTAACATTTCTGATCCAAATTCACAAAGAGGCTACTGGCACTTGCTTCAGTGGTGGCTGAGATTAATTGTGCCCAAAGTGCCCAGAAGAGTTTCTCATGCATAGCAGGTGTCCTATAAGTTTCATAGTTTGTGGTCGCTGAGATCCGGTGTGAGCACAAATCATATATTCAGGTGCTGAGCACTCGATGGGAATCAGGGCAGGGAGCTGCCTCTGCTGAGATTTTTTCATAGTGAGGGGAAAAGAGAGAGAATTAAACTCAAAAACAGAGCGTAAGGAGAAAAGTCTGTTTGCTTACTTATTTTGAACTAGATTTCGGTTGCGTTTTGGAACCTCTGAGAGTAGTTCAGTCACTCAACGTAGATGTGGATGCTTGTGTCCGCTTTGTGAAGGCTTGAGGTTTTTTGCTATCGTCCCAGGGGCAAGGAGGGCTTCAAGATCCAGGGTAGCAGAAATGACACAAACTTTTGTGATGGTGTCCTGCTATCTTTGTGCTCTAAAAGACACCAGCAGTGGGTGTGTTTGAGGCCAAATTCTAAGCAGGACTTTATCTCCAAATCCCTTTTCTTTTTCCTCTCTTAGGACCATTACTCATCTGTTAATACTATCTAAGGTCAGATAGTTTTATAAAAGGACACCACCAAATTAAAATCCTCAGCAAGACAAAGAGACACTTTTGAACCTTTCTGTTGGCTGTAAATTACAACTTTGTTTGCCTCGGGCATCACAGGAAACTATGAATTGTGGTGTGTTCTCCGGTGAAGCAGTTTGACTTAGAGGGCTGTTTTGTTTTTTGCAGAGAAAATTGGAGAAATCTAGAAGCTTCAATCACGTCAAGCCTAAAAGTTTGGCAAAAACAGAAGTATAATTTGCAATTATACTTACAGAAAGTTAAAGTGCACAGAAATTTAAAATGGACAAATTTTTGAATTTTCTCCCAAAAGGATTGTGAAAATGTCTTGGGCATCTAACCGTCATTTCTACTGCCATGTACAATAAATTTGATAGTCTTGGGTTGGTGATTTGATGGAAAGAAAGCAAATAAATCAGAATGCTGTGAGATTTTAGAGTATTGCATTGGCCACATATCTGATTGTCCTTGCAGTGGTTTTATTTTGCAACACCGTAGAATCCTAATGAGAGACAAAGAAAGCAAGCCTAGAAAACAAGTGAATTTCCATATTGGCACGGATAGAGGAACGTCAGCTGAAAGCATGCAGCAAGGGCTGTGAGACACACTAGAGTTCTCCCTGACCCAGCATTTTAAAATGTCTTTGTTTTAAAGCCTCTGATTGCAGGCTATTAGAAGGTTGGCAGGCCACATCTAAAATGGAATAAGCACCATGACAGCTGGGCTACTGATGTAAAGAAACTTGATTAACTTAGATCAAAACCTTTTTGCTTGGTTTGATGGTCTTAAATGTTTGGGAAAAACAGGGTTGGATAATATAGGAAGACACTTTGTAAAATAAAGTAACCTTTAGCATATTGGCTGAAAAAGACAAAGCAAGGAACAGAGGTCATGGCCTTACTCCAGGAACAAAGGAAAACAAATGTTTATTTATAGTAAGCTTATAAAAACTAAAATAGCATAGATAAGTAGCCTGTACACACAAGCTATGTTTTTATTGGTGTTTTTTCCGGCTAGGGCCAGAATGGCTCACGTTTTTCATAGCATGTACTATGCAAGGTATTTGCATATCCAGGTGGTTCACCAGCTCCCCTCAAAATCCTTGTAATACAGGCATGTGCCCCAACTTTTTATAGATGAAGTAACTGAGGGCAGGGAGGTCAAGGAACATACTGGACCACACGTCTAGTCAGTGGAGCAGTTGACCTGTGTCTGGGGCACCCTTTTAGTGGGAAGACGGTCCTTGAAAGACTGGCGCTGATACCCAGCAAGGGCTCAATCTACTCACCACAAGATAAAGGTCAGGCAGGCGGTGGCAGAGAAAGAACTTTAATAAGCGATAAGCTAGCAAATCAGAAGATGGTAGACTATCATCCCAAAAAACCCATCTTAAAGGGAACTGATTTGGAAGTGCCTTATGGAAGGTAAATGGGGTCGGGGAGGGGCCTCAGAAATGTCAGGTGATGGATGACCACAGAACATTGGGCTCCTCTCCGTAGTGGATCTGCTGAATGCAATATTCCTGAAGAATCTAAGAAAACCACAGTTACTTCCTTATCTGGGACAGATGGAACAGAGTGGGCAGAGGACATAAATTTTCTGCTAATGGGTTATTCTTTCTACCAGTCACAGATTAGTTTGCCTATGTGCAGTTCAAACCGTTTTTCCAAAGCATATTGTGAGAATAAGATGGGGAGGTGAGCACGTGATCTCAGAGGCTGAAGTTCTAAGAGCGTTCTGTGCAGGGCCTATTGTCTTTCATAGTTTTCATGGGCTGCCATTGCAAATTCTTGGAGGGTTCTATGTGCTGCATGAGGTGGATCTTTAGTCTATGATGTAGGAAGCTTACAGGTGGTCATTTTAGCTTCTCAATGCTCCTGCATGAGGCTTAGTCAAGCAGAGGGCTGTCAGCAAGCTACTCTCTTTATCAGTGGTCCTCCTGCTGTTCTGTGAGGCAAGCTCAAAAACTTTGGTTCCTTTGTTTCCCACCTTAACCTTGTGGGTACAGGCACAGTTACATCCCTAATCCAGGGAAACTTTACCTCCTTCATCCTCAGTTTCAGCGCCATCAGATTGATGGGGGCCAGTGTTAGCACAGAGGCATTAATGCACCATTTATACAGTATCTCCCCAAGGCTTAGGCTGGGTGCCATCTGGAGGAGTTTACAAGGTCATTTTTTAATTCTACTAATCTTAAGAACCTCCTTTTAAAAAATACAGATTCCTTCACCCTACCCCCTAGGAATTTTTGGTTCTGGAGGTCTGTGTTGTGATCTAGGAAGTTGTATTTTTGAAAGTCTTCTGGAGTTGGTGTTGCAACTTTGAAATGAGACTGAAGCTGAGCATTCAATAGCATGAGTTTTATTCAATGGCCAAAGAATGGAGAAGTGGGATCAAAGTTCGTAAATCAACTTCTCAGCTCCTGGGGTGATTAAGCAGCTATTATAAGGGGTCTAGATAATGAAGGGGAGGAATGTTCATAGTTTTTTGGTGAAATGGGCAGGCTTTTATGGGGAGCAAGAATGCCACCTCTTTTCTTTCCTGTCCTTATTAGGTTGTATCCTGCCATTGCCATGGCAGCTGTAAACTGTCATGGTGTCATGGGTGTGTTCTATAATATGGTAATGTATGACAATGAGCGTATAATGAGCTGTGGGGTCCTTGTCAGGTCAAGTCAGACTGCCATGTAGCCTTCAACTGGTTTTGACTGGTTTTGTTCAACCATCTTCTCCTTCCTTTTTTTGTGGTTTCCTGCAAGCTAAAGATAACACGTTAGGCTTTTTCCTTAGCAGGGTTGTAGTTAATGTCTTCTGGGGCCTGAGGCTGGGGTAACAAGGTGAGCAAGACACCTCTGGGCTCTGTTGCATTTAACTGCTGTGACTTTCATTTGACCTTCATGCAAATGGTCATCATAGTTCTGTCTTCTCCTTCAGCTTCTTCGTCTTTGTCTTCTTCATCTTTGCCTTCTCTGTCACTCTCTTTTTAAGTTAATAAATACAAGAGAATTATAAAACAAACAGTCATGCACCCATGACTAGAAATGTCACCTTTTCATATTTGTATTATAAATTAATTTGGAACAAGAGGAGTGCAGCGTTGGTGATGAAGTTGACATCTTCCCTCTGCTGCTGTAATTTTCTCCCTGTTTTTGCCCATTCTTGGCCAGAGTTGTCTTCCAGACATTATCATACGACCATTTCAAATGAAAAAATTGTCACACAATTTGCTTAAAAATCAGTTTCACCCTCTAAGCATCATTGGATCAAGTTCTCATCTGCAACTCCAAAAGCCTTCACCTTACACCAACTGGTGAGTCAGCTCACCAACCAACACAGAAGATCTCCATCCTGCTTCTCAGAGGGGACGGAGGGCAAAAAGATACCCAAGAAATGAGGCTGTCCTGGCAGAGGAACAGATTTCATGAATTATGAGAGAGTGAACCAGTCTTGCACTCTCAGTTCTTTGAAAACGCATTTTGTGGACTACTGTTAAATACAAATGTATGAACATACGCACTCTTCAGTTAGCACAGCACAACTCAGCCTGAAGTTTCAAGTCCCTCAAAATAGGCCTTTGAACAAGTCAGCACAAATTTGTGTTACCTCCCATGGTCAGTCTGAATTCACAGAAATTGCATTCTGTGATACCCTGTGGTCGCTGAAAATTACCTGCTATTAACCTTTCTTACTAATAAATCACTGGAATCGCTGATGGTAATTTCAGAGACATGTGGGTGGGCTAAAGTAATAAAGTTTGAATGAAGTGCCAGCACTTTTGCAAGAGTCCCGTAGTGCAGATCTCTTCTAGGGATCCCAAAGCATCCCATTTTTTTTAATCACAAGCATTTTACTACCGAACTTACAAGAACGTGACGAACACTGTGTTGCAGTACCAGCAGTTTCACGTGCTTTTTGTTTTCCAAGGTAAATCTCATGTTATCTCTAGAACGCCCATGCAGCTGGAGCGAGGGGGCATTTTCATCCCTTCTGTGTCCATGAGGAATGTAAAGCCCAGCAAGGACAAATGGCTCAGAGCACAATTAATAAACGATGAAGCTGAAACAAAGCCTAAATTTCCCAGACCCAGTGTTTTTTTCTCTTGGGCTATTACACTTCACTAGAAACTCCCCCCAGATTATTCTGTATCAGAGAAGAGATAAAGGTACAAATAGAGGAGTTTAGCAAGGTCCTTCTGGAGTGTTTAGTAGATTGTTACTAGAGAACATGATTACTGCTATCCTATGATTGCCAGGAAGGACTGCAGAGCAACTGTTTCAATGTAAACGTAGACTATTTGGTATTTGCTGTTCTCTCTTTGAGCTCCTCTATGGATAATAATGGGGCAAAGTACCTTATCTCCTTATCTTTGGGGCATCCCCAAGGAAGTTAAACTTAGGGGCTTCACAGGGAAGCTGCGATGCTCAGCGCTGGTCCTGGGATGCTTCACTGAGGTTGTCATCCACTAGGGTGGGCATCTGATGGAATGTGCCCCTCCTTTACCCAGCTGACATTTCTGCAATGCTGAGGGGGCTTGCGGTGTGAGGCTTCAGTCACTCTCTATTGTAGTGGAGTAGATTCAAAGTGAAATTCTAAAGACAATCCTAGCCTTGCTGGTGGGACTAGCCCCCGGGTCCCTCTTGTGCAGAGCGGGTACGTTCTTTCATCCAGACACTGTATGTAGGGCTGGGCTCAGCTGCAATCATAAGATACCTACTGTGTGCACATGTATGGAAGAGTATTTTTTAATATCTTTCTATACAACCTTCATCCAAGCCTCAATTGAGAAAATATAGTATTCTAAGACAATTAGTTAAATGAGATACAGAGCCAGACATTCGAAAGTAAGTCCTGAGATGATGGCAGATCAGCAGAAAGCTGGATGACACTACTGGGTCAGGTTTTCCATCCTCTCTCAGCTTACATGCTCACACCCTCACACATTCACACACCCCACACACATACACATGCCTTCACACATACACATATGCACACCCACCCACACACATACAACCACATTCACACACACACAGTCACATATCACACACACATGCACTACACACTGCACACATTCCCTTGAGTGTATATACATGCACATCACACCCTCACACACATACACCCTCACACAAATATATTCATACTTACCACATAGACACCACACACATGGGTGCACATGCACACACACACAGCATTTCTCCCACTGAATGGCATTGTGCCAGGGCCACCAGCCTGTCCTAGGCTACATAAGCACCAGCCTGATCCCCACAGCAGTGCCCACCTCACGGCAGCCTGAACGATTGTGAAGGACATTGATGACGGTGGACACCGGACGGATAATCCATTTCTGATCTCAGTGACAAGAACAGCTGAAAATCCTCATGACCCGGATTGGTCCGGGTTTATGTTGTTTATTTTAGACATCTCTGCAGACATCGCCCACTGTGAGGTGAGGTCTGTACTTGCTGCTGTCGCAGAAGGCCTTTTGTGTTTCCTTCAGGCTTGGCTCCATCCTCCCTTGTTTTCAACCTTCTTCTCCCCACCTTCAAGTTCACAGCCGTTCGCCATAGGCTGGGCATACGGGTAGTGCACCCCAAACTCTCTCTCAAATAAACAAATGAGTAAAGGAAGGAAATACTTAACACACAAGTCTTTGGGTAGAGGCTAGGTGGGTTTTTATTACAGTATGTGTATCGAATCTTTAGTTTTGAAACAATGGAAACAAATGATTAAGAATGTGAAGATAAAAATTGTTAAATAATTTATTTTACCTGCCTGCTGTATTTATGCATGATAATATTGTAGTTTCAAAATTGATTCAAATACAAAATATGTATTTTTAAATTTGATAACTCTTCTCTGTCATTTTGTCATTTGTCAACTTGGGATACATTTTAATGGAGTTTCAGTAAACCTCGTTTTAACTTTATAGAAACGTGACTGTTACTACTAGGTAAAACATAAAGTATTTTCACAAATAACTGAATTAATTTTGAGTACAAATATTGAAAGTTGAGAAAAAGTCATCAGTCAGTGGTTTTCTGTCCCTAATGTCTGGGTTGTTGTGAAGAAAATGAAAGTTAATTACTCTAAAATCTTCACTTGTTCATCAGAAAATGAAAATGGTGGCTGTGGCCAATGGCCCAGTCTGGGGGTTTTAACTAAAACTAAGTCAAATAATTCTACCTTCCTCCTGTTTGTCTCCTTGTTTCACCCCCAACACATGCGCACACACAGAGGCACACACATTTACTTTCCAGTGGATTTGCAGCTTTTGTGTGGCTGTGCTGTGGAGTCAGCTTCGAATGCCCTGGCAGGCGCTGGACAGCGCGTAACCACTCAGCTCCCTAGGCCAGCGTGGCAGCTGACTCTTCCCCTCTCCAGCCCTTCCCTTCCTCCCAAGATCCAGACCACAGTTCCAGTTCATCTTCCATCTGTGTGCTTTACAAGCTCATCAAGTCAGAAGTGTGCAAGCCTGAACTCCGCCCCTCAAACTCCCAAACTTCTGCTCCTCCTAGATTTCCCCAGATGAGAAATGGCCATGCCGTTCTTTAAGTTTCCCGATGTTGGGATCGTGTGTTTGTTGAACACCTCTCCCTCACCGCTGTGTGCTAGTTATGGCCAAGAGTGTTTCTTTATTTTGTGTCCTGCACATAGCACACAGCCCTGCATACAGTAGGTGCTCAATAAATGGTTTATTGAATGAATGAGATTTGCCAGTAATGACTCAAAAAATGTTGGACACTCGCACACATTATTTCAGAAGAAGGTAAAAGTGACAGGGAGGGAACCACGCCCACCAGCAATATTTAATCTCTGTGAACCAAGAATGAAAAGCAAGGCTTTGCATTAGGAGTTTATTTTAAAGGCACCGTGCAGGTTTTGAGAGTGTGGTCATGGGCCATCAGTAAGAATATCTATATCTTCCAGCCACAAGCAATGGTCTTCCTTGTAAGACAGCTATAAAATGTTCTATTATTCTTCCTTTGTTTTGCAGCGGGTGCCTCCTAGAAAATGCAAAATGCTCCAATTTATGTACCATAAATTTACTAGTCTTGTGTTTTGTCAGTAATTAGAAATCATTTGTTTAGAGAAGGTGCCAATATGATTGGCGGGGGGGGGGGGGTGGGCAGGTTGGTTAAAAAAACCAATCAATTCAGTAATTTTTGCTCAGCATCTGCAAGTGCTCCATTCTCAGAACTTCTCCCAGATGATATGAATTTTTGTTTTGGTTAAGAAATTCAATCTGAGGGAAATGTCAGCATCTGCTAGCCTTGCTCAAACTTTGATCCGAATTAATTTCTAGATAAACTTCACAACATTCACAGAGAAATTTGTTAGGTAGAGACAAATTACATCATTGATATTATTTGTTGGAAGTTGTATAATTCAGAAGGGAAAAAAAAGAGGTTTAAAGAGAAGAACACACAGAACAAAGTTCAGGCACATGGATAAAATGAAGTTCTTTCCCTCCTGGTGTTCTGAGTGTCCGTGACCAGTATACTGGTGATGTTATTATAATGAATTCTGTTGGGTAAGAAATGCTGTGAAGGGATGCACACGCAAGAATCCTTTTACTTAAGATTTCCATAATCAAAGAATGTGACAGAGGGCTATCTAGTTCTGCTCTTTTATGTTTTAAGGATGAGGAAATTGAATTCTCGACAGACAATATTCAGTCAAAAGCTGCTAAGGGGGCAAGAAGCCAGGTGGACCCCAGATCTGCTCTCTCTTTAGTAGATCCTGCATTCCAGTGTCCCTGGGAGAGTCCTGATTGCAAGTCAGTTTCCAGATAACTGATGTGGCCTCACTTGGAGAAGGTTTTAGGCATAAAACCCAATATAATATCCCTTGATCTCTCAGGACTCACCAGCTTCCTGCCTCATTCTTCTCAGATAGCTCCAGGTGCCTCGGCAGGTAGAACCGCTGGTCCTGTTTGCAGCATTGTGTGGATCAGTTCCTGTGTTGTTGGACCCGTAACTCCTGGTTGCTCAGAGATTCTTATGCACATGTTACTTATTAGCTTCTGCTAGAGCCTCTGGGCTTTGGTGAAAGTTCTTTTTGAGATAAGCTTGATGCAGATAGCTATACAAATTTCAATAATAAATTTTGACATGTTTTGGGGAAGCTTTCTTCTTTTTGAGTCATAATATGAGGACAGATCACCTGTGGAATCTAGAAGCAATTATTAGTTACTGAGATGTAAATGTTTCTAATAAGGCAAATCTTGTGTCCACCATCGTGCCCCGACGGGAACAGGCAGATCTAGGTCCCACGTGCTTCAGAGATGAGGCAGCTGCAGGCTCTCCCTGCTGAAAGCCACCCCCCCGCCGCTGCTTAGAGCCAAGTTCCTCCACATTCCTCATCTTAAAGCTGGGTTTGGTTCTCTTCTTCAATGCCTTTAGAGTCTTTTCCAGTTTGATTTCCCTTTGGGTGAGCTCATGGCCACCCAGCAAGTCTAACAATTTTGTTAAGTGTGTCCATTGTTAGTGTTTCCAGGATCTGGGAGTGGATTTGCTACCAAAATAAGTAAAGCCCCTATCTGCTTTATGGCACCCTGCTTTGAGTGTGGGGGTGACAAAAAGGTGACAACCTTTGTTTTCAGGGATTTTACCTTGTTTTAGAAAAGAATTGAAACCACTTTTTTTTCTTTTGGATAACCAATCGGGTAGAAACTGAGTAGACTCAAACAGGGAGCAGGACAGGAGTGAGCGGGGGAGGTGGGAATTCCCTGGAGACAGTCTCGAACTTTAGAGCCACCGGTCCAGGGGACGGTGGTTGAAGGTGACGTCATTAATCAGCAGGAGAGGCAGGCAGATCTAAACAGCGTGCGGACCAGAGTGACTTGGGTTCCCGCAGGCACGCAGGTGTGGGCAAAAGGTAACCTGCGTAATCGGGCACAGCCCTGCCAGAGAGCTGGGCTCTGTTCATCCCTCTCTGTAAGCCCCTCACCCTCCAAAGACTATACTCTCCGAAGACGTTGTCAAAGGGCGTGTTTACTTCCTTTGAGGGAGCAACGTCTTACCTCCCAAAACTTTTTCCTGACTGACTTCACCCTACTCTGGCCACTTCTTTCCTTTTATTTATTGTTTTCTCATTCTTCTGTATAAATTTCTAATGCCCCTTTTATTATATTTTCTAGTGGTTTCTTTCATATCAGGCATATCCCTCCTACCAGATTGAACACTCCACTGTGGCCAAAATTACGGTGTATGTGTTTTGATTTTCCCCTAACTCATTTGCCAGCCCTGCCAGTGTTCTTGGGATTCAAAGCTGGTGGTGTTGAGTCTCCTCCTACAACGGCTCCCTGCGGACAGAGAGGAGCCTGCCTGCTTGGTTCAGTACCGTACACAGTGATCATGGCACAGGTGAGCAATCAATAGCTTTTTGTTGAATGAGTGAGGGAATGAATGAGTGAGGGAATGAATGAATGAAAAACTGTGCAGATGAACTAAGCAACACCAGAGTGATCACTAGAAGGAAGTACTGAGCCACATAAAACTCTTCTCCTGGCGATTCCACACCTTCCATCTTAATCGTCATTGAAAACCCAGCTCCCTGGGCTGACTCCTAACCCTTTAAAATTAAAATGGATTCCCATGGCTAATCCAGAAAAGATAGGTAATGGTTGAAAACTGACATCCGTAGCTTGGTTTTTCTTTTCTCCTTGTGATAAATGAATGCATGCTTATTGTAGACAATTAGGATTAAAGTAGCACAGAAATCGATTATGGTTTGATAACCCAGAGATAACAGTGGTTAAGGTTGCACATTCCCAGTGAATTTCCTTTCAGTCTTTTTTCTAGGTCTATATTCATTTACACTGTTGGTGTCATTCTACAGGAGCAATCTTGGGTTCTTTCTCCACTTACCATGTGTTCTTCCAAATTGCTTGTAGCTGTGTTAAAACTTTAGATTAATGCTGACATGTCAATGCATGCATGGTTTAAATTTTGTGGGTGTGCCTTAAAGGTGAAAGGGGTGGGTGTTCCCTATAGGCTGCAGTCTTCCCTAAGGGAGACTCCCCAAAATCTTACAGCCATAGCATCTTGTGTGCATCAGCTTGGCCAGCCTCACAGAGTAAGCAGGTTCCATCACCTGAGATGCAGATAATGTGCTTAGCCAGAAAAATATCACATTTCTCATCTGCTGTATTTCTGGTTACAGAAGTAAGTAGTACGTTCCTCTCCCTTCTACACAATCGACACAGTGGAGAACAACATCTTGCAATATACGCCTACTTTTGTGACACATTCCTGAGGTGGCCTCTAGTTGTTAAGTTGAAAAGACTGCAAATCCATGGGAATTTTATAAGGAGAAGAACTTTGACAGGTCTCTCCCCTTCCCAATAGTGGGGAAGACCACCATCTTTCATCCCTCTTCATATTGTTCTGGGTGTGTTTTTTGTTTGGGCCCACAATTAGACAGTCTTGTTTTAAACACTGTGTTCTATTTTCACAACAACACTAGACTACATCCCAGAAACACCCATTACGATATTATGTTGGCAGTCCCATTGGGCACATTTTCTGTATATTTGGGGAAATGGTCCTGTCCAAGGGAGTTGATTTATAGAAAGGGATCTTCATTAAAATATGATGTAATCTCTTGTGTAAACTGTACTGAGAAGTTTGGTTTCATTTTTTTCCTCTCCTTGGCATTCCTGTCTTTAAAAAAGACACTGCTTTTTTCTTTCAATGTTGCTTTCTTCTTTAACTTTCTCTTTGGAGGACAATACATCCATTTGAGAGCTAAGGGTAATTACAATGAGAGAAAATATTAGCAAGAGGAATAGAGCGGGGCATAAGGAGTAGGAATAACGTACGTATGGCTCTTTGGGGGTGAATAAGAAGAAATTTAGCAATAAATAACTTATAAGCCAAACACAAAAAGTCAACGGTAGAAGGAAAGTCACAGGATACTGTGGGTTATTCAACTTGGAGGAGGAGCTGCCGCCTCAGCTGTCACAGCAAGCATGGTCTTGCTCAGCTGAATAACAGCTCAACTCAGAACAGAGAAGTAAAGTCATCTCTCTTTGCTGTTTTAGGTTCACCAACACCTACAGCGACTGCTCTCTGTGAGGTTGTAAGGAAGAAGACGCTAAAGGAAGTACCAACAAGGAGCTGTCACAAATACGGCAGGGCAGCACCCATGAATTTTGGTTGAAGCAGCTCCTATTCCAGGGAATTTAGGCTCAATCCTATTATCTTTTTGGGGAGTGGAAACCAATAATCCCCTTGGCAACCATGTCTGTTTAATTTTGCTAATATTTGCTTCTGTAGAACTAACAGGAAATGAGACTCGGTCCGCACTGGTTCTGTTGGTTCCCTTTCCTGATGGCTGATCCTGGGAATTAAGGTCAACCTGGAAGCAAAGCTGTGCTCTTAGATGTCCCCCCATGCACTCATCATTCTGGGAACAGTTATTTTGTGGTTAACCTTGTTTGAATTTTTCCATTTTTAGAAAGATTTCAAAAGAGTAAAACAAAGTGAGAGGTGAATCTGACTAACTCCATAGATCCCTTTATCACTTCCATTTCAATGAAACTATAGGGCTCCTCAAATGTGTGAGGTGCTCTGCAAAGTGTCAGGGGTAGGAGGAGGGTTTCAAAAATCAATTGTAAACTCTTCTGAGAAGGTCAAAGTCAGCTGTGTTTGTATTACTTGTAATGACATCAACCTTCCTTATGTCATTAGTGTCCCTGAAACTAGACTTTTTCCCAGAAATGAGAGGGATAGGCAGCCATACCTGTGAGATCAGTGGGGATGCTTGAGGAGAGGAGGCAGGTCTCCAGGAAGTATTTACGTCTCCGCGTCCTGAAGGTGTCTCTGGGGACAAGAGGATGTGGAAGGGCAAGCATCTCCTCTCCCATCTTCCTTAAACACGTTGGTTTCCTCTTCTGTGTCCTCATGAGGGACTCAGCAGTGAGCAGGACAAGGCACTCCTGCCCTTCCAGGGGCAGCTTTTCTGTCAGGGAAGCTGGAAAACAGAGAAGGAAATATTTTCAGTAGTGAACAAGTGCTCTGAAGAAAATCTAACAGAGTGACTGGATGGCGCGAGTGGGTGAGGACCAAGCAGTAAGCTCTGAATTCTGAGAAAAAGGTAACTGTATAAACATGTAGGGGAATTCACCTGAGTGAGAGGGATAGCAAGTACCAACGTCCCAAGGCTGGAAAAACACAGGAAAGGACCAGGGATATATGTGTGGAAGCTGGGAGGAGGGCTTAACTTAAAATTCTCAGAAATCCTGTTCATTATACAAAACAAAGTGGGGGGAAATGTTTCTTTCTAAGAATCCATAAACCTCTAGATTGAAACAGCAAACTTCGACCTGTTGATTCAAGGACAATTGGTCAGATGTGCATTTGCTGGTAAAATTTGGCTATGTCAATCTGCAACGTTTCAAGCCATTTTTGTGAATGTAGCCCTCTTTAACGTGTGGTCCCTAACCACTGCTTTCTCTCAGATCAGCTGTTATGAGGGTTCTCAATTGAATTTCATATGACCCATTTACCAACACATGCAACACTGTTGCAGCGTTTAACACTGCCCTCTGTGAAAATAGACACATGACCTAAAAAGATGCCGGTGCAGGGGAGTTAGTCCACCAGAGTGAGTGCACTGCAAATAGAGAATTCTCCTAGATGACCTTGAGAATAGAGAGTGATGGCTATTTTATAATCATGTGGATATGGATGCTGCATGTGCTTAGCCATTCTAAGCGGGTTAGAATAGGGCACTAGCCTAATTCTGTATCTTACAACTGCTGGGCTGTGGCGCAAAGTGGCAGTCCTCCTGCCCTGTCATGACTGCCCCCCTCCCACAAGAGCTAGGCAGGATTGATGACTTTGCACTTTGCTGTCTTGTCATTGGCAGCCCTTAAGCATGGTATTTCAGAGAAGACAGACTTTGAAACATGGCTCCCTGGTCTTTATGGAAAATCCAATGCCTCGCTATAATTGCTTACCTTAGAACCAAGCAGCCCAAGGGTTCCTTGGGACTCAGAATTACACTTGAGAGGAGCACCTGGGAGCAGCCCATTTATTTATCTTTCCTCAGCCTGTCTCACGTCCCTACTGGCTACAGGACGTGTCTGGGCAGGTGAAGGTGTTACCAGGGGCAGCAAGAACCTGGTTTCAAAGCCTTGAAGAAATAATGACTGTCAATCAAATGCCATGCTAATGATTTCTTCCCATCCACAGAGCATCCGGTACCTCTTACCAGCTCTAGGGAAACTCCACTTGTAGTCAGACATTCATGTTGGTCCAGTATCTTCTAAAGGTTTGCTCTTCCTGTTGCCATGATGGAACTTTTAATATTCTCTGATCATGTGGCCCACAAGCATTTTACTGCAAAATAAGAAGTTTGTTCATATTCATTGGTTCAACAAAGAATCTTTTGGGTACTGAGCACCGTACTGGGAGTAAGGGGGGCAATGAAGCCCCTGCTGCCTCTGTGGAACTCAGGGGGTAGAGAAGGAGGGCCACACAGAGCCTGCTAACTAAGGACCCAGCATGGTAACTGCTTGTGCTAGAGTGGGAGTAAAACACCGAGATGACAGAGGAGGAGACAGACCTGCTGAATTCTGACTGCTAAATTCTCAAAAACAAGTGTGATCATCCTTATGTGCTTCTCATGATTACAACTGGGCCTGAGGACCATGCATTTGGAGAAGAGAATGAACGATTCAGTTTAATACTCGAATGCTACTATTGTTAGCATAAGAGCCTGCAGCCCAGAGCTCTAACTCTTGTGGGTTAGTACAAAACATCCTTGTTCTCCTTTCTTGCTACTGCATGCTCAAAGCCAGTTCCTCCAAATATTGTTAAACTGAGAAGAACAGGAGATTCGTTGGGCCCCAGACATCAATCCCTTCCCACTTACAGCAGTTCAGGTTCACCCAGCTCCATATCTGGATCTTATTCCAAGCGTTCATTTTTATCAGAAAATTGTAAGCTTTCCATTCTGCTGCCCAAGGACATATGTTTTGGGTTCATGTCTAAACTTAGAGATAATTTATACATAGATAAAATAAGTTAAGACAAAGTTTTCCATTGCAGTAAATTTTTGTGTGACGTGTTGAGATTCTTAACACAATCCTATAATTTCCCATTTCATTCTGAAGATTTTCCTGTTGGTCAGAAACTTATATTGATAATGGGCATAGAGGCTATGGTAATTTTATGATGGTTTTTCCTTAAGTGTATAAAACAAAATTCTTTTATGCTCTGATTTAGTTTTGTGATCTGGGTAATACTATAGCCAGGGTTCTGCCTGTGTTTGATGCCCAACTCCTCCTGGGGTGTGTGTGCTGTGATGCTGAGGACTGGAAAGCTGTGTTGAGCCTTCGGATGTAGTATTTTTCTGGAGTGGGGTTGTAATTACTCTCATAATTCAAATAGTGATTAGTGCCTGTCCTTCCCCCTCAACATGGCACCCTTGAAATAATGGCCCCACATTTGCTCACAGGCTCAGCTGTGCTGTGTATTATCCTTAGCAGGCAGCTGGTGGCAATCTACCTTCAAATAATGCTTAATTAACATCGTCTGAAATCACAGAAGCGTTAGCTCACCAACATGAGTGCTGGGTACAGCTGGTCATTACTTCCCTCAAGATGTCTTACAACCTAATGGAAACAAAGACTAAGATGTACAGCCAGGAGTTTCAAATTCCAGTAGTCCTAAAATTTCAATTCTCTTATGGGAGATGTGACTTTGGAGTTCTTTAAAAACACACTCAATTGCCTCCCAAATCAATACCCATTATCCGTAATATTGGTTTTCAGCTACTTCTTTTTGTTGTTGCTTTTTGTTTTTCTATTCTTTTCTGTTTGTTTTCAGCTGTATTTATAGACTATTACTTGCATTTTTGTTTCTTTGTTTTGTGAGGAAGATTCTCCCTGAGCTAACATCTGTGCCAGTCTTCTGCTATTTTGTATGTGGGACGCCTCCACTGCATGGCTGATGAGTGGAGTAGGTCTGTGCCTGAGATCCAAACCTGTGAACCCAGGCCAACAAAGGGGAGTGTGTGGAACTTCAAGCACTTGGCCATGAGACTGGCCTCTTCCTTGAATTTTTAAAATTCTGATACCTCTTCCCCGCAAAAGCTAACAGACTCTGAGACTGCAGATATATGGCTTGTACACATCTCTGTTGTGTTGTTTTGTTAAGATTTCTTTGGCAGGGCCTGATAGTGTTTTAATTGGCATCGCTTATCATTCAAGTTTCAGTGGTTTGCACAGAATGTCCTGTGGCTGGTGGTGCAGGTCCTCCTTCATCTCCATTTCAAAGCCTTTTACCCACATGGACAAAGGATATCTTCTAGGCAAACCTAACAAGCAGGTGGAAGGCAGATAAGAATCGTTCTGGTCACTTGGGCTGTGGCAGCTGTTTTAGAGACATAAATCCCCGTCCAAGAATAGTTAGGGCAAGGAGACAATCACATTACCAATGTGGATACTTTTCCTAAATTGCAGGAGCATTAAATAGACATGGTTCAAATAGATCTGAAATTCAGAGAGATTATTCAGGTCAGCCTTTATTTTGTTTTCCTGAGAAATGTTAGCAATAATAAATAGTAAAATAGTAATGGATCATTGTCCCATCAAATAAAAGCAAAGCAAAGCAAATTAACAACTCATTCACTCATTCATTCATTCATTCATGGAGTATGGCCTGTATACCTCCTCTGCTTCAAGTGTTGCCCTGTGTTCTGGGGATGAGGCAGTGGATGATGCAGACTTAGCCTTCACGGATACAGTGCAGAGAGGAGAGAAAAATGGAAGTAAATAAATACAGTCTCAAAAAAGAAGAAGAAAAATAGGCTGCATTGTAGCATGACTTGGGACTACTTTTGATTGTAGGGTCAGGATAGTTCTCTCTGGAAGGGTGACGTTAAACCTGAGACCAGAATGATGAGAGGGAACCAGTCATATAAATACAGATCAAGAAGATGAGCATTCCAGGTAGAACCAATGGCCTGAAGAGACAGGGCCTGGCAATAGGAACAAGCTGGTCTATTACAGAAATGTGGCTGGAGAAAGTAGGTAAGAAGGAGGTTATTGGTACCAGGTGGGGAGGCCAGAGAGGAGGGAGAGGGCCAGAGTATTCAGGACTTAGAAATACTCAGAACCTAACTAGATATTGTTAGAACATCTATAAGAGTGGTAGATACATATCGGATTCCATCAGACAGTAAAGAGAATCATTGAAGGAAGTTATCCATAATCAAGTGTGGTGATATTGCTGAATTTCGACTTTCCTACTTAAATGATAAAATCAAAAGAAGTTACAGAAGAATTATATCAGGGAGTAACTTTAACCCAAGAGAAATTGAACCCCATAAAATTCTCCTGCAAGGACCACTGATGTCAAGAGGATCATAAAAATGGGCTCAGAGTGTACATTGATGACACAGAAACATGATTCAAGATGTATGGTGTCTCACGTTCCACCTCCCAGCCTCAAAACCAAGGCCTATAAGTCCTATTGGCTCTCCAGATATGGTCATCCTACTGGAGTCTCACATGCCTTGAAATAGTAAAACTGTTCCCTTAATAGGTAAGCTTCTTTCTCATCTCAGAACGGTTTCCAATTAAACATAACTGATGATGAAATAATCCCATATCAATATTGTGTGTTAAAATTAGAAGTAAATTTTATATATAGGCTATTTAAAATATGGGAAATGTTTATGAGAATTTGGCATTTTAGGAAACCAGACAGATTGATCCTATGATGATGATATCCAAGATTTCTGTAGCACTTAATGGCTGTCAGTCACCATTCCCAGACCTTTATATTGTCTCATTCAACTCTTGAGACAATCCTACAAGGCAGGTACTGTTATCATCCCCACTTTTCAGATGATGCTGAGTCATGGAGAGGAAAAGGAACTGCCCATTATTAACAGGGGCTGGGATCCGAGGTGCAGAATTCTGACGCTAGACGATGCACCCCATCATTGCTCAGTACTGCCTCTCTAGATGATGATGAAAATGGAATGTGTAGTTCCATATATATGACATTTTGAAAGGGAAAAAACTATCAAGACAGAGGTCAGACAGTAAGGAGAATCACAGAGGAAGGTCAGTGGTTGATACCCAGGAGCAGCACAAGGGAAATCCGGGGTGATGGAACTTCTCTGTATCTTGATTATGATGCTGATTATGCATTTTGACTTTATGCATTTGACAAAATCTCTTAAGACTCTCTACCAGAAAGAGTTAATTTTGCTAGATTTAAATTTATAAATACATAAGTAAAAACTTTTTTAAAACCCTCTAAGTTAATATGTGCACATTTGGCAGATCTCTTCAAATGATCTATTTAATATTTGTGCATTCTAGTATGCAAATTAAAATACAAGGAAAAAGAATCCTAAGACATACTGAACTCTAGTCAAGGATACACGTGTTCAAGTGTTTAGTGTTTAAAGACACTAAGCTATAACTTTGAAACCCACCAAAAGAAAAAAAAGACAGAGATGAACTGATGGACAGATAAAAGGAGGGATGGATGGCTAGACATGCAATAAAAAAGTTTGGCAAGGAGTTAGATGTAGAATCAGGGAGGTAAATACTAGACAATTCTTCAACTCGTCTGTATTTTTGAAAATTTTTAGAATAAAATTGTGTACCGGTAATATATGTCAAAATTTTGACTTGTTATTTTAAGTGGAATGGAGTTAAGAGAATTTGACTTAGTTTGTAAAAAGTATAGAAATATTTAGGACAATTTGAGATTTGCTTTATATATCATTTTTATATCTTAGATCAAGGGTTGGCAAACTTTTTCTGTAAAGTTTTTTTTTTACACTTTTTAGGTCATATGATTTCTGTTGCAACTATTCAACTCTACTATTGTACCTCGAAAGCCACCATAAATAATACATGAACAAATGGATGGTCCAATAAAATGCTATTTACAAAAACAGGCAGCAGGATGGATATGCCCTGAGGGCCAGAGTTTACTGCTGTATGAGGCAGATGACAGCTAATTCTTGGTTACTTGCTATGCTCTTAAACTTGCCCAGTTATTGGAAATTTTTAAATTAATATAGACCATTAATTTTATAAATGCAGTTAAGAATTTTAAGGAAATTTAATTAAATATGTTTGCAAATGATAAATCATGTAAGAGAGTTTAGTCAGGTCAAGATGAGCTGGTCTAACATTAATCAGAATCAGAATCAGAAGGTGATTGTTTTTATTTTGTTAGATTTATTAATAGTATATTCAGATCTACAATTGGAACTAAAAGATTAAGGATAACTAATTTTTCAAATTTATCATCCTTAGTCATTTGGATATTGACTTATAACCCAATTAGCTGCAATTAATACTCTGCATGCAATTCTAGCATATCAAGAAACTCACACCAATATAAGCTATGGTAAGGTATTTGGATTCATTTAAAGCAAAGCCTTAAGTTATCAGAGGATTTTATCAGGGGATTAGCAATTTAGAGCTTTTGGAAAGATTCCCCTGGCTGCTAAGTGAAGAATGGACTTGGGAATGGGAGTGGCAGCCAGAGGCAGAGATCAGCTGGGAGACCATCGCAGCATTAGGGCGTGAGACGATGGTGACATGGGTTCAATATGTAATTTGACTAAATGGGAATCAAGAAGCAAAGACAGCTTCCCCAATTTTTGGCTTGAGCCATCAGTTTGAGGTAAATACTATTAAGAAGGGGGGCAGCCAAAAGGAGGAACAATTTTGGATGATTTCTGCCCATTGGACACCAGTAACAGCCCAGAGCTGGCCTAGTGGTCCTGGGGGCAGGTTGGGAGTCAAGGTGGGCAGCTGTATTCCATGAGGTAGTCCAGGGGCCAGGTTCTTCCTTTGTTGCCCTGCCATCCTCCAGGGGTTAGGTTGTTCTCTTCGGTGTCTGCGTTGTAGCCCCTGGGAGGGGAACAGAAGAAGTGGAGAGCAAACACCATCATGTCTGCTTGACTCCCATTACACGCACGTAGTCACATGACCAGAGCTACCTGCAAGGGATGCCGGGATATGAATTCTCTGATGCACCCATCATTCTCTGGGCACCCATGTGCCCAGCTACAACTTGGAGGTCTCTCTAATTGAATTTTGGGGGGATAATCAGCAGCTTTTGTTTCAGTATCCAAATGTAAATGCAGAGCAGGCAGTTGGATATACAAGGCTGCAGTTCTGGGAGAATTTCAGTTTGGAGAGACACAGATGTTAGTTAATGATATTGGGGATAAAGGCATTTAATGAGATCAGAGGTTATCTGCCTATTTCCTGCAATTTGTTTTAGAAACCAATATCACTTTCTGGCCATTACAGTGTCCTTTAGAATAAGGGAATGTGCAGCTGTTCTCCATTGGCAAGCCCACCAGCTCGTGAGCTTTGGCCTTCTGGGGGCAGAGGACAGTCAAGCGAGGCAAAGAGGGCTGTGATTACTGCTCTAACACTTGCCTCTGCACCAGAGACACTGCAGCAATCAGCAGATGACCACATAAACATCAGATGACAAGGGATGTATAGGGACCTAGGGTTTGAAACAATAGAATCACAAAAAACAGTTTGGAGAAAATTGTAATAAAGAGCAATCTTGAAATAGTAACCTTTTACATCTCTTATCCCAATCTGCCTTAGTTCATTTTTTTTTGCATAATCATAAGAGATGATGGGACTAATAAACACCTAAAAGTTAGGCCAAACCAAAATTCTTTAAATGTCTTGTGATCGTTCTGCAGAGAACAGATGGATCCTTTGCCCAAAACTTGGCTTGTGTATTAAGGCTCATGACACTCCACACAGCAAAAGAATTGAGGATAAAGCTTCCCAGTAGGCACAAGCAGGTGAGGGCTTGAGCAAAGAGCAAGGAGAAGCACCGACCTTTAGAGTGGCTGGGGGCGGGACCGGGGGAAGTTCCAGTGTGCGGGAGGTTTAAATTTCCCACCAGTACCAAAGGATGAGGTGCAAAGGCAGGCTTTCTTATCCGTCTGTCCAGATGTGGGCAAAAGAGAAAAGGGATGGTGAGGACTAGAAAGAAGTCAGCAGTCACACATAAAAAAGGGAGACAAACTCTTTATTACATTAAAGTGAGTTAGAAATAGGATTAGTGGACTATGCTGGAAAATTATAAAATGACACACTACATGATAATATACTTGAAGCTCTATTCTCAGGAAAGGTATCCTCCACATGACTTAGTCTTAAAGGCGGTCTAATGTGTTAAGTATAATGTGTTTGGAGCAAGACAACCAGGTTTAAAGTTGGCCTTTCAGTGGGTCTATGACTCTGGTTAAATAATTACTCTAGTTATCTTGGTCTCAGTTTCCCAAGCTGTAAATGCTGTTGATAAGAGTACCTACTTCATAGGATGGCTGAAAAGGATCAAAGAGGCTGACATACATAATCACTTAGTGTTTGGCACATTTTAGCACTTAATGTGTGTTATTCAGTATTGCTGTTATTAAAATGATCTGTTTTATATAAAGTCAATGGTAATCTTTAGACTCTTTTCAAGACATCCTACCAAAACAAGAAGTTCAACGCAAATACATAAAGGAATTGGCCGAGAACTTTATTAAATGACCTGTTATTTCCTTTTAGAAAAAGCTAGAGAAAGCCATAGAACTCTGTATAGAACCTGGAAAGAACTTGAAAATCCTATCTGGGAACCACGTGTCCTTGGAGAAGGGCCTCATTCTAGCATCCAAAGTGAGGCTCACCAGAAGGCCACTTCCTATCACAGACGACAAGGAATCACACACTTTTCATTTATACTACGTAATCTCAAATTAGCAAAATGCCTCTTTTAAGGAAAGCTTTCTGGGGAGCCTCAGGCAAGGGTAAGAAACTTCAAATGCCACATGCCTGAGGGAATGCACAAGGAAATGTACCATCACACTTAAAGAAAATTGTGAGCTCAATGTGAAACAGAGGGCATTGTTGTCCAGAGTCCCTCTCTCAGTGAGGAAAGGTATGTTAGGGGCAGGAGGCAGGAGTGGTGCTTCTCCTTGATGGTCCATGGGGCACTTTGAGACAGCCCCTTTCAGGTAGAAAGGGGAGCTGTGGCGCCTCACACTGGCCTAGGAGAACCTCACCCTGGGCTGACTTGGTGGGGAGAGTCTTGGGGAGGAGTGTTACAGACTTCCCTCTAGGCAAGGTGACGAACGCGTCCACCTCTCTGCATCCAGGGTGTGTGCAGCCTTCTTCACCTGGAATTATAGCCACAGAATCTCACCAAGCAACATATGTCAGCAAAAGTGGTATTAGATGGGCTTTTACTTATAATATTCATATCAGAACGTCATGTTATGGGGGAAAGTTTTCTGTTTTCTTTTTTTTAAACAAGATCCTTTAAGAAAAAGAACTATAAAGAAATATGAAACACTAGTTGATGAAATGCATGCTGAAGGGTTTAGGCATGATGTGTGCCGATGCCAACAACTTACTTTGCAAGGCACAAAAATCAAGATAGATTGATGCATGGATAGGTGGATGGCTAGAGGGATAGAAACACGATGAGGCAAATATAGCAGAAAATAGTAAAAAAAATTAGGATTTAGGAGGTGGTTGTATGCATGTAAATAGCTCATGATTTCAAGTCCAGGACAGTTACAAAGAGCAATAGTTTCTATTAGAAATTGTGTGTAAATAAAATACTGGTCCAAAGACAGGCATTAGTCTTTGGACCAGTAGAGTGAGCTGTGCTCAGCACCAAGGACAGTGACCAACTCCAAAGATAAATGTGTCTCCAGCCACTAGTACACCACTGGAAACCTGTTGCCTTTACAGAAGAAAACACCCAATCTTTAGATTGGATTTTGTTTTAAATTCTAGTAGAAACATTCTAACAGCTACTTGTCCACCTTACCCATTTGTTATGCACCTAAAAGGAACTGTGATTGGCATTGAACATCATTTGGGTCCAAAGAACAGTAGGACTTGACCCTAAAGGAGTTTACAATCAAAAAGAAAAGTGAATACACATTATCAAACACTCAGATGCTGTAGACCCTGTGGGAGACACGAACAAGATCTGGTCTCACTTGAAGTACGACCTTGGTGTCACTTTGCAAATCCTGGACATCCCTCTAAATGTTAAATGCAAAATGTATACAGTGAGGTCCTCATATTCACATGTTGCTAAATGACTTGCATTATATAAGAATAATATAATAAATATATATATAATGAAAATAATAATATATATTCTACTACGTATGCAATAATGACTTGTACTATATATTAAAAATATATACAGTAATAATATTCAATAATATCATTGTTTTATATGTTAATATAACTACATTATGTGGTTATATAATATAAATATAAATAGATAATAATATGTAGTGTATAGTTATGATATTATTGTTGTGCATGTATAATAAATACAAAAACAACTATATTCCAAAAATGTAAACTTGCCAAATGGTTGAGAGTAAACATCTAAAGAACCATTCATTTAATTACAAATTTGCAGATGTTTCATCTCATTTTGGTTCTTTGATCTATGAATGTTAAAAATTCCCTTGGGAACTTCTCATGTAATTATTTGAAAACATTTGGATGAAAAAGACTTGAAGGTCAGACCAGGATTTAGAGTTATTGCTAACAACTTGGAGAGTAGGATGTTATGAAATTCTTGTTAAGTTACCGGAACCAGTTTTTTCCTTCACTGTCCCTAAGATAGACTTTTGCTAAATTATGAGAGGATGAATTTGTGTTTAATTTAAATGAAGTTGTACTCTAATTTTTTTCTATGTAAATAAATTGACCTTTTCCCTTTGGATTGTCTTTGAGGGAGCTCTCACTTTCTAAACTTACAGAAAGGAGCACACAAAACTTATTCTATTAGAAAAAAGAAAAAGAACAACAAAGTAAATGAATTACCTTCTTTAGTTTGCTAGAAGGTCACAGTGTCCCACTTTGATTTTCCCTTAATGTTTAATTCGTCTGGATGCCAAGGAAAATCTGGCTGAAACTCTTCATCAACGAGAGACAAGCCAGTGTGGGGGGCCAAACAGGATGGTTAAAATTAAATCTGAGCTGGAGAACATTTAGTGGTTGCCAGGGGACAGGGACGAGGGTAGGGGTGGGTGCAACTCTGCAGGGTAGTGTGAGGGAGTGCCTTCACGGTGACAGAACAGCCCCGCATCTTGACTGTGCTGGGGTCACCCGTGGGATCAGACTGCACAGAACTCCATGTGCAAACACACACACACACACACACACACACACACGAGTACGTGTAAAAACTGGTGGAAACTGAATACGGTCTGTAGTCTAGTTAACAAGATTATACAAAGATCAATTTCCTGGTTTTGATGTTGCCTCACTTTCATATAAGCTATCACCATTGGACGAAGCTGGAGAAAGCGTTCATGAGATCCATGCACTGTTGTTGCAACTAGCTGTGAGTCTATACCTATTTCAAAAAATTTTTTTAACAACATTCAAAGAAGGCAATGATATTGAACCCCTACAAATATTACTTTTAATGAAAGAATGCCAGGCTTTCATCCAATTAAAAAAAAATCTGACCATGAAAATCACTGTATGGCAAAAATAACTATAAATGGGTGAAGTGTTTTTAATGAATGCTCATGCTCACTTATTTTCTTCTTTAGTTGTTTAGATCTTGTTATTTATTTCAGTTTTTTAACTGCTCAAGTTAACAGTACATAAAAAGTTATTTATGACCCAATAACTAAATATTCTATTTTAAAACAGGGAGTTGACAATTTTGATAGCTCATGTAGAATCTTCATGTGTTATGGATGTTTAAAATAATATTCTAAGAAGTAAGAGACAGAGAGATTTCATAGTGACAGTATAAAATATTCTAAGAATAGCATGATAGAATTTTGACATTCCCTTCTCGTTTAACACAAACAGAACTTCTCAGGTTGAAATTCCTTGTCCTTCATCATTCACAGTCACCTTGAACAGTCTTTACCCGCTAGATGGTGCACACCCTTGGGGTAAGGACATGCAAGCTGTACTTTTCTTTTGATTTCCAGCTTCTGGCATAGGACCAGGCACATAATCAGGCTCTATGTGGCAGGTTTGCTGACTTGCCCATATAAACTCACGATATGAGCAGGCTTGACAGAGCTATGCCTCCTCTTGAGCTGTGAACCCATCCTTACTTGTATAAAAGCTGTAGAAAAGAGACTTTCCTGATTGCTCAGAGAGATAATAGTGTTAGAAATTATCCATTTCCAATTTACAGTAGGCACTAAAAGTGACCTCAGCCAGGAGTGAGTTTTATAAATAGAACAGCAAAGGTGACCTGGCTCTCCAGGCACAGAGAGCAAAGACTCGGTGTCACTCAGGCCTGACTGTTATTTCTGTGTCTGATCCTATGTTTTCTACCCAAATCTTCCCTCTGAAGTTTATTTCCTGCTGGCAAGTGAACACAGTCTGATTGTCATTTAAACATGTGAGCTTAAAATAATTCCATCTGATCTGTTGGTGACAGCAGAGAAGGGAGGCAATCTCTTTTTCCTCCGTGTGAGTCCTGTGAAGCCAAGGTGAGCTTGTCTGGAAGTGATTTAAGGGGGTATGTCTACAGAGGAAATTGCCTGTCAGTAGGAGGAGAGGAAAAAAGGAGAATTTCCTGCAGGGATTCCCGTCCAGCTGTACAATTAGAACAGGGTTCTCAGACCTCAGCTCTGTGGTAGGTCACTCTCTCTAGCATGGCTGACAAGCTGACTCCTCCTTCGAACGAGGGTGACTCATAGAGAGCAAAGCTCTCTTACTACCTCTAGGGGTTGGATCTGAGCGGGAGAGCTCCTGTCCTGAGCTTGACCCCAAAAGAAACAATTAAAAATATCCCAAACAGCCACAAAGCAACCGTCAATGTTTTTTTTTTTTTCCCCAGAGAGCAACAATATACCCTTGCAAAGAAACAGTGTGACTAACTCACTCTCCTTCGGCACTGTGGAGTTGGGAGTAAAATGGAGAAATGCGGCAATGGATCATGTTTGGCTGCAGGTAGGAACATTTTTCTCTCTGGCCATGAAACTTTCAAGGATTCAGACTAGGGCCACTCATGCTATTCCAGAGTGGACAAGAATAAAGAGTTTCAGAAGTGCACTAAAATCAGAGCAATGGACCACTATGACCTGCCCTTTGCTTGTCATCCTGTCTTCATTCCCGGTGTTCAACAAGACAGGGCGAGGTCGGGGTGGATCTCAAGGTGTCACTGCAGGCTGGGCACAGCCACTGAGATGCATGTGGCTGGGGGTCCTCAGGGTAATCACCTTCATGGGAACAGCTCTGACTGGGGTAGGTGTGCAGGGCTGTACAGGACCCCAGGGAAGAGAGCATGGGCCAGGAAGAGTGAAAGGGTCCCAAGCCAGAGTGAGTTTACAGGCAGAATGCAGGTGCTGGGAGAAAACCCGAATGCCAAGCAGGATGCTGGGGCCAGGCCAGTCCTGCAGACTTGACTGACAGTTCAGAGGTGCATTGGTTCATCTGATGAGAAAATTCTGCTTCGTAGTAAAAAGTTAGTACTGGACAAACCAGGCTAGGTCTTCCACACTATGAAGCTTACATTCTAGAACGTGTGACAAATACAGCCACCAGGTAGCAGTTGCAGATGCTGACTGGTGAAGGGGTGGTGAAGAGAATAATGGGTGGGTGAGGCAGAGTGCCTCCAGGGGAGTTACTTCAGCCAGGGTGGTGAGGGAGCCTCTGTGAAGAGGAGCCAGGGAGCTGCTGCTGGAGAGCGAGGACAGAACACGTAGGAACGGAGAAAAGCGGAGGCAAAGCTGGGAGGCGGGAAAGGCTGTGGCAGTTCCAAGGGGCAGTGAGGATGCCTGTGTGCCTGGATGTCGAAAGTCAGCTATGACAGAGATGACACAACACATGCCTTAGGACAGCACTGCTAATTCATGTGGGGCTCCTGCTACCCTCCGACCTGTTGGGGCTGACGAGGACTAGGCAGGGTTGGGCTTGTGCACCAAGAGCCTTGATGGCTGGGGCGGCAGGAGCAGGTCACCCTCTCACCTACCCTGCTAGTCTACTCCATCCCCCAGATCATGGTCATGCCACCATGTCAGAGCTTCAGCAAAGACAATGGGGGGGGGGGGGGGTGGATTTAGATTCTTTTTCCTCTCAATTACATTTTTTAAATCATAAATAAAATAAACTTTTGCATCTAAATAATTTGCATTTCCTTCCAAACTCTACAATGAGCATTTGTTTATTTATAATGATAACAAGAGAAATATAAAAATACAGCTATTTACTTAAATCAGCCAAGGAAACTAGGTTATTAACTATTGGCCCAAAAAGGAATCATTTGATTTTAAAAAAAAAGCTAAACTTGCAAAAAGATGCCCGAGATAAAGTGAAAAGGAGGTTTTTAAAAATAAAGATACTGGAGGTTTGCTGTAAAGATGAACATGTAACTTAAGAGAGAGAATTGAAATTGCATTATAGAATCTCTCCCTTTGTACCTAAAGGGCAAACGCTTAGTTGAAACCAGAAGCCCCATCCCGGAGAACCTGTAGCACCCAACACAGAGATTAGATATAACCCAATTCCACAAACACCCTGAACTTGAAACCAAAGAAAGAAAAGTGATTTTGAGTAAAGTACAGCCCAGTTCACTCCTAACTCTGTTCCATTCGCCAGAAACCATAGTGGTGATTTAGGAAATTGTGTGAATTTTTTTGTCTATCTCCCCTAAATCAGTAGAGACTCAAACTGAGAGGCATCCTTATCTTTCTCAACCAAGGGGTGTTGAAAGAGCTGATGAGGAGAAATTAGAAAGGAGGTGGTAAGCTAGCAAGGCAAGTCAAAGGGACCTTTTGGAGGACTCCATGGTTCACTGTATAGAGTCCAGGTCTGAGGCTTTGGGGTATCTCCCCAGCCCCAACTAGGTACAGGACACTTAACACAAGGAGCAGCATGAGAGAAGCGACACCACCAATTTAACCATGTGTCTTCCCCTATGCCATGCCCTTATGTCACTGAAGATCAAGTGGCACTCCTAATGCCTCAAACTGAAGCTCAGATGGAAAAGCATATCTGTCCTGGATGTGACAGGAAGTAGGTCAAATCACTGGCACTCCATCAGAGCAAAGAGAATGTGCCGGCACAGCCATTCAATCCTGAGCAAGATAAAAGAGAATTCTACAGGAAGTCTACAATCACACCTCATCACAAAACATGCAAGAAAGGATTGCACTATGTAAGTGACAGACCAAGAAGTTAATACGAAAACAAAATTCAAGGAGCACTAGAGAATTTGTCACAACTGTGTCATGCTGTGTGACAAGTTAATGAGACATGCATTCAAAGAAAAAATAGCTCAAGGACATTATGAATAAACAAGAGAATAAGATGAAAAGGGAGATGCTCAAGGAAAGACGTTTGAAGAACAAAATATTCTTATTGAATTAATAAATAAACAGAAACAGTGAGGAAGAGAATGGAACCCAAACTAAAGTCAAATCATTCACCAAGAAGATTTGAGATGATCAAAGATGATCAAAGTGCAGATAATTAAAACAAATATTTTATTATAATTAGAGAAGCTAGTAGACATGGAAAACAGATGAAAATGATCTAATATAATTGCTGGCCTTGAGGATGAAATCACAGTAAACTTCAAAGCTACCTGAAAAATCCATGAATTGGTAAAAGAACTGAATCTACAGGTTGAAAAATCACACTGGGTTCACAAAAATTGATAGGCAATCTTCAACACCAAGACAATTATGAGGAGAATTTCAAGGACAAAGGACAAGAGAACAAGTCAGCCTTAAGGGGATGTTGAGGTGGGCCCTGACTACTGCAGTGCAAGACTCGATATCTGGAAAGGGCCCAGGAAATAAAACAAGGAGACAATATTAGTGTCTGCCAAGTCACCATCAAAGAATAAAGACATTTAAGCATGAAAGAGCTTAGGATATTTAATCCCTACAATCCTTCTTGAGAAAAAAACTAAACAATGAAATCTACCCAGTTAATGCAGGAGTAAAGTAAGTAACTCAGGTGCAGAGAGGCCTTAGACAAAAAAAAAAATCCATATAACTGAGCAAAATTGACTTACAGGGTCAGGGCTTGGTGAGGTGTATTTTCATTTCCAAAATTTAAAAACCTTATAATATGAAAATTTCTAGCAGAGCAATGTTGGAAGGACAGTTGACCAGGTGGAGACTACGACTTTGTATTAGTTCAGGTCATTCTTTCTCTGTTGAAAGATCGTTGTTCCTACCTCCATCTGTAGTTTTATGCTCACTTCGTGAGACCAGCTCCTACATCTGGCCCTCATAACCTTAGCCGATCTGTGGCTCCAGCTTGTCAGTTTTTCTCTTCTCTGATGGCTCTCTCACCCCCAAACCATTCCTCTAAGCCTTCCATGTATCTTCCTTCACATTTTTGTTTGTTTGTTTGTTTCTTATGCTTTTTGGTGAGGAAGATTGGCCCTGAGCTAATGTCTGTCACCAATCTTCCTTTTTTTTTTTGCCTCCCCAAAGCTCAAGTCCATAGTTGTATATCCTAGTTGTAAGTCCTTCTAGTTCTTCTGTGTGGGATACCACCACAGCATGGCTTGATGAGCAGTGTGTAGGTCCATGCCCAGGATCCAAACCAACAAAGCCTGGGCCGCCAAAGCAGAACACACAAACTTAACCACCACGGCACTGGGCTGGCCCCATTCCCTCGTATTTTTGAAAGAGAGAAAACATCTTGGGGGTACAATTGCTGTTGTAATACCATTTAGAAGCCATCCTTTCTACAAATTTCAGTGATCTACCTCTTGAAAAGAGGATTTAGTAATTCTAAGAGGATTGCAATATGCAAATTAAAGTCAGTTTAAAACTTCCAAATCCTTATTTCTAAGCTCTCATCAGTTATTAATTGTTCCAATTCCGTACTCAAACTAATAACAACCTTGGTGAAGGGCAAAGTTTACAGATCTCTTCTCTTCAGAGAGTGGCTGCTTTAGAACTTTCTACCGACCTATTAATGGTACCTGCTGCAGCCCCTATACTGAAATTTAGTTATGACATTTCTCGGAATTATAGCTCATTTATTTTAATAGAGTGCATAGTAACACTCTGATGGTTAGGATATGCTCAGGGAGGGTACTAGGAGGTGGGTTTTCTCTGTAACACTCAGTAGGAGTCCTAGTAACTAAATAGTAATATATGAATAACTCAGAAAACCCCAAATGTTTAACTTGTCGGTAATTTTTTAACCACATTTAGTGTGAGTTAAAAATATTTCCACACCACATTGTGGGTTTGTTCATTCATTAAATGAGCATTTATCGAGAATTTGCTGTATGTTAGACATTGGAGATAGGAATATTTGTGAGGAATTGCCCTTGTCCTAAGAAGCCTAGACTCTAGTATGAAGACAGATCAGTTGACCACACCATAAAGTCGAAGACCTCAAGCAGGCTCATCTTTAGATTACAATGGCCAGTCTCCCTAGTTCAAACGCAGGTTCACATTTACCGTCTGTGTGACCTCAGAATGCCCATGTCACTTCTCTGTGCCACAGATTTCTTTTTTTTTCCTTGAAGATTGGCATCTGAGCTAACATCTGTTGCCAATCTTCTTTTTCTCTTCTTCTTCTTCTTCTCCCCAAAGGACATAGTTGTATATTCTAGTTGTAGGTCCTTCTGGTTCTGTTATGTGGGACGCCACTTCAACATGGCTTGATGGGCAGTGCCATGTCCTTGTCCAGCATCTGAACTGGTAAAACCCTGGTCAGCCAAAGCGGAGCACGGGAGCTTAACCAATCGGCCACGGGGCCGGCCCCACCACAGACTTCTTTAAATCAGGACAACAATATTACCAACCTCACACGGTTGTTGAGAGCCTTAAATGAAATGATATGTGCATAAGACCTAATATGGTGCCTGGCACATAGCACATAGCAAGAGCTGTTTATTTTTATTTACATAAAATAAATAAAATATTTGTAAATAAATAAAACATTTTTATTTTTAAATAAAGATATATAGTATATGTAAAATAAATGACATATTTTTATTTTTAAATAAAAATAAATAGCATATGTTTTGCATTTTAGAATTATTTCAGGACCAGGAAAAATATTTCAGATCATTTAGTCCTACTCCTTTAATTTCCAATGGAAGCAACCGGAGTTCAGAGAAAGTGAACAATTTGCTCACAATTTGTTGATTTATTTTCTTAGCAAATACTTCGTAATCAGCTACTCTGTCTCAGAAATGGCATCAGTTGTTGGAGACAGAGTCGGGGAGGAAAAGGAATTGTACAGCCACTGCCTCCCTAGGTTATAGTCTTGGTATAAGCCTATTTCCTGAGAGTATTTAAAACTACCCTGCTACCGCTATAGCTGTACCCATGGAGAAGATTAGGATTACTATGGATTTGCCTAAGCCCTTACAGTTGTCCTGGGTGTTTCGCAAACATTATGTCACTGAATCTTCATATTTATTCTGTGAAGTGGCATGGTTCCTTGTAGATGACTGTATAGCAAATACCCCCAAACTTAGCGGCTTAAAAGAGTACACGTTTGTTATCTCAGAGTTTCTGTGGATCAGGAATTTGGAAGTGGTATAACTGGGTGGTTCTGGCTCAGAGCCTCTTAGGAAATTGCAGTCAAAATGTGGGCTTGGGCTGCAATCGTCTGAAGATTTGACTTAGACTGAGGGGCCACTCGTAAGGGGTTTACTCCCACGGCTGTTGATGGGAAGCCTCAGTTCCTCATCATAGGATCCCTCCATGGAGAGACCCTACTACTCAAGTGTCCTCACAACATAGCAGCTGACTTTCTCCAGGGCGAGCCATTTAAGAGAGAGAGCAAAGAAAACTGCCTTTCACGACTCTGAATTCATACGCCACCATGTATGCCACATTCTATTTGTTAATAGTCACTAAGTCCAGCCCACATTCTACTGATGGAGAAATAGGCTCCACCTTCAGAATGGAGAAGTATTGAAGACTTTCTAGACGTATTTTAAAACAAACACCATGTACTATCTCCAATAAACAGTTTAGGTACCAGAAGCTCAGAAAATTTGTTCCATTTGACTGAAGTCATTGTAGCATCAGAGCTTCTTGCTTCTGGCCTCTTATCTTTGTTCCTTCCCCTCTGACATGCTGAACATCCTCATTAGAGGCACCTCACCTATCCGCCCATTCCAGAGAATCTGGTGTTTATCCTCTCAATTGCTCCTAAGAAAGATTCTTCTGAACACAGTTTCTCCTTCAACACTGCTGTACCTTTAAAGAAGTTTCTACTCTAAGGCAAGCATAAAAACAGTTTGTCCAAAATTTGCCATTTAAATTTTTTTCAACTGTCTATTTTAGACTTTTCCGCAGGAATAAAAGCTTTTTCCATCTCCACTCTTCTTTGACCCTTCCAGCTCGGCTTTAGGGAGATTACAATGTCAATGAATCATTCTTATTCCCAGAGATATCTGAGTTTCTTTTTTGAAGAGGTTTAGTACACTTTTTGTTTTATCCATGCAGGGTGAAGACTCCTAACAGGATCTGATATATTTTCTATTCCAGAGAGAAAGCAGAATTAGGATGCAAAAAAAGAAGAATTAGGATGTTCAGCTATGATCTGGACATCTCTTACTCTGGGGAGATCTTAAATGACACGAAAATAATGCAACAAAAAAATTCCAGATCTTAGGCTGGAGAATCTCTTCAAAGGTCCTGTGTTTCTTCCCATCAGCCCTGAATGATGTCATTTCCTTTTGACAGAAGGAAGAGCTGGGGCAGGGGCTTCAAGGGGCTCTCCAGACTGTCCTTGCCTCCAGCCTGCCTCCTCATCTCCTATGATTCCTCTACTTTTTCTCATTCCCTGTCTTCAGTATGTGAAGTGAGAGGCATGTAATCTGTACTATTTCCTCGCTTTATATAACCTGATTTTAAAGTCTCAATATATAGGTGATCTCTGGCTACCAATCTTGTCTAAATCTATGTCTATTTTGTAATTCTCTGTGGTTTATCTGAGACTCTAATTCCCATCCTCCATTCTATTAGCTTTGTTTTTGTGAGTCTGTAAATACGTAGAGTGTATTTATCGTTCCAAGGATACTTTTTTTCAGCAGCAGCAGATTCTTGTCACTTATCTCCTCATTCCTCAACTTTGGTGACACAGCAAATGTGAGAGAACTTGGGAAATAATATGAGGCATTTCAAAGAGTCTGAATTTAACTCAGATGGTTCTGTAGATACCGTTTAAGGTCCTTTAGTCTCTGAATTCTTCTTTCTTTACTTCTAAATAATTTAGAGTAAATTTCCTGACACTTCTTCTTTCTGCACACTTATAGAACAATAAGCATTCTGTTCCAAAAGAGGTAGCAATATAAGATGGCCTTATTTAGAAAAGAGGAATATATATATAACAGATCCACTATGATTAATCTGTATTTCACGAGTACAAATGTTTGCGACGTATGTGTGTGTGTGTGTTTTAGAATATATTAGCAGGCCATATGCTTAACCTGCACGGCAATTCCTTTTCTTTTTTACATCAGGAAGAGGTGATGTCTGGGTTTGATTCTATTTTTCTCAGAATGTAATGGGGGCATTAGCCAGACAAGAGAAATTGGTTTTAATGAAGAAGTGGTTAAAATCATGGTATTTTTTTTCTTGTTGGTTTCTTGGTTTTGCGGAAAACTTGAATTCGTCAGCCTCCTGAGTGTGCTTGATTTCATTGTCACATTTCCACACACCCAACAAAAACACGCCACATGTGTTTTTGATTTTATTTTGGAATTAGCAATTTACCCAATTTAAAGCCAAAATGTCAGGCAGCAGGCTTCCAGCAGTTTGCTCAATCATTTCTGAAGCGGTTTCCTGGGAAGCAACCTCTTCTCTGCTTGATCCTGAACACCCTGGTTGCCAGATCCCTCCTCCTACGCCCTTTTCGCAGTATCCTCTCCCCTCAGCTAACTCAGATGGCTCCTTTGACCAATCCAATCCAATCTAACCTCCCCTGGCTGGTCCTCACCTCAGCATTGAGGCTCGTCTTAAGCCACCAGCTTCCTGCTACCTTTTCATCCCAGATTCGTCCTCAAACCCAGCCTGACTCTCCCTGCCCTCCTTTGCCACCAGGCACACCACTTGTTCTGACTTTCATGCCTCAGTTCACATGTTTCTCCCTCAACTCCAGGAAAGATATTCTTTCCCTACACGGCCTTCTGCATGTATGTTCCTTTCAAGGCTCACCATGACTTACCCTTTTCCAGAAAGCTTTCCTAGACAAGTACTTATTCAATTAATATTTATTCTATCTATCTGTCTCTCTGTCTGTCTATCTGTCTCTCTGTCTGTCTATCTGTCTCTCTGTCTGTCTGTCCATCATCTGTCATCTATCCTTTTTGTCTAATACGAGTCATATTGTATTCTTGGGCCTCTTTCATCCTTGTAGCATCATCTATACATACACGTGTCCACATTTACACTTAAAAGCAAAATGACATTTTCTCAGGTAACTTAAACATAGTCTCAGTATTTTATAACCTCTGATCATAGATATGTCATATTTCCCTATTTAGTTTTTAAGTTCCTAAAAGAGTTCCATTTTTCTTTCTCCCCGTGCCTAGCACAATGCCAAGCACAGTAGTATATTTTTAATACATAATTTTAACACATTTTTCATATATAACATATTTTAGTATAGAACAATTATTTAATACATAATATATAGTATATATTTATTTAATATATAATTTAATATGTAATATGTACTTAATACATTATACAATATATTTTAACATATATATATTTTTATATATATTTTTAAGATTGGCTTCAAGCTAACATCTGTTGCCAATCTTCTCTTTTCTAATTGTTTTCTTTCTCTCTCTCCCCAAAGCCCCAGTATGTAGTTGTATATCCTAGTTGTAGGTCATTCTAGTTCCTCTCTCTGTGGGACGCTACCACAACATGGCTTGATGTGCTGTACACATAGGTCTACACCCAGTATCTGAACTGGAGACCCCAGGTCACTGAAGTGGAGAGCACAAGCTTAATGACTTGGCCATGGGGCCTGCCCCTAACATATATTTTTAATACTTATATTTTGAATTGAATTTGTTTTTCCCATAGACCAAAAGCAGTGTTTCTCAACCTGTTATTTTCATTATAATCCCCCTATGGAAGCTTTTCAGACTTGTTTTCTCTAATCGTCCATATTAGGAAGCTTTAATACCACGGGTAGACTTTACCTGTGTTTGTGTGTTCTATGCATGTCAGTGCTCTCTATATAATAAGAGTAAGGCTTTTTGCTCCCCCCCAAAAAGCTTTTCTTCTCCTTGGGGTGATATCTTCCCTATTGTGAATGCATGCTCTAGAAAACAGTTTTCATATCAACTAAGACCTAAAGTTATTATAACTGATAATATATATTTCACAATTGTAACAAGGGAATCTTCTCAAGTCTGTAAGATATATTAGTATTTCATAGTTTCTCTTCAAAATCTTCTCCTTCGTTTCCAAGTATTTGAGAAATTCGATCAATAACATCCAGGCTAATTTTTCCTCCCTTTCAACAGCGATAATGAACTACATTGATCCAGGCAATGTCTAATTTTAAAAAGTGGTTCACTACAAATGCAGCCTCCACAAGTCTAATGCTACCTTTTTTCTTCTGAAAGGTGAGAATGAGTTCCCTCCAAAGCACGTCCCACTGCTGGTTCATAACTCTTGAGCATAATCTTTGACCTGCATGACTGTTGGTCTCTTCTCTAAAAGCATTTTAACTGTAGAACTGTAAAATCAGACTATTACACTCAAAACAATAGACTCTTGTTTCTCTTTTTGCCAGGGAAGATGAAAACTCCTTACAGCCATTTTCCAACTAACTACGTAATGTCTACCAGTTTTGTATCACAAGTCCAGTTGATTTACTGCACCAATCGAGTACCTACAGGCTCAGTAAACTGAATTTAGGAGGGAGAATGATTTTTCTTGCTGGGTTTTATACTTCCTAGAGGTTTCTACTGTGATTTGTAACTCACCCAAGCAAGGAAAACCCCTCATTGGGCAGTCTTCTTTAGACTACTCTATTCATGTGCTCGGCCTGAGCAGCAGAATCTTTACTGATTAGGGTTCACTTGTTTATGTATATCAACATCTATTAAATTTGACTTTCTACAACAGTCCATAAATGAGATACAATACTGCCTTGAAACTAACATCTAATTCCTCTTGCCAGTGAGTTGGTAAAAAAAAAATCTTAGTTAGGATTTGCTAAGGTAAATCCTACTGAATTTGTCTTTCAGCATCCAGATTCTACTGAACCTCTTCTTCGTGACCTAGGCCACTGTGGTCATTTGTTAGTTCAGGATACATGGTGTTTTAGCCAAGTTTCTTTAGAAAGAACCTGAAGCAAAGATTAAAGTGCTAACGTTTTATTTGAGGAATACAAAAGCAGGGAAGGTGTGCAGCCGTGTGCCGGGCTGCACCACCGATGGATACTGGTTTGTGTGCCACCACGGAAGGCTACTTCTTTTCAGCACCTGCAGGGCCAGTTGCATCTGCACTTACTCAGAGTTCAGATTTTAAATAGGAGTCACTATTGCATCCAGTCTAAGGAGACCTTGCTTTCTTCCAAAGTGCTCCCCAAACTTCCAGCCATCAGGATGCTTCTTTATGTGGTCTTGAAGTTTTCTTAATCTGAGACTTTTCTAGACTTTGAGCACTTTAGGGCCAGGGACTTTGTCTTATCCCCTATCCCCCACTGCACACTCTGGAGTGGGGTAGACACACCATGTAAGCTTGTTGAGTAAATGAGTGAATGGTTAAACGAACGGCATTCTTTGCTCTCTCTCTATTCTGTTCCCCTCGCCTGAGGATGCAACCCTATCATATTGTAGTAGCTAGCCTTACATCTCATTACTTTAAGCAGGAAGACTAAATACTCACCTAAACCTGTGCAAAATAGGACTCCTCATCAAGCAGAATTGTAGACATTACAATATTCATAGCAGTATTGAATAATTTCTCTGGATGCAACAGTCTGCTGCTTACTGTTAGGAATAATGATAGCTATTGCCTATTGTCTGCTTATTATAATCCAAGAATTGTGCTAAGTACTTCACACAGTTGATCCAAATTATTCCGCAAAGTGACCCTATGAGATAGGTATCCTTTGTTCATTTTTTACATGAGCAAACAGGCTATGATGTTAATGACCATGACTTGTTAAATAAGCTATATATCATATAGGCTATATATCACACAAATGTAGGATATGATTTGAACCCAGGCATGTCTGATTCAAAACTTGTGATGATAACTACTCCTTTGCAATATCTGACATGTAGCATAAAAGAAATTAGTATTATTTTACAGCAATAATTCTCAGCCTGGGGCAATTCTGCTCCCCCAGAGGACATTTGTCAATGTCTAGAGACATCTTTGGTTGTCATAACTGATGTGTGTAGTAACTGTTAGCATCTAGTACCCTAAGGCCATGGGTTCTGCTGAACACCCTACAACACCAGGATGGCCCCCACCATGAAGAATTATCTGGCTGCAAATGGCAACAGGGCAGATGTTGAGAAACCCCGATCAACAGGAGTCAACATCTTCCCTAATGATGGTGCAGGCAGACAATCCAAACCGAAGAATGTATGTAATTTAAAGATGATTTAGCCTTGTTTTAAAATTTATGTACAATTTCAAAGACTCCCAAAATGTCCGTTGTAAATTGTGTCTTGTATGTCCATTATTTTTGTGATAAAATCCACTTTTGTTGTTGTCTTTCTTGGGTCATCACTGATTTGCCTTCTTCTTTATAAAATTAGATTTATTATCGCTCTTTAAATTCAAATCTATATGCATCATTCTATATTTTTCAGTGCTCTTAGAGCATCTAACAATTATTTGTTGACCATGAGCTACATCATCAACACATTGGAAGGGTGGTGGCGACTCAGAAACTGGCGGAATAATAATGGATGCTGCAGACACTGGAGGCTTTCTTGAGAAGTTGACCCTGAGCAATGGGTACAGTTTGAATAATCAGAGAGCGCAGTATTCCAGCGAGGGAAATATTACCATGGAAGTCACCAAGGTAAGTGAGAAGATGGAAAGTCTGCAAGACATCAAAAGGGCAGTCCAAGATCAACAGGGGACGTTGTAATAAAACGTTAAATGAAGTTGAGGAATTCTTGAAAATCAGGCTCAAAAATTCCTGCTTGGCTCAATGAAAAATAGGATCCCTTGTGCTTCTTATCTTCCTGGCAGCAGGCCCCTGGGGAGCATCTGCTGTCTTGACTGTTGGAAGTCGCCACCTGGCCCTCTCACTTGAGATGCCTGGGGAGTGGATCTGCTTTCTCCAGACCCCAGGCATTGCTGCTCAGTCCCTCTGCCCAACAGCAGGAAGGTCTGTTTTATTTGAGGGCTTTTAACCGTTAATTACACAGGAGAAATAGACAGAAGTTATCCTTTAATGCTTACAGTAGCTAACATAGTTGTTTAGTCTTTATTCCTGGTCTGTAGTTCTAGAAAAACACTCCTGGAATGTAAAGTACACTTTCTGCAACCTTAGAGGGAGGTGTTAACTTTCCTTCCAATAACCTTGTCCCTTTTGATCACTCCTTTACCAAGGACCACGCTAAGCCATTCTGCAAGATAAAGTGCCCTTCCAAAAGGCAGGTCCAAAGATAGCAACCCCCATCCCACCTCCCACACCCACAATTCGTTTCTCCGTCACTTTGCGTCTCTGAGGCCCCATTACTGATGAGCCCTAGACAAAAGGAAGCCTGCTCCACAGAAATACTGACCCTAAGACAAGTGGACACCTCTGGGGCATTTCTTAACAAGGAAAGGAATAATGAATATTCATATTCAACTGACATTTCCTCACCACCTATTATAAACCAGACTTTGAGTTTAGCACGTGGACATGCATTAATCCATGCAATGCTCTCAACAGCCCAGTGAAGAAAGATAGTTCCTATTATTGTCATTATTAAAAAAAAATTATCTTACTCAAAAGAGTAGAAAATTTATGTCCATATGGACATTTATAGCAGCTTTATTCATAATTGCCAAAACTTGAAACCACCAAGGTGTCTTTCAGTAGGTGAATGGATAAGTGAGCTGTGGTACGGCCAGACAGTGGAATAATATTTAGCACTAAAAAGAAATGAGCTACCAATCTGTGAAAGACGTGTAAAATCGTTTTACTAAGTAAAAGAAGGCAATCAGAAAAGATTATATGCTGTATGATTCCAACTCGATGATATTCCGGAAAAGGAAAAACTATGGAGACAGGAAAAATAGCAGCAGTTTTCAGGGTCAAGGGGAGTGGGAGGGATGAATAGGAGGAGCGCAGAGGATTTTGGGGGGCAGTGAAAATACCCTGTATGATACTATGATGGTGGATACATGTCATTATACATTTGTCCAAACCCATAGAGTGCACAACGCCAAGAGTGAACTGTAACGTAAACTTTGGATTTTGGGTGATAATGACGTGTCAACGTAGGTTCATCGTTGTGACAAATGTGGGAGTTCTGAGTAATGGGGGAGGCTGTGCATATGTGGGGGCAGGGGATTAATAAGAAATCTCTGTACCTTCTGCTCAATTTTGCTGTGAACCTAAAACTGCTCTAAAAGATGAAGTCTATAAAAAATTGTCAAAGGATTGTTCATTGCGAACTAAATGGAAAAGTTTTGCCTTTAAAATGCATCTTAATTATTGTTCAGGTTTTGTTTAGAATCTCCATGCAATTCACAATAGTTCGCAATATAATGTATCTGAGGTGTTTTTTTTATCTTCGGTAATCTGAAAAGTATTTTACAATTCCACAGCATATGCTTGCAATATAATTTTCATAACATTTGTTGAACAGTTAATCTCCCTCCTGCCTGTGGTTTTTCATCTGCTAGTTTCCTTCTGTTTTAGAAATTTGGAGATTCACTTTGTGAGGAATCTCGCAAGTATTTTAAGAGACATTAAGCTCAAGACAATTTCCTTTGATTCAAACAATATGTTTAAAAAATCACTCTCATGTTTGTGATAATTTAATGAGTAAATTATCAACACCAGCATCCTTCCAACTGTGTACGACAAGTAAGGTTAATTGACAACGTGGAGTGTGAATTCCCAAACTGCACTAAAAAACATAATGAGCACGTGAAAACTTGGCCTTCATATGTCAAGACGTTTTCAAACAAGAGATGAGATAATTTGGTCCAAGAGACTGTCCATGTTAGCCATCAGCTATCCCTAAGCTTGGGTTCTTCTCTGTTCCTTCCAACTGCATCTTTCTGCCACTAAGTTCTGGTGGCCCAGTCAAGTCCCCAAGGAAAATGTTGTGAATGAGGGTGACTTCCCATGGAGGGGATGGAGCTCTCTTTGCTGGGAGATCTGTTTACCAGAGGACTGTCCGTATTTCTTCATTGCTCCTGCATCCATTCTCCCACTTGTCAAGTTGCTTCAGTGTTTTGAAAATGGTTTATTCCTTCTCTCCAAACTGTCATAGTTTCTTTCATTTTTCCATTTGCCTTTTTTTTTTTTTTTTTGGTGAGGAAGATTTGCCCTGAGCTAACATCTGTGCCAATCTTCCTCTATTTTTCGTGTGGGATGCCACCACAGCATGGCTTGATGAGTGGTGTGTAGGTCCGTACCCAGGATGCAAAACTGGGAAGCCTGGGCTACCTAAGGGCAGTGCACAAACTTAACCACTATGCCACTGGGCTGCCCAGCTCCCTCAATTTTTTTTTAGTTTGATTTATCAGCCTAACAGTTTCTTCACACTATGTCTAGATTTCAATTTTGTCCACTCTCAGAAGTGAACAAGGGGTTTTCTTGACTCTATTTATTTGGGTGGCCATCCTTTTCAGTGGTTTTGTCATTTTCTACCAACTTTCTGAGTATTTTTCTTATTCTCGTATCATTTCAGGTAAGACATTATCAAGAGGAGACATTTCTAGGAATCTTTCATTGGTAATCTTTTTCCCCTTTCATCCATGAACTAAGATAACAGAGAGACAGTCTCAATTTTGACAATGTAATTAGTTAAATATTTGGGCTTCACTTGTACTTTGCTAAAGCAGTAACCCTTCCAGGACCAGCTGGTCAAGATGAAGCTCCCTCCTGAGCCTTTTGTGTCTCCATAGTGTTTGTCCCCCACCGTCTGCTGTGAGATTTATGCAGCAGAGATTGCTGTGTATTTTGATGACTGCTGCATTTCTTCTTCATAGAACAGAACAGAGATTAGTGTACAGTAGTAGATAGTATATAATATCTAATAACATGTTATATGTTATAATATAATCTACACATATATTACATATATTATTGTATTATATATGTGAGATGTATTGCAATGTATGCATATGTAATATATATGCATATATTTATGCACATATATAATATATGCATTATCTTATAATAAACATATATTCCTAAACTAAAGTAAAACTGAATGTTTATTATAAAGAGAGTTTTGGAGGTCTGTGTGAGTCAGTGACATAGGAGGGCTCAATTATTGCAGGAAAGGTCAGACTTTTGAATGGATGCCTTTCCTCGGTGCTCCAGCAGCTGGGTTAACCCACCTTCAACCACCTCTTTGCAGATCCCAGTGTCCAGACTCAGGAGACTGTCCTCCTTTCCTATCCTGGGGACAGTGGGCTTGAGTTCCAGGACTAAGTGAAATTTAAATTTAATTTAAATTCTACCAGACCTCAGCTTTTACCTACGAAATGAGGGTTGGGAAAGATGATTTCTGACTTTTTCTTGTGAGTCTAAAGGTACATTTCCAGGGGCGGCATGGTGATGTAGTGGTTAAGTTTGCCTGCTCCAGTTTGGCAGCCTGGGGTTGGCAGGTTCAGATCCTGGGCAGGACCTAGTACTGCTTGTTAAGCCATGCTGTTGTGGCATCCCATATACGATAGAGGAAGATTGGCACAGATGGTAGCTCAGGGCAAATCTTCCTCACAAAAAAAATAAAAAAGAAAATAAAGGTGCATTTCCTTTGTCATTAAAATACATTTAACTATTAAGTCAAGGCCTTATAAAAGATTGGTCTACCTTCTGGAAGCAACGTAGGCTTACTTGGAATAGATCAGCAACAATAAAGCATATTTTAAGGCAGCGACGTATTTCTGAATCAAACAATTTTGAAATGTTTGAGTTACATAGATATTTTTTAAAGTACCTGACTTCTTTACAGGGTACCTAGCCTTCCGATTCCTGTGTTATTCACCCATCACCCCAGATATATGCCCATTCTTCCTTAGAAGGCCTAGAAGAACATGTGGAAGATGGAGTATGGAACAGTAGTTGTGAAATGAATTCACAAATGTTCTTTCCCCAAACCTTATAGTGTTAGTCATGTCAATGTTAGCTGCTAATGATGTTGTATTAAAATTAAAAACAAAATAAAATTCAATTAAAATAAAAATCGATCCAAGAATTGACAAGAAAATAACGAGAAGAAATTCTTGCTGTGTTGGGAAGTGGATGCTTTGTGACTCGAGAATCAGCTTCACTTGCTGCTTTGCCGCACTCCATCCACCCTAAGCTTTCACACTTGTTTGCTGGCCACCATGATCCATTCATTGATTAAATCAAAATTAATTGGGCTTCTGGATGTTTTTCTGTCTATAATACATTTCATTATTAACATTTCGTCATAAACTTCAAGACTGATTGGAGCCCTTCTCTCCCATGAACAATCCACTTTTTGACCACTAGGCTCTGCCTGTGATTTGGGCTGGTATAATTTGAATGAGTTCCCTCCATAGTACTCTTTGTGGTTTTTAACCTCCCCAGACTTTAAACCATGCTCTCTGCTCTTACATTGGCCCGTTACAGTGTTATTGGGTATTGCGGGCCCTCATTTGTTTCCTGTGTTCCCAGAGGAAGAATTCAACCACACGCATATTTAGAACATCAAGTCCATTGGAAAAACATCAAGGCCACTTGCATTCAATCCCTTCTGTTCTCTGTTTTCTTCTTTACATTTTAATTACGTGTGCTCTCTTAAGGATGTTTGTAACTTTTAAAAAGATTTTGTGACACATTATATGAAAGTAGTTTTGTAGATGTAGTGTTTTCCCTTTCCCAATCAGGAGCAAATGACTGCCGTGTAAATAGTAAGGCAGCATAATGCATTTTAAAAATATTCTCACCCCGCCCCCAACTCTGCCACAAAATATGTATATATCCATTTAGGAATAGTGAAGGCTGAAATGTGTTCTGTCTCTCTCTCTCTAAGTTTCTCTGTGTGTGTGAGTTTGTGAATACACATACACATGCACAAATGTTCACATTATATTAGGACTTTCAACACAAGAATGTAAAAAGGAACCAAAAAATATTTTATATTTCTGCCACCAAAATACAAGCATTGTGAACTTTCAGTTGTATTATTTCCTATGTTTATAACAAGCTTATTTTTCCATCATGTATATTCAAATTTGCACCCTGCTTTTCTTCATTTAACATTGCCATAGTTTTTTTGCAGTGTGACGGCACAGGTGCTGTTTTCAAGGCTGCAGTTTATTTTAGGAGTCGGGATCCAGAAGCCAGGCAGAAGAATCTCTCTATGGTAGAAAGCAAAAATGGGCACCTCTCATCAAGAGTGGAATCTATTACTTCACTCTTGAATCTGGGCTGATTTGTGACTTGCTTTGGCCAGTAAAATGTGGTTGAAAGGACCTTTTGTGAGTTCTGAGGCTGGGCCTCAAGAACCTTTGCACATTTCCACTTGCAGTTTTTGATTCTGCTGCAGGATGAAGACCACGTGCAGAGAAGTCCCAGCCACCCCTATCTTCCCAACTGAGGCACCAGATAGGACATCAAAAACATTGGAGAGAGTACAATCCAGAGGAAACTAGAAGAACCGCCAAGCTGAGAGCAGCCCAAATTGTCAACTTGTAGAATAAATAGTTTTTATTTTAAGCCAAAGGTTTGGAATGGTTTGTTATGCAACAAAATCTGATGCATCATCTATATAAGTGATTTAACTAGTCAGCTAATGAATGTTTATGATGTTTCTATGCTTTTGCTAATATTGAAAATAATTTAATGAACATCTTTGCACACAAGCATTGTGCATGCCTCTAACAGATCGTTTCCTCAATATAAATACCTAAAATGAGCACTGATGAGGGAAGTAGAATACAAATTTGAAGAATCTTGGTAAATGATGTTTAATTGTTTTCCAAAACAGTTGTATTAATTTACCTTCCCACAATCATGGTATGATATTGCCTATTTCTTCATACTTATTCCAACATGGGATATTTTATTAAGAATGAAACTAATTGATAAAATATACATACTCTTCTTTGTTTAAATTTGAAATGTTATTATTTGGGAAGGTTAACCACTTTCACACATGTGTGTATATGTTTTCCATTTACTGTGTAAAGCTTATTAACAGTTGAACGAAACCTTTATTTACACAGCTAAGGCTCAGATGTGGCACGGATTCCACTATTATGGCTTTGGAAAGGTGCATGGGCCCTTGACAAACTTGGACAGAGGCAACCTTCCTCAGGAGGACTGAGCAACTCAGAGCTGGGAGAGCCAGAATTTGTTTTGTTCAGTCGGACAGCTTTTCAGTCTTCATTTTCCACTTGTATTTCAGGCATCTAAATCACTATCTATGTTTAATTCTCTCACTCTCCCCCTCACTGTCCTTGCCATTTTCTCCATATTTGTCATCATCTCAGATCCTCTTCATTCTCTTCATCATACGCTCCTTTTTCTCATGTTCTTTCTCTTCCTCAGCCTCACCCCTGTTGTCATCAGAATCATTATCACTCTTCTATCATCATTTTCCTCTTTAGGAAATTGTACACACATAGCGTTTACTTTTGCTTTTGTTCAGGATGAGTCACCCCCTTTCATTTTTTTTTTTTTGATACCATCATTTGTGTAATGAGAAAGATGTACTTTCATTGAAGATTGAGCACTCCTGAAAATTTCTGCCTCCTCCATTAGCTGGTATGTCTAGGACACGCAATGCAGATACATAAGACAGGCGGAGATTTAACACGTTTGTTTCTCTGAACCAATAAGATGCATTATGGCAACGTGCTTTGCAGCCTCCTTGTGAGCTCCTGTAACAACAGAATAGTAGCACACAGGACCGTCCTTTCCTAGTCGTGCTTATTCGGCGCATATCCCTAGCTTGAGGTAACTTACACCACATTTAAAAACCCTTGCTTTCTAAGCTGTGCTAGAAGAACTGCATAGCAGTTATTCTAAGGAATGTCATCCTCTTCTTTTGCTCTTTCTAAATTCGTTGCTTCCAGATATTGCTCGAGGTTACCCTCTTTCATCCCTCATTTCCTCTTTCCATTGCATCAGAACTTTTCCTTCAGAATTTATCTTGGGTTTTTTCAACGTCGTTACACCAGTTTCTACTTTTGGTGTTCAGCAGTTAGAAATACCTCCTACTGCAAAGAACCCACTCAACAGTGGACTGAAGCCACTTGCCGTATACTTGGAAGAGATACATTTTCACAGGCAAAAAGCTTCTATGGATTTAATATAGATTTCTTGCCTTTTCCAGATGTTGGTACTTGATTTGTGCAGTCTGAAATCTTTTAGAAGTTTCCATTTGTGTTCCAAAAGATGAGCTTGATCTTCTCTGTAAACAAGGTCAGCTTGTTGGGCTCATTTGTTTTCAGGTTTCTCTTTTGTATTGACAATCGAGTCAATACAAGCAGGTTCATCTGTAGCTGTGAAAGATACTACAGTGTTCTTTTCTTTGCTTCATACCAGGTGCCAGAAAATGAAGTCACCAGCAAGGTACTGCTCCTCTAGGAGATAGAGACCTGTAATTCCATCAGCCAGATGACCTGATTTTCATTAGGAGATCTTATGGAAGTGAACTTGAATGATGAAACCCATATCACATGTCCTTTCAAACCCAAGACTTGGCTGTTGGATTAGTTTAAGCCTCACCTTCCTCTGGTCTAACATGTGGGGGCTGATCCCCCCCTATGTTTTCTGTTGCACTTTATTTTGCAAGTCTTTCTATAAAATCTCTTCTTTTTCAATGATTTTCCTTTTGTATTTGTCTTATAAACAACTATCATTGCAATAACAGGTTGCTACTATATATGTTTCTGAGTGTCTACTTAATTTTTTGGAAATAATTTTAGAAATTTTATAAAATATAATGCTAATTGTGTATCATATTTTTTGAACTCAACCAGAACAATGCTTTCAAAAATGTCATTGAGGTGATATCGCCCACCTGTTTACTTGAGTGGTTTCTCATTGTACTTAAAGAAGAAGAAAGGCAGAACATCAATGATCTAAACACCCATCTTAAAGAGCTGAAGAAAGAACTGCAAGATTAACAGAAAGATGTTAGAAGAAAAGGAATAGTAGAAAGAATCGAGATTAATAAGATAGAAAACAGCTATGTAGTAGGCATGGTCAGCAAAGAGAAAAGTTGCTTCTTTAAAAAGACTAATAAAATTGATAAATCCATAGCCAAACAAAGAAAGAAAAAAATAAGAGAAGAGAGAAGGCGTAGATCACTCATAGACCAGTACCAGAAATGAAAAAGAGCAGTTCACTACAGATCTATACATATTAAAAAAGATCACAGGCGAATATTATGAACAGTTCTGGTAAATTTAAAATTTGGACATAATAGACACATTCATAAAAGATACAGATTATCAAAGCTAACAAAGAAAGTTCCAAGCCCAAACAGCATTACCAGGAAATTCTATTTGACATTCGAGGAAGAGAGAATACTGATTTTACACAATCTTTTCCAGAAAATTGAAAAAGGAAATATTTATCCACTGCATGTACATGCAGTTTTTGAAGTTTTTTGTTTTGTGTGTATACACATAATTAAAAACAATCATATTTTTAAAACATGATTTTAGAAATTTTAAATATATACGAATGTTGGTCACGATGTATTTTTTTATGTATAAATATATATGTGATAATACATCATGATCAATTGGATTTTTTACAGGAATGCAAAGTTGTTTACCATTTAAGATCAATATTATAATTCACCACATGACTAGAATTGAGGAGGAAAATAGTAATATCATCTCAATAGATGCAGAAAATGTCCTATATAGCAGTCTGCATTTGTTTATGATTTTTAAAAAACTTCGCATACTAGTAATAGAAAGGAATTTCCTTAATCTTATAAAGGCATTTTCTGAAACCACTGTAGTAAACACCGGTTTACTTCAATGACAAATATCACTTAAATGGCAAAGTGTTGGAACATTTGTTTCTGAGACTGGGACCAAGCCAGGAGCTCATTCTTACCACTCATAGTCACCCTTGTGCTAGCGGTCCCGGCCTCTGCAGTGAAAAAAGAAAAAAAAAAAGATGTAGGCTATTTGGAAAGGAAGAAATAAAAGTAAATATTGGCAGATTATATAAATGTATACATAGAGTAAACATAACAAAACCTACAGTAAAATTACTGAAGTTAGCAAGTGTGTTTAACATATTTGCTGTTACATCAATAAATAAAAATAAATAAACAAAATAGTCTTTCCAAATGTGAGAAACAAACAGAACTTGAAATTAAAGATTTATATGTAAAATAGCATAACGTAGCAAATACTTAAGAATTCTAATAAAATATGCACAGTAATTCTATCCAGTAACCTGTGGAATACGTTTGAGAAGAAATTATGAAGTAAATAAAAGGAGAGAGATATAACACATTCATATAGTAGAATATTTAACATGAAAAGATATCAGTTCTCCGCATTATCATCTATCAATTCAATGAAGTAGAATAAAAATCCCAACAGCTGTTTTTAAATGGAACTTAACAAGCTTATTCTAAAATTTTTCTAGAAATGAAGAGAGGCAATAACAGCCAAGGCAATCTTGGGGAAGAACACAGCGGGGGAACTTGAACCTTCCACGCAACATCATGGACGGATCTCATCAGTGTGATGGTGGGCGAAGGAAGCCACGTGCAAGATACTATGCGGAATGGCTCCTTTTACAAGGCTATAAGACAGGGGAAGCCCAACTATAGTATTAAGGTGCCCACTAAGGTGGCAAAAGAATATGCACAGTATCAAAATAAAAAGCAAACAAAAAATACTATAAAATTCAGGAGAGTTTTATCCATTCATGAGGCTCCTGGGGTCCTAGAAATTTTTGTATTTCTGAACCTGGGGGGTGAGTACAAGGGTGCTTGCATCATTACTTAGTTGTCTATTATTTTTCTTAGTACCGTATTTTGCAATAAAGATTCCAAACAAATAGAAGACAAAAAGAAAATTAGCAATTTCTGGAAATTCACTAGGTTTCTGTATTGGTTTCCTAGGGCTGCTGTGACAAAGTACTACAAATTGGGGTGCTTAAAACAAGATAAATTTGTCGTCTCACAGTTTTGGAGGCCAGGAGTTCAAAATCAAGGTATGAGCAGGGCCATGCTCCCTCCAGAGCTCTCGGGAGGATGCTTCCTGCATCTTCCAGCTGTGGCAGCGGCAGGAGTCCTTTGGTTTGTGGCACCATCACTCCAGTCTCTGTCCCCATCTTCACATGGCTGTCTTCCCTCTGTGTCTGTGTCTTCACGTGGTCTTTCCTCTGTGTGTGTCTGTATCCCAATCTCCTCTTCTTATAAGGACACCTGCACATTTGATTAGGGCCCACTCTAATGACCTCATCTTAACTTGATTACATCTGCAAAGACCCTATTTTTTCCAAATAAGGTCACATTCACATGAGCTAAGGATTAGGACTTCCACATATCTTTCTGAGGGCACAAGTCAACCCATGACAGTCTTGATATATAGATGTAGGTTCTGTAATGAGACCAAGTCCCTGCCAATTGCTAGCAAAGTGTGTCTTTGAGCAAGTCACTTCAGTGTTCATCCTCTTTGTCTATAAAATGGGGGTTATATCTGCCTGTCTCAGATGGTTTTTTAGAAAATGTAATATTTATAAGAATCTAAGCTACTGAGAACAGTTCTGAGAACATAGTAAGTGTTACTTCAGTGCTTGCTATCCTTTTTATTTATACCATTGACATCATCATTATCTTTATGGTGCAGGCAGGCATTAGAGAAAACCTGAGGCCAGAAGATGGAACAGGTGGAGGGAGAGTCGGGGAAGACTCCACTTTGCATAGTATGGTAAGGCGAAATTTCCACCCTGGGCAGGAGTATGTGAAGATTATGCTGCATTTAGGGAAAAGCTTCTGTTCTCTCATATGGAACTGGACTGTATCAGCTTTCAGAATTTACATTTGCCTTTGGGATATGTGGGAGGTCTTTGGAGGAATCATGATTCAGTCAAATTTGATTCAGTTGAATGTCTATGTAGAATGGTGTTCCCTGCTGGACACTGGGGCATTTGGCACAAGACTAGACTGGTCATTCTCTGGTCCACCTTCTGCTGTCCCCCTGAAGCTTCAGACCCTTCCACTCCTTCCACCTACCTTCCCCTCTCCCCTCACTGGTAGCCCAACCTAAATTAAATTACCCAGATTGGGAGTACTTTAGTTTCCTGGGGCTGCCAAAACAAATGACCGCAAAATCGGTGGGTTAAAACAGCAGAAATTTATTCTATGATAGTTTTGGAGGTCTGAAATCAAGGAGTCAGCAGGCCCATGCTCTCTCTGAAGGTTCTAAGGGAGAAGCTTTCCTTGCTTCTTCCAGCTTCTGGTGGCTCTCGGCACTCCGCGGCATACACCGGCATCAGCCCAATCCATGCCTCTGTTTTAGGACTCGGGCGTATCTTTTTGGGGACACAATTCAATCCACTACAAGGGAAATGTTTCTGCTGGGCTTTATTTGTCCTTGGACCACCTGGCGGGAAGGTTACGCATCTCTGTGCAGGTCTAGGGGGAAACGTCTTCTCCTGGAGGCAGACACAACAGCAGTGAGCAAAGTGCAATGTCCCCTGGACACATTTCAACTTGTATTTGGGCTTTTTCATTGAATTAAAAGAATATCATTTGGAGTTCATAGCTGATCAACTTTTCTTCCCATATTATAATTTTCTTTCTATAACCTCTATTCTTCACTAAATTCGATGGGTCCTGTGTAAACTTACAGTAGTGCTACAGAGGCAACAAAGTGGAGTCAGATGTGGCCTCCCCAACATTTACTTCTCTAGATTCTGTTGAGGGAGCTGTGGCCCAGGGTTCCTGGTAGTCGCCGTGTGAAATGGTTTGGGCCTGCTGGGAGCCAGGAACAGCAAGATGGAAGTGAGCACTAAGAGGAGAATCAGCAGCCGGGTACAGCCTTGGAAATGTAAGCAAGCACATCCACTAGAGCAAGGCAAGGGAGATCTGATGTTTGGGCTATGAGCACATTGAAAATAGATGCTATGCATGCAACCTTGAGCTTGATGGTGTTGCCACTTGAACTCTTTCCCCAACTGGGGAGAGACTCAAGGGGGGAGAGACTCAAGGGAGGGGCTCTTGCTCTTCTTCTTAGGGTTCTTCCTCTGTTTGGTGTTGCAGTTTTGAAATGAGACCAAAGCTGAGCATTCAATAGCACAAGATTCATTCAACAGCCCAAGAATGGAGAAGTGGGAACTAAGTTCACAAATCAAGTTCTCAGCTCCTAGGGTGATTAAACAGCTATGACAAGGGGTCTAGGTAATGAAGGGGAGGAATGTTGGGAACGTTCATAGTTATTTGGGGAAATTGGCTGGCTTTTCTGGAGAGCAGGGCTGCCACCTCTTTTCTTTCCTTATTTGGTTGTATCTTGCCATTGCCACGGCAGCTGTAAACTGTCATGGTGTTGGTGGGTGTGTTCTATAATATGTAATGTATGACAATGAGTGTATAATGAGCTGTGGGGTCTGTGCCAGATCAAGTCAGACTGCCATGTTGCCTTCAACTGGCTTTATTCAGCCATTTTCTCCTTCCTTTCTTTGTGGTTTCCTGCAAGCTAAAGATAACATGTTCCTTAGCAGGGTTGTAGTTAGTGTCTTATGGGACATAGGCTGCAGTGTGCAAGGGTCTCACACTTCCCAGAACACAAGAGGAATCCTAGATACATAACAAAACATCATCAGGGACATCACTGGATCTATTTACCGATGAAAATAATGATGACAAATTTCCGTGTGAATCAGGATAAGGCTAGATAGGATTGATGATGACGAGGCAATTTTATACCTCAAGAGTGATTTGTTGTAATTGTCATTGACCTGTTCATTATTGTTTGGAGTCTTTTAGCACCTTCAAGTGTATTTTAAAAATCTAAAATTGATAACACCTGCCTATCCGAGTCCAAGGCCAATGATCTGACGGCCTCAATCCACCTTTATCTTGATCTCTTGTCAATGTGCCCACCTCACTGAGCTCACTGTCTACTCACGTTACTTTTCAGGAAACCCAGTATTTCCTGAAAGTACCATGCTCTTTTTGTCCTCCTGGAAATTTCACATGCTCTTCCCTTCTGCTGGCGTGCCCATCTTTGCTTTCCTTGTTCAGCGCTGGGCAGGCCACATGCTGCAGTTTCTCCTCGGCAAGTGCTCAGTGCCTGGAGGTCCATCTCCGCTTAACCAGACTTGACAGTGTTTGATTCACCTCTAAACCTCCCAGCTCCACCCAGAGCCCACGTCTACTGGGTGATAAATATAGAACAGTGCCGCATGGCTTAGCTGAATTGGCCTTTGCTGTAAAAGTAATGACTTTGGTCTGTTGGGAAATATTCTGAAGGCTAATATCCCAGAATGCAAGAGAGAAAATGAACAAAGAATTGCTTCCAGTCAGCTCAAATACGTAATGATTTTGTGATGTTTCCTAATTACATTTTTATTGAAAAATGTATCTAGATGGTCACATCTCCAAGAACACAGACACAAAGAACTATGTGATCTGGAATCTTCTGGGTTGAGAATTTTGTCATTTTTTTTTTCCAAATACGTTTCTTTCAAATTTAACTCTTTTAATGAAAATAATGATATGATAATGCAGATTGCAATAGATATTGATTTAAACCATTTTTGGGTGAATTACTTTTTGATGAATAATTTCCATCGAGTTACTCAATGAACAGAGATTTGTGTTAACATAATTCTCGCGTACACGGTTCTACATTGATAAAGTGACAGTATTTGAAAGCAGAGGAGTCAAGACAGAACAATGTAAAAAGGAAGGTAGTGGGAACTTCTCCCGCATCTGGATTTTGTTCCAGGAAATCAGATTCAAAATACCATGTACTTTGAAAAACTGGTATTACATGGCTTTTTTTGACAGCAGTGAATTCACTTTCAACAGATTTTCTGGCTAAGATAAGTGGCTAAAAATGATTTTCTTTTTAATCATCTTGACCTAGTTGTGCTCAGCTGCACTCTCCACAAAAAAAAAAAAAAAAAGAAGTGAAACAAAAAACCCATAGAAACCTTAGAGAAAGAATTCAAGCAAATGATGATCCCCCAAAGCAAAATTCAGCATCCTGCTTTGTTGTTTTTTGACTCTAACCCTTTCGAATTATTACCATTATTATTATATTAAAAATGACTACATTATAAAATTATTATTTTAATTATTTAAACAATGATTACATTATTAAAATTATTTCATAGTTTGGAATTGGAGATGTGCTAAAGACTTTTTCCAAGGAAGTTCTATTTATTGCATATTTATTGGAGAATATTGTTCATATTCAGGAAGTGCTGCCACCTGGACTTCTGTGAGGTCCTTGCACTTTTTTTGTCTTTAATGCTAGTCTTATATGCGTAGCAAAGGCCTGGCACATAGTGGGTATTCAGCAAATGTAGGTTTCCATGGAAAACATGGAATAAAGGATAGAGAGTAGATCTTGGAAAATGAGTGCCTGTTTAAATCCCCCCAACAGTACAGTGAGTCCCATCAGGTGGACAGTGGAAAGTAGGCAACTGCTAATTAAGGACAAGAATGTTCATGGTTCTGAGAAGTGCTTCATTGGAAACAATGGGTAAGATATTTTCTACTTGTCACCTTGTTCGATGGGAATTTTTCTCCCCAAATATCATCAAGTTTGTAATTCTTGTGGTTATTTTTTATGTTTTGCTGAGGAAGATTCACCCTGAGCTAACATCTGTGCCAATCTTCCTCTATGTTGTATGTGGGTCACCACCACAGCATGGTGCTGATGAGTGGTGTAGGTCCACACCTGGGAACCAGACCTGGGCTGCCAAAGTGGAGCACATGTAGCTTAACCACCAGGCCATGGGGCCAGCCCCTGTGGTGGTTGTTTTTATGTAATGCATGCACATGGTGAGTGATTAGAGCAAAACCTAACAACATACAGTGAAACATAATAAAAAAAGGTGAGTCTCCCTCACTAGTGTAAAGCTGCCTGGCATTTCATTGAATAAACATAATTTGCTAAACAAGGTAGTATTGATTCTAGTTTTCCACCACTCCAAACAATACGTCAGTGTGCATCCTTGGGCATGCACGTTTTCCCATAAGTATATGTCTGTTGGCTAACCCCTTATAAGAGAATTGCCAAGTCAAATGATATGTACTGTTTAAATTTTTTTTGTTTTTTTGAGGAAGATTAGCCCTGAGATAATTTCTGCCACCAATCCTCCCCATTTTTGCTGAGGAAGACTGGCCCTGAGCTAACACCTGTACCCATCTTCCTCCATTTTACGTGTGGGACACCTGCCACAGCATGGCCTGATGAGTGGTGGGTAGGTCTGTGCCTGGGATCTGAACCAGCGAACCCCAGGTCATCTAAGTGGAGCACATGAACTTAGTCACTATGGCACCAGGCCAGCCCCTGCACTTTTTAAATTCTGATACTATTGTCATATTACTCTTCAAAGAAGTGATGTTAAAGAATGCTCCAACCAGTAACAAAAAAGAATGGATTTTTCCACACTTTTGCCAACACTTATCAAACTTTTAAATACATTTTTTGATAATCTAATAATTGAAAATGGATTCTTGTTTAGTTTTTATTGTTTTTTTTTTAATAAGTGAGGTGGAGTTTCTTTTATATATCTTCAAATATTTCTTCACCTTTATTGCCTACTTTTCCATTGGGTTTTTTGCTTGTTTTTGTTGCTTTGTGAGAGCCCTTTATGTCTTAAACATACTAGCCCCTTTTCTGTGATATGTGTTACAAATGTTTTCCTAGTTTATTGTCTTGTTTTATTTTGCTTTTTACTTTATCTCTGGTATTTATTTTGTTGGACAGTAAGTTTTAACTTTTTGTGTAGTCCAATATAACATTATCAGTGCAATTTGAGTTTTGGAATTTTGCTTAAAATGCCTCCTGTACTCTGAGGTTATTGGCAAAATGTCCATATTCTTTTTTAGGATTCTTAAGGTTGAATTTTTAAAAAGTTTATTCTTGTTTAAATTTAATTTATTCATCTGGGCTTTATTTTGATGTAAGCAGTGAACTATAATCCAGTTTTATTGCTTTTTTCAGATGCCAGTTAGACACTACACATACATGCACACATATATATTTGTATAAATGTGTATTATAAATAGTTTTGTAGCATCACACGTTTAAAAAGATGAGGAGGAACTGCACAGGGCTAAGAGGGAGGCAGTAATGATTTTCTAAAAGAAAATAGAGTAAGTCCTTTGAAACGTTTAGAATTTCAGAATTATAAAACCCAAAGGTAGGATGTTGTTACGGACTGAATGTTTGTGTCCCCTCCAAAATTTCTATGTTGCAGCCCCAACCCCCAATGTGATGGCATTTGGAGATGGGGCCTTTGGGAGACAATTAGGGTTAGATGAGGGCAGGCTCCTGGTCTGATGGGATTAGTGCCCTTATAAGAAGAGACATCAGACAGCTTGGTCTTCCTTTCTCCTTCCTCATGCACGAAAGCCATATGAGGACACAGTGAGAAGGTGGCCGCCTGAAAATCAGGAATAGAGTCCTCACCAGAAACTGACCATGCTGACCCCTGGCCTCCAGCACTGTGGGAAAGTAAATTTCTGTATTTAAGCCACTCAGTCTATGGTATTTAGTTATGGCAGCCTGAGCAGACCAAGACAGATGTCTTATTTATTTACCAGCTAACACAAGTCCGAATAATGTTTAAATCAAAATAGAAGAAATATGGATGAAATGTAAGGAAGAACTTCCTGCCAATTAGGCTGATCAAAATACTGAAGGGTTTCCTGAAGGTCATCATGGGGTCAGCAGGTAGAAGACAAACCAAGCAAAGCCTTTTACTCCTGGAAAGTTAAACACACACATGTTCGACAGGGACTTGACTACTTGATTCCTCAAGTTTATTTTCTATTCGTTGACTTGAGTATTAGATTATGTTGAACTTAATATGCTTATTTAATATTTCTATGTGAAGCTAGTGACCAACTAGTATTGACTACCTTTTAATTCAGGATTTAACATTTAAGAAAAACTTGCATGGACATGGATCAGCAAAGTGGCCTCTCCTTCAATGTGTTCAAATCCACTAAAGAAACAAATTAACGTTGAATTTTGTCAGATAAGCATTTTTAAAATAGCTTATTTCTACCCATATGGCTTGAGTGTTGAGAAATCAAGTTAGACGCCATGTTAAAATCTACATACATCCTTGCAGCCTAAATCACTCATCTTTGATTACATAACAATTGGAGGGTAGTTGGTACCCTCACAGCCACTGTAAGCCTGGTTCACAAACACCAAGCCTTTCTTCATGTAGGAAAACTGATATTCAAAAAGGATAATGTTGCAGAAAGAATTTGGGGATAAACTAATGCCAAAGTCAAACAGACGTCTTTCTTTGCATAGGCTCATTGGTTTCCTTAGGAGATTTGGGGTCCAGGGAGGCTATTACAAACTTAGTGCATCACCACTCTGCTGAGGGCTGAAAGATGCCCTTCCAGCAGTAGGAAACCTTTTGTTTCTCCCAAGTGCTGCCCGTGCTTTCAAGTAATGACTAGGGAGAAACTGATTTATAGCTTGTGAACATAGAAAATCATTTGGAAGTAGCCAGAAAGGAAAGGAAAAAAAGATTCAGAAGACTCACAGCATTAGAAGCTACCGCTGAAAAAATAAAATTTGAGTAGACATTATTGTGGGATATTATTCCTTCAATTTCTCATCCAAAAGAACAAAAATGCAACCAGCAGTGGAAAAGAAAAAGCTGCCTGCAGTCCCAAATGGGTCTTTGTTTGTGATAAGCCTCTGGGTATATGGGTCGAACTTTCAAATTCCAACACACTGGTAAAGATTCCATGCCTTTAAAATCGCTGGTGTGTACCAATGAATGGATACAACCAACAAAGGCCAATGGCTGCCAGTGTCCTAAGGACAGTAAATTGACAAAGGAACTCTGTCAAAACAACCCAAATCTGGCCACACAGACATCCAATAGAGTCACCCAGGAACATCAATGCTTGTTGGTATCTCTCTTATATCTAGTCAGGTAAAACTCCATTCCAAGGCACTAATGACTTGGAATCTAGTGTGATTGTAAGATCAGATTGATCTCCCAGCCATCACCAGGTCAACTAAGTTAACTGCTACCGAGCACCATGGTCCATAGAAGAAGAAAAGTGAGAATGGACCTTTAGCATTTTCACCAACGGACACCGTAGGCAATACAGAAATGATTGATGAGACCAACACAGAATTCATTTTCTCTGGCACACACTCTCTCTACTCTCATTCCCAGGTCTTATCACTGCTCTCTTCACTCCACTGAGGCACCTCAGCCAGGTTCTAGAGCACAGAAATTCCAATCCAGCAGAATTTATAAATGAAGGGGTTTTTCCTCAAAACCAATGTTAATTGCCTTCATTGGAAAAGTTTCCTTCTCTGGCTCTCTGAATCATGCACTGGTAGGGTGTGGTTGTTTATTTCAAGCTAGTTGTTTACTGTGAATAACCAAATCACGTAGTAGGTATATTACTCAAATGACGCTGCCTCTCAGCGAGGCAGATACTGCCGAACACCTGGTGTTCCCAACAGCTCAAGAAGCGTGGACCCTGGAACATGGCACTAGAATGCAGTTCAGAATCTAAGCAGCTCCAGAGATCACAGAAGCCATGGTTCATCCATCTTTCTTCTACGTCTCTGCTCATCTCTTTATTCTCATTCCTCTTCATTTGCCTTGTAAAAGAAAAATTGCACTGGATCAGTTAAACAGGCAAGGGAGGCTTTATTCAAGACTACTGCAGTAGGGGAGATAGTCTACAACAGGAGAGAGATTGAACTCAATTCCACGGAAACCAAAGAGGAGGGAGTTTGTAAGCACTGGAATGAGCTAAGGGAAAAGTACTACAGGACATTATGGGGAGGTTGGTTCATGGCATTAGGCCATCTGAGTTTGCTATTTGGCGTTTATCAGAGTTAGGCTCCTGCCCTCCCTCAGAGAATGAGAGATAGGGAACTATCTTCCTTGATCACACTTTAAAGGCATGGCTCCCAGGTCCTTGAGAAAGATACTTCCTGGGTTGTAAAACTGGCAAGAGGCTGGGAGAAGATCTATATCTCAAAGGGGCAGAAGAAGAATTACAGTGGCAAGTTTTCTAAAGTAAATACTCTAAGAGAAGCCAGTGGTCTGGAGTCAGGAAGAAACCTGCCCAGAGTTTAGTCAAGCTAAGGGAACATAAGGCCATCTCTGTCAGTGCACACAGTGCTTTGCCCCTGGAATCATAGCCCCCCCTCCCTACTCCCCACCCGAACCTCCTGTCCTCCTCCCTTCCGCGAAACACACACACTTTCTTTTCTGGCAAACATGGTCTGAGTTCCAGCGTCACCTCTTGGAGTCCCACCCCCACCCTCAGCTGTGCTCCCAGTAATCAAGCCATTTTATAACCACCGTTCCCTTGCGGTCTGTCTTTTCCCCAGACAGTGAAAGTCTTCAGTTCAAGAGCTTTCCTGGGGCCGGCTCCGGGGCTGAGTGGTTAAGTTCGCATGCTCCGCTGCGGCAGCCCAGGGTTCGGATCCTGGGCACGGACATGGCACTGCTCCTCAGGCCACGTTGAGGCGGCGTCCCACATCCCACAACTAGAAGGACCTGCAACTAAGATATAGAACTGTGTACAGGGGCCTTTGGGGAGATAAAACAGAAAAAAAAAGATTTGCAACAGTTGTTAGCCCAGGTGCCAATCTTTGGGGGAAAAAAAAAAGAAATTTAAAAAATAAAAAATAAAAAAAAAGAGCTTTCCTTTTGTTTCTGAAGCCCCGGGACTCTGCTTGGTACTTGAACTCATACTGGGAATTGAATGCTTACTGATTGATAAACTAATGGATAAATGCTAGTTTTATTTTATTGTCTCAAGAAAACATTTTAATATGGTAAGTTTTCCAGAATAGGAAACTCATTCACGTGGACTTATTTGCAAGGAATGCTGTTTCCAGTTCCCGACCTTGCACTCACGTGAAGCAGACAACGTTAACGCCATATGGTGTCATGTGGGGTTCCTCCTGAGTCTAGAAACCCTTCCCTAGATGTGCTATATTTGTCCAACACATTACAGTTTATATAACCATTCTATGTTACCTCATTTGATTTTTACATCTAGCCTGTGAAGTAGAAGACGCAAGACCTTTTATCCCCATTTAAGGCTACACTGTCAGCAAGTTGTAAAGCAAGATACTAACTCCAGGTCCAGAGAGCTTTCATTACTCACCCCCGCCACACCCCACCCCAACCCTCACCCTCCACCCCTCCACCCCCACTCCCACCCCATCACTTCTTCCAACAAAATCTTCTTCCTTTGCATCTACTGTCAAACACTTCAATTCTTAAAGAATATGACATGGACTCTATCTGATTCTGAATTTCTTGAGGCATATTGATGTTTATTTTTTAACATTTCAAGGATTGAAGGACCTGGAAAAATTTGAAATCAATTATTGCTGAGGGGAGAATAAATTTTAAATTGTTCTTCCCAGTTTCCAAACTGTGATAAGGCCTGCAGCAATAGTCTTTAATTCATGCTTAGTCTGGGTAAATTAGACACCTCGTGCATGATCTGTTACATAAGGCTCTATCCTTGAATAAATCACTCATTTCTGAAGGCATACTGGTGCTCTCTCTCCTCTCCATCCTCACCTGGTTTCATCTGTCTGGAGTCTTTCCATTTGTTTTCTCGTTTTACTTTATCAGGGAAGCAAGGAATTTCTGCCAATGAAAGGGCAGCAGAAATAGCTACTCCTTATCCTAAAATAATAAGGATATTATAATAATAAAGATAATAAGATAACTATCTAACATGTCTTTGCTGGAGAAAAATGAAGACTAGCAGAGTAGAGATAAGTGATCTGAACAACAGATGGTAATAAGGACTGATAAGGCATTTCTAGACATCATTTCCCCATAATGTTATTGACATTGGTAAAGCTTCAAGTAGCTTTTCTCAAAGAAATCATTAAGAGGATCAGGGTCATGTCAATAAAAAAGTTGATATTTTTCCTTGCTATAAAGAGCTGGGCCAGCACTTCACATTTTAATTGCACGTAGTATCTCTGAGTGAAGTTGCATGAAGGAAGAAGGAAAGGAAGGAGCGAGCAAACAAATGGATTAAGTGGGCGCTCTATGTTCATAGCACGTTTGCTGAGGCTCCGAGTCACTGCCAGCCCCATCTTCTCCCTTCCACAGCCCCAAGGCTGCTCTCCCTTATCCTTGGTCCAGAATGGCCACCTCCACTCCTCTGCATCAGATAAGGAAAGAGGGCAGTGTTCACCCCATCCACCCAGATTAGCACAGACTTAGATTGTTTCTTCAGATCAGCTATTTATCACTTTGCAAAGCTGAGAGACACCAAATTTGAAGACCTGAGGCCCAGACCTTGGCTCATTCAATGTGAGCCCAGAGTGACCTGGGTAGTGACAGGAGATATAGACCAGGAGCGCAGCCAGGCCAACCTTCCCAAATGACCAGAGCCTGGCTGAGCAGCCGAGACACAGCGCACAGTTCCAGCAGAGGACGGTGCCCAAGGTTCTAGGGACATCAACCATCCAGAGCTTGCGGCGTGCCACCATCCGACGTGATCACAGTCCCCACTGTGCGTGTGAGTAAACAAGATTCGGGGCTGTCATATAATACACTTAGGGCTCTGTGGCAGATCTGGGCCTGGAACTCTGGTCTGTCTGTCTTAGAGCCTGAAACCCAAAGCAATCAACTGCTGGCATTGACGATTTCCCCTCCTTTAGAATAAAAGTATGATGGTTTATGGAGGCCATTCGTTGGGGATCTCTTCCTGTCACCCCCTCGAGTAAACATCCTGGGAATATGAAGTGACTTGGAGAGACACTGAACTATACTATAACATCATGGAATCGACAGAGCCTATCCCCCCCTCCAAGCTGCAGGGACCCAAAGTTTGAAGGAGGAGGAGCCAGAGAGAGGGTTTCCCTAAGTTTCCGAGAGTTCAGGGGAAACTATCTGGCTTTTAAGGGTATGATTGAAAGCATTTGTACAGTGATATTCATAAAAGAAACCAAAATAACATGCTTTCCAAGAAAGCATTTGCTAATTGAGGAGATATGAATGCACCTATTATACTCATTTTAATAGGCTTCCATCTGCTTCCTTGCAGATAGTTTCAACAGGTGCAGAAGTATTACAGCATTTTAGAGCCAGAAATGTTATTTTGCAAAATTCCATAACTACCTTAGAGGTTGGGCCATGAAGGGACTTCAAGGATCCATAAACACTCGGAAAATACATGCACTTCGGCAGATGTCTGTGAAGATGTGCATTTTTTTCTAGGAAGACAGTCGACTGATGTCATTATCTCAGAGTCTAGGTCAAAAAAGTGTTTCAGCCACAAGTCCCTAGTGACAAAACATAAACAGACAATAAACAGTTAACTAAACCGGGCAGGATGAACCTCTTCCTATAGCAGAAGGCCAGTATGAAAATGTAGAAGGAAGGATAGAAAATCAGCGTTTTGCAGCCATCATGGTGCTGATTGCTTCAAAGAAAGCTGAGGTCATTGGTGAAAGTTTGATGAGGAAAGAGGATGTATGCTGCGCCTTAAAGGATCTCCACAGTGATGACTTCTTACTAGTACAAAGGGGAAAGTGATCATTGTAGAGGAGGAACCTAGGGGACATATCTTCAACCAAGTCAGCAAAGTGAATGTCAGCAACAATAAGACAAGATGGCCTCCCAGCTTCCGAAGTGATGCACCAAGACACCTCAGTCCTGAGGTCCCCCTGACCAAAATGCACAACCCACATCAGAAAGAGAAGAAACATCACACTCACCCAAAACCTTGGGTCTACAATTCAAAAAGTTCACTGTCACCAAACACAAAGAAAATAGGAAAAAATGTTCCAAATCCAAGGAGACCAAGGAAGCGGGCTGAGTAAAGCCAAATTATGATCCTGGATGGACCCTGGATTCGGAAAAGTTGCTAGAAGGTACATCATTAAGACATTTGGTGGAATTTAAACATGGATTGTGGATTCTGTAGTACCACGGTGTCAGTGTAAATTTTCTCACCTTGATAATTGCATTGTGGTTTTGGAAGAGGTTGTCCACACAACTATTTAGATCTAAAAAGGCTCGACGTCTCCAATTACTATCAAGTGGTTTGTCAAATGCTAATATTCATGTACCAATAACATTGTCATCATCATTATATAAAAGAGAAACAAGCATGACACGATCAGTAAATCTAGGTGAAGAGGATTCTGGAGCTCATGGTACTCTTGTTGCAACTTTTCTGGGAGGTTGAAATTTTTCAAATGAAAAAACCTTGAAGAAAGTGAAGCATCTTTGACCTGGTCCTTCTCCGCCATTTTACAGATGGAAATTTCAGTCTCAAAGCAGGTAAGTAAGTGGCGTCATCTGTTAGTGGAGGAGGCTGTATTAAAACCTAGATTTCCCAAGACCTACGAAAATGTTCTTTCCACCTTCTCAGACAGTCAGAAAACTCACATTTATTTTTTAAATTTATTTTGCACAACGTAGGCCACATTGTTGACATACAGGTGTTCATTTTGAACTCCTTTTTATAAAATAGAACCCTGTTCTCCTTTCACAGACAAAAGTGTAGAGGATCAGGGAAAAGCTGTTGTTACCTTCTCCCACAATAATTAGGAGACACCAACACACATTTTATTTTACCCTAGTTTTCAACTTCTGCCAAATTTATGCAAAAGCAGCCAGGTTTTGCAGGAAGGGAGCATTGCTGAGAGTTGTCTCTCTTCATCACAGAGCCTGCAGCAGCGAAGAACTCTGCCCACATTTGCCACATGGCATCCCGACGCCCTGCCCAGTAGAGAGTCCACTTATGTTCTGACACTTGGAGCATTTAACTTGATAAGCTGTGCCGCAAAGCTCCTAACCTTTCTTAAGAGGGACGAAAGGGTCATGAATTTCCAGAGAGACTGTTCATAGACTCAGTTAGCTCTCTGGTAGACTTTCCAACAGGGGAGATAGAAGTCAAGCTAAACCCATGCTTTTAAGATATCTGAGCTACTTTGAGATGGGCCACAAGGACAAATTCTACAGCAGAGCTTGCCCAAATTGACTCAGGTACATCATCAAAGATGTGTCCATTTGTTATTCCTTTTAAATTGTATTGATAATATAGTGTTCAGGGCATGGACTCTAGAGCCAGAAAGTGTTGGTACTTCAGAATGCCAGTCAATAGCTTGGTGACCTTGAGTAACTCACTTAAACTAATTTTACCTCCCGTTTTCTACCTGTAAAATGGAAACACTAATAGTTGTATTCTTCATTTGTGCCTTATAAAATCATTGAGTGACATTTAGTGTCACATTTATGTACTTATTTAAATCCTACCTTGTTTCAACATATAATCATGATATAACAGACGAAAAGCAATTAAATGAAGAAATTGGGTTGCGTGAAAAACAAGGGCAAAGAGAATAAGATTCAGCCTTCAGTAGTAAATGCCCACCAGAGCCCTACACCATCCCTTCCAGTGAGCTGCAGAATCTCTGTGCTGTTTAGCACCCATGCTGGAAAAATTATACATTAATAATGTAATCAAATGTAGAAGGAGAGTTTTCTCATTGTCCTGAATTTGGGCCAAAGTCTTGAAGTAGAGAATAGTGGGTGATAAATTATCTCACATTCTAAAGAAAGGCATGAATGCATACACACAGGAATTACCCAGAGATGGCTAACTTGTTCTCATGACCTTCATCCTCAATAGCCACCTAAGAGAAGACCAAGTTTGCAGAGGAAGGAATTCTCCTAAAGTTGTGGAGGGGCGGGATCATTTCTCTCAGCTGCCAATGCTCCTGTCCTTCTAGTCCCTCAGGTCAAGAGAGGGATGGAGGGAAGTTTGCTTGCAAAAAGGGAGGATGGCATCTCATCCTGGTTGGATGCTTGCTGAGTCACTGATTCTCAAAAGCCCACCCTATTCAAATGGTGTTACACAAATGCTACTGGAGGAAGCAAGTGGAAGAGCTAGATTCCAAGTTTGGGGGGCATGGAGGCAGGTGCTGACCCTCACCCAGACAAGTCTGAAGGTGGGAAGCTGCCTGGCACAGCCATGATGGAGGGACCAGGTGAGAGGGCTACAGCAGGAGTCATCTTTTTGTCTATGGCTTGGGAAGGTGGGGACAAAAAATAGGGGAGGGGATGGAGCGAGGAAAATTCTAGTAAGTCGTAACAGCTTCCCTTCTCCTGGTCTAGAGAATCCCCCATTCCCCCCGCCCCCAACCTACATGCTCAAATGGTGAATGAGAAACTCGGATTTTGTTTAGATTTCATCAACTCTGCCATGTCTAACGAGATGGTTCTAGTGCTGGAGTGGAACCAGCAGTGATTGGAAGCCACCCAAGTTGTCTTCGAGAGATCACAGGAGGACTGACCCAGCCTACTTGGGGACACTTCCTTCAGGAAAAATATATTTGTTTCCAGAATTGTAGCCTCTAGAGTTCCATAAAACAGTGGCACGGATTTTTCAGGTCCACCTAATGCTAAGGACCCAGTTTCTCAGCACAAAGCTTTCCTGTTCTGACGCCAAGAGAAATGTTCCCATTTCATGCCAAGAGGAGTGGCAGTAATTGTCCTTCATAGCTTTACGCTCCATCCAGGTCTGGGAAAGGAATTGCCGGGAAATTCCTGTGACCACATTTGAATATCTTTAGCTGATCGTGCATCAAGAACCAGTTATTATTTTATAATACATTTGGAAAACCCAAAGCTTTCTTGGTTTTCTTTTGTCCCATACAAAACAAACACTAAAAATTCCCATCTTTAAAATAAAACTTTTCATCTTTTAAGAATTTCTAGTGGTATCATTGCCTCCTATAGATGCTTTATATTCTTTATCATTAATTGTCATAATAATTCATACAGAAAGGCTTAGAGATGTTGTGTGACTTGTCCTAAACCACACAGTGAGAAGATGGTGGGTTGGAATACAAATTTCCACTGTTCCAAAGCCTAAGCTCTTTCCAGTTGTTTTGTTGTGCTGCTGACTCTCTCATTCCTTCTTTCATGCACTTATTCCTTCATCTGCATGCGCCACTGTGCACAAATCCAGCATTATACCCAGTGCTATGCAAGATTGAAGAGGAAGATGGAACTAGGACACCCAGTTCTGGTTCTCAATTATTTTAACCTCCTGGTGAAGCTGTAACATAAGAAACCCATGAAAAGAAGTTACAGAACAAATGCAAATGAAAGAAAATACAATCCAAACTTGGTGTAACTATTTAGGAATGAAAAACAGGAGAGCAAGAAGTTTGCAGATGAGGTGCTCGTGGACATTGATGTTTTAGCAGCCAATGGCTTTGCAATTCTGCCTTCTCCCGTCCTGAGGGAAAACCCAGCACTTGTCAAGGTAGGTTCTGCGAGGATGATCTTACTACCTGGTTCAATTACTCTGGCACCAGTGTGGAGAGGTCCTGGGCAGGTGCTGTGTGTGTGTGGTGGGGGGAGTGTGATTGCTGGAGAGAAGTCTTTAATTTGGAATTTTAGGGAGGCACTGAAAGAATTTTTTAAGAGTGATTTTAATCTAATGCTGAACACAGCAGACTAAACTCTTGCATGGTAACTGCAGAATAATCACCCCTGCCGAAGACATCCACGTCCCAGTGCTGTCAGCTCGAAAAGGTGAAAACAAAAGCAAAGACAAAAAACCAACCTACGTTCCAGATCCCCTCCCCTACAGCACAGAATTTCTCTCTTGCTATATTTTGTCATAATTATATTCTCTTGTCCCGCCTTCCTTCCCAAATGAAGCATACGCTCTTTAAGGAAGTGACTGTCTTACTCATGTTTGTACATCACACAAAGCTAAAGACAATAAACATGGGATTAATAAAGGCACGGGTGGTTGCAAAGGAAGAGCAGATTACAAGAATTTACAAGACAGTGCAAAACTAGCTTTTGGAAAGAGTTGACTTTGCACAAATCTAGACCTACCTATGCTTCTTATGGAATAAGTGAAACTGCTTGAAAATACTACGCTAGAAACTACTGGAGAAACACTATAAGCCACTAGAAAACCATTTTTTATATACTTTCTCTTCAAGCTAACTACCCTTATGAAATAAAGACTGAACGAATATTTAGTTGACGTCATTTTAGGAGTCAGAAGAGAATATTTTTGTGGTTCTTTAAAGTTGCACATGTTGTAAACATTTGGCAAAATCCAAATTGAGCTGAGCGATCAGGCCCAAAATCCCAATAGTCTTTTGCTGCCACATGTGACAACATTTTTTACCCCTGTTACATCTATTCTGTGCATCTCTATCTACTGACTTGAATTGTTTGTTTCCAGATGTGGCCTTTGTGATGGTCAGTAGCGTGTGCTGGATTTGAATGCTGTAATCAGGCAATCCTCCCACCCCTGCACGCATTTTGTCCCTTGGCTCCACTCTTGCTCTTCCCTGCTTTCTCTGTATGGTGGGCTTCCACCCTTGGGGATGCATTTCCCAGCTCAGCTGGTTCCTGACCTCACAGTCCACAGCAGGAGACAAAAAGGTGGGAAGGGGAGCAGCTAGGGTATTTTCTCCTCCTCTGTCTCAGCCAGCTGCCACCAGACAGGCCTTGGTGCTCCACTCCTGTCCCTGGCCTCAGGTAACATCACCTCTGCTTCTGGTCTGCCTGCTTCCTGCTGTTGCTAATCACTGTGTTCCCCACAGTCTCCTGCTGCTTTCACAACTTCTTCCATCATCGAGCTACCAATCTCCTGAATTAAATTCCTTCTGTTGTACATATTCAGAGTGGTTTCAATTTTCCTGCTTGGACCAAGACAAACACAGCAACCATAATCTCCCAAAGGAAAGAAAGAAGAATGAGACTGACAATGGGTTCTAATGAATGCACTTTTAATGTGAAGGCTTCCCATTGCTCCTCACTATCTCACTAACTTGGCAGGGCAGTTATACAACCTACTTCTTCAAGACTGAGAGTCCAGATCAGGACTGCACAGTGAAGAAGTCAACATTCACGCCACCAGAAGCGGATAGGTGGTGTCTATGGACTGTACCACTTGCATGACACTATCAATCTATGATGTCAAACATCTGCATCTCAATTTTATGAAGAGGTTCAAAGAGGTAAAATAATGTTTCCAAACTCACCCAGCTAATAAATAATGCTGCAAATTACATCAAAATAAGGATGCTTGTTGTTGATTGGGAATTGAATTTATCAGTTAAAGTTCGATGACTAGACAGATCCTGGATTGTTCCAAGAAGAATCAGTGGTGATGAATGCTTAGAAAGATGCTTTTGGTCAGATGAGTTTTGTGCTTCCTCTTAGACCTGAGAAACAGAAAAGCATTAATATAAAATATGGCAATTCCCAGTCCTTGTTTATCAGCAATCTGGAGCTTCCCCAAATTACCTTTAACAAAATACTCACCTTCCTTACAAGTATATTTGATCTTAATAACAATAGCTGAGGTTTATACAGTGTCTACTAAATGCCTGAAACTCTTCTGAACAGTTAATTAGCTCATTTCATCCTCAAAACTACCCTCTGATATGAGTAGTATCATTTCTCCCATTTTAAAGACAAAGAAACCGCCTAGAGAAACTAAGTAACTTGTTCAAGGTCACATGACAGTTGAGTGGTAGGGCAGGCAATGGAGCACATGGGTTGATAATTGCAGTAATAATGAAAATGTTTCACAATCCATGTATTGGGAAGAAGAAAAGGAAATGCTGCAAGAAAAAAAGGAAGTGGGAAGGAAAGGGAAATAATAATTGAGTGAAGAGTTTGGTCGTGTTTCGTATCACTTTCTCTCAGTTAATATTCACAGCCTCCCTTGACGTAAGCACCATTTGTATTGTAGAGAAGAGCATACAGGTTCTGAGATTGATTCATCTGCCCAAAGTCACACAGCTACCATGCAGCTGAGTGAAGAGGGAAATTAAAGTTGGCCGTGCCATAATTTCAATCACATCATGGATTTTGCACTTCATGTAGAATCATCTCTCTGATTTGCAGATATTTTGAAATACTGATTTATGTGTAAGGAAGTTCCCCTGCATAAGATTTCACTTCTTATCTGAACGATCATTCTCATGGCTTTCTGTAGGACCCTGTTGCAGTCTTCTCCTGTACTCAATCTTGAATTCATTCATTCAGTAAATATATCTTGAATGCACTGTATTGGGTCTTGGCACCATTGAATAAGACAATCAAGTCCAGTGTCTCCCTGGGTTAAGCAACCCCAGATTAATATCAGTGTCTGGATAACTGGTTAATGTAGGGTCTTTAATGCCACTGCATTTGTTTATTGACATACCATTTAACAAAGACACAACCTCACTGGCCTGATAAAATATGGTCAAGTATTTTATCATTTGTTCTTTTGCTGTGCATTATGCAGAAAGTAGCTACTTTCATGGTGCCGCTTTATTAAACCACTTTATTGAGGTATAATTGATGTGTAAAAAGCTGTACATATTTAATGTATATAACTCAACGAGTTTGGGGATAGATATTAACCCTTGAAACCATCACCACCATCATGGCCATAAACACATCCATCTCCTCTGAAAGTTTCCTCCCTCTCCTTTAACGTACTATTTTGTGTGTGTGGTAAGATACATAAGATCTACCTTCTTAGCAAATTTGAAGTGTACAATACAGAACTGTTATCTATAGGCACTATGCTATATAGTAGATGGTCAAAGAGTACAGAGTTTCAATTATAGAACATAAATTCTGGAGAGCTACTGTACAGCATGGTGTGATTTTCAACATGCTAATAAAGGCTACTCCCAAGCGCTTTCTCTCTCCCTCTGCCTTCTTTGTCATCTAAGAATCATAGTGGCAGACATATGACCATTAGGCACTAATTCCACTAAATTATACAATTCCCCATTCCATGCTCTTAAAATACAAGTTCTGGGTTGATTAGCCCACTAAATTACCAATACTTCAGCATGAGTTCTTCCGTACATCCTTCAATTTATGGCAGCAAGTGTCAAAAGAGCCTGAACACGTTGGCTGCTTAAGAACAAAAGGGACATTGTTGTCAAGGGAAAAGAGAAAGAAATATAGTAAAAAAGTTGAGGTTTATTCCCTTCTCAACTGTGGCAGGTAGGAAGAAATTGAGACTGAGAGAGGTTAGGAACCCATCCTTCTCTCACCTTCTCTCATCTCCCTCCTCCACTCCACTCTGTATAGAGCAGGAGAGTGGAAGTAAAGCCCTCAGATTTGACTTGTTTTTTCCAACTTGTCAGCACAGCCTTATAAACACCACCACATGAGCTAACTTTCATCATTGGTAAGACCGAATGTGGCAATGCCTTTAAGATTCGTCATTGAATTAAAAATTAAGTAGAATCCCCTCATTCTGCTTCATTTTGTGAATTTGGTAAGATCCTGATTTTATTGATTTTTCTCTATGTTTTTATTATAGATAAAGTAAAAAAGAACCCAGTATTTGGACGTGAGTTAAGGCAGAAAGCACAAATGAGGTAATGATTGATCTAGGCAATAGATAAAAGCATAACTATTATTCCAGATCAAACAGATCAGAGAGAACATACACCCGTGGAGAGGTTAATGGATAAGATCAATGAAAAACTTCGCAGATTACAAGAAACAATGAGCTTTTGAGAGCATAACAAAGGCATTGCCATACATTTTCTTTTGAAAACACCCATTTAATTTATGCAAAGAACTGAATTCTTCTGCCTTTCTATGTGTTGTGATAAAGAAAGGCGACCTTGCAGGAGGTCTGGAAATATTAGGTCTAATCATATGCACTGGGGAGAATCTTTGTCCGTGGAAAAATCACTGCAGACCTTTGTAGCTTAGGATTTCTAATTAGAAATGGCAAAGCAGGAGGAATGACTTATATTCCTTGGGATAAATTGACTCTGAAGGTGTATATGTGTGTGTGTGTGTGTGTGTGTTTGTGATTGTGTAATTATAACATTACATATGTATGCAGAAAGAGTATTATTTGTAATACTTACCAAAATTACATTACATACGTAATTCTTACCGTAATACAATATCCTACTTATTTGTTTTGATGCCTTCGGGTGACTTACCTAAGATGAAAGATGTGGACCTAACTGAACTGTCCAATTTCTCCTGAATTCACGAGACTCCTCAGTCATTTCCAGGTGAGACACACAGTGGTGGTTAGTGAAGAAGAGTTGCAGAACTCCAAACAGGACTACCTCCTTTTAGAATAAAACCTGGGGCAGAAGTCACCTCCTGGTTGTCCACAGGGCAGATCCCACTTCCAAGCACTTTCTTTTTTAATCCCAGCTGGTTATTTTAGAATGTTTGTGCTAATATTTAAATATCAGTAGTATTCCTGCAAGAATCTGGATAGTTATCTCCTCTTGAAAATCAGAGGATCTTACCACAGGTGGTCTCACATTCCCACACAGTGGCCAATGGCTCAAGCCAAACAGTTTCATTTTGCTGTAGTCCCCATCCTGCCCCCTTGTCCATTCACTTATCTGCCTGCTCCTGTAGGAATGTGAGTTTGCAAACCTTTGTCTAGGGGTTGGACTTCAGCTTCACAAGTTCAAAAACATTAATCAAATTCATACAAAGTGGGTTCAAGCACAAGACATCTGCATCCAAGTAGCCTACCTGATAAGTAAAATGCCCACCTGTTAAGTTACCATGGGAAATATTGACCAAACTATTATTATCAAGGGATCTGTGCATTCTCTCCCAAGCTAACATGTCTGTAAGAGAATCAAGCTGACACCATTTGGTGAGCCAGAAATTGAGGCAAATAAGTGGTTAGATCATCTTAAAGGCAAATTGTCATATTGTGATGTACCACCTCCCTCTAAGATATCAACCAATGGCATCTGCCTCCTTGGGCCATTTGCTTAGGAAGAAGATTTCAATATGTTTTAGCAGTACCAAGATCTATGAAGATGGCTCATCTAAAGGTGAGAGGGTCTGTGCTCTTCTGTTCCTCCAACAGCACCGTCATAACACGTGCATTCTTCAATCAGAGCACCACCACAGCACTAGTTAACTCCCGCATCATGTCACATAGTTACCACTTTTTTGTGTTTGGTGAGAACATTTAATATCTACTCTGTCAGTAACTTTCAAGTGTATAACACAGTATTAACTACAATCACCATGCTGTACATTAGATCCCCAGAAAGTATTCATCTTCTAACTGGAAGTTTGGACACTTTGACCAACATCTCTCCATTTACCCCTACCCCCGGCCCCTGGAAACCACCATTCTATTCTTTGTTTCTATAAGTTTGGCTGTTTTAAATTCCAATATGAGTGACACTATATGATATTTCTCTTTTTCCAGACACTCTTCTTGACATTGCTGGAGACATATCGTCAATTGAGAACTGATTTTCAGTGCCACAAGATGAATCGCACTATTACATTCTATCTGTGTTTCCTGAGAACACTCTCCTGGACTCCTGATGGAGATTTGATAAACGTCTAAGCCCCATTGGTTACACGTAGAAATAATCCCTTCGAGCAGCATGCTCTGCAGATAACCGGGCCCATATTTAAAATATTGCTTTCTGCAATTATTGTTACAGAGAGTGGCCGTTTCTTAAATTTACTGCATCGTAAGGACTCTGTATAGATTATAGAATATACATACACAGAATATGCAGAGTTAAAAAGGATCTTCTTTAAATGCAGAGAAGTTGTTCTTTCCACTAGGCAGAGGGGTTAATTTGGTATGTTTTCCACAACTTGGTATATATATTGCACCAAAAATAGGACTTCATAGAATCACGAAGTTAGTGGCTGCTTGTAACCCACTCCACGGGGAATATCCTAAATTTAAAAATGTAAATATGTTAGTTTGTATATTTAAACAATATGTTTATATGTGTATCACATATTTCTTTACTTAATGAGAAAATTGCGCACTTTCACTGTGTGCCCTTACTCAAGGTGGTTGTTTGCTGCTGGCAGCAGTAGTGGTGATAAACGCCCTGATAGATCTTCTCAGCATTTTCAAGGCTTGGAGAGCAACAGCATAACCTTTAGAGGGAAGCTGATACAAGACAAGACATAAGTCAGACTCATATTGTTATCTTTCTGATTCTGCCACATTCGACTCCTGATTTTCCTCTGGAAGATTTTTAAGCTTGTTGTTCTTCTAACCCCCTTACATACCATTCTCTCCCAAATTGCACATTTGACTCCATTTGTATGTCAATAATTGTCTTTTATGAAGGGATCCTTTGGAAAGAGAAATACTTGGGCTCTTCAAAAGATGCTCATAGAGCTTTTAAAACTGAAAACCTATTCACAACACTTTGACTACAGGATATAGAATGACAAACACTGTTTCAGTATGGTTTTCTGTAAAACAACTAGATATTAAATCTCTTAAATATTTTAATACCTCTTATTCTATATATTATCAGAAGTTCATTCAACATTTTACACAAAAGTTAATGGAATTCAAATGAATTTTGAACATTAATATTAATTATGATGGGTACAGGTTTAAAGGGTTTTTTCCCCCAAAACACCAATAGTTCCATTAACATAGCTATTTTCATCAACTTCAAACCCATTAAAAGAATGAATTACGGCATAGTTACGGAGTTACACCCGAATCTTTTGTTTAGGGATTCTTTTCTAATGAAAGTCTCTTTTATTGCCCATTTCTTAGTAAGGGAAAACAAGTTACTTTTTGAGATCAAAATGGGAGTTTCAACCCAAACATATTTCTTATCCAAATATGAATAAAATATAGGTGACTGAAAAGAAGATATTTCCTAAAATTTCACCAAGGAATGTCAGGTAAGAGCCAAAGAGAACATTGTTGAAACAATACCAGAAACCACAGAGCTCTCCGGAGCTGCCTTCCAACAGCTACATATTGTTTCTCCAGTGGAACGTGGAAACTGACAGAAAAATGCAATATATCTCCAACTGCCTTCTCTGATTTCTCCCTGAACATTCATTTGGTTTATTTAACATCATTTGCTTTCTTTTCTAAACTTCTGAGGAACAGACATGTGAAACCATTCTGTTTTAAAAGCCATTCTGTCTCCTTTCAACTCCTCTGCACCAGACAGGTACTTTCCTTGAGGGTATCTTTGGCATTTTTGCGAAAATTCCAAGGGATTCAGAGAAAAGTAATATATATTTTGAATAAGCTGCTGAAAATTGTTTGTTTAGCTAAGAGTCAGAGTTTAAGTAAATGATCCATGTTCTTGTTAGCAAATCCATTTTATTCTCCCACTCTATATATTTGCACAAATGGATTCTTCTAAACCTGTTTAAAGTAAAGCATGTCTTATAGAAACCCTTTATGAAGCTGGTGTTTAACCCAGAGATGTTAATAAATCAATGCTTAGGATAATCAGATGGACTGGACCAGATACTTTAGCTCTTTAGAAACAGACTTAGTGTAATTCCCCACTTAGCTATTCTATCATGCTATGTCAGCACAGCATGTTACAGACTTGGGACAGCATTATGTTATGAGTAGCTTTCAAACTTTGAGCTATTGTTTAAAAGGATTTGGGAATATTTGAATTGTTTTGTGGATTTGGAAAATTAATGTAAGTATGTTAAGTATGTTGGATACTGCTGGGATTGAGAAAGATAATTCTATATCAATATTGACTCCAAACAGAATACGTGATAGACCTAGAATTACATGTAGGTTAGGATAATGAGTTCAGTCATTAGGTTGAAATCATATGAAATTCTTGTGTAGGGGAGGAAAAGAATTCTTCTACCCTCTAGGTCCTTCTGGCTGGGCTATGAATTAAATTCACATGAGACAGAATACCAGAAGAAAATCAAACAAGTTTAATAACATGTATACATGGAAGAAACCCAGGAAACTGAGTAACTCAACAAAATGGTGGAGGCTTTCATCTTAAATACCATCTGCAACTAAAGACCATGTCCCACCTTGGAAATTTTACGAAGTTTCGCAGTCCTTGGGAACTTCAAGAAGTTTCATAGTCCAGAAGCTAAGTGGGAGATAGCTCCATCTCCTTGAACATATGTCTTAGTCCTGATAATAGATCGGTTCAGTTAAATTCATTTTAGAAGGTGGTGATGCAGGTGGGCTCCCAAAGTTAGGCCTATATTGTGGAAGCAAGTAATCAGGTATTTAATAAGAAGCATCTCTATGAAAGTAAAAAGAAAAACAAGGTTAATGGTTGCAGCAAATTATAAACCAGTTTCTGAGCCCTGGAGATAGCCAGTCAAGACAATTTTTAGATATCAGGGTTGAAGCATCTTTTGCACCTGGAAATGTCTTTGATGATGTCATCGAGTGCTCAGGCATCCTTTTGAGTGGCTTACACAGCAACAGGCAAGCTATCATGGTGATCTTTCAAGTTTATATTTTATATCAAGCTGTCCAGCTTCAGTTGGGGGGCTTTAGGAACAAGGGTGGTTTCAATTCTCAATGATTTCAAATAAAAATGATGGGAAAAAAATTGAAAGTGTTGTTTTGGAGATTTGTAACCAGATACTCAGGAGACTAGAAGAATTCAGGATGCAGTCTGGTTTACAGGTAGAAAACAAAAACCTCAAAGACAGGTAACAGGACTAGAATCTAATATCCACAAATGTGTATCATAGTTTTTACTGAAACATATTTTTTCTCTGTAAAATCACCCTAATTTTTACCAAAGATAGCCAAATTAAGACTAATTGATTTGTAAAACAAGTCTAGTTTCAACAAATTTGGTGCAATTATTTACGTAAGTACAGCAAGAATAGCCATTGATCACATTGGCTCTTTTAAACCTGCTTTACTGAAACTTTTCATAAGGAAACTCAGGTTGAACTTTAAGGGCCTCTTGAGGCCAGAAAAGCCAAACCAAGAAGCCTAGAAGTTTGTCATCAGACTTTGCCTGCAATACCTATAGATTTGGGTGAATTTCTTTCTTCTCTTGAAGCTCCCCAATATGTTAAGATTCCTTGCACTTGCCAGATAGATCAGTTTACCTTGGGGGTGGGGAGGACCTTTTATGATGTTTTTTATTTACACCTGATATTAGTCTCTAGTTTTTATCTCACACTATGTGGGCTCAGGCAACCCTGTTGACTTCCCTTTTCTAAGTTTAATTAACACTGTCTGAGGGGCAGATTTATATGCTGTCTTACAGTCAGGCAGGGGAAGCGTTCCCCAATGAGTCACACTGTCTATCCCCACAATACAATCAGGCAAAAAGAGATACAATCACTTCACATAAAGCCCATAAACATATCAATTGTTCTACAAAATTTCATCTGAATTTAATGAACTCTTATACCTGTGATCATAGCTTTCATTAGGACATTATCAATAGGTCTTGGTTGTATAATTTTGGATAGGGGAAGCATTCTGAGTTAGACATTTTAAAACATACTCAGGTAATATATAACATACTGATATAATCTCTTTATGTAAAATTAACTCAAACATTCCAACCTTTATGATCTTTATAGTCTTAAGGCTAGCCATTATTATTTTTTTACTTCCTTTTTTCATTTGGTCTTTTCATAGGTACCAATAAAATAATTATGATGAAAGGTCTCACAATTTTTTCCCCAATTTAGAAGTTTTCCCAATTTCAATGATCCATCTTCTGGCCACATTGACGAGTAGGCTCTTAACAGTGACTCAAATGAATAAGCTTAACCATGGATGTAAGTGGCATCCCCAAGAGATCCAGAAAGTTCTCTCCCAAAAATAGTCTAAGAGAACAAAGGCCATCATTGCACAACAAGCAACGAAAGTTGAGACAACAAAATCCCCTAATGAAAGTAATTGGGATCCCTTATGACAAACTCCCCATAAAGTTGACACAGTTAGACAAAGAGAATGTGTCTCGGAACCCCAGTCTACTCAGCTGGCCACCAAGATGTGTACCGGTATTGCATCCTCCAGATGGTGGAGACCAGAAAGTTCACAAAGCCAAACTCTCAAGACACAGAACAAGATGAAAGAAAGAGACCTCATCTTATATGCACATTAACAGCTTTAGCTAAACCTTGGGTCTCTCAGAGCCAAGTTAATACCTAAGGAGGGAGGTGCCATGGTGGGGGATCACGTGTGCTTTGCAGAGTAACTCGTTGCACAGACATTTTCTTGAAGTTAGCAGGGGGACATGTGTCATCTACCCTGTTCCATGACCCAACTTATCTTTCTGTGGGAGACTTCTTGAGGTGGCAAGTGCCATAATGGCTCTTAACTGCTCAACTCATGCCCACCAAATTTACCACCTTTTTGGTAAATTGCCCTTAGCAACAGCTTTCACCTCATGCACATATGCCCAGACAGGCTTATAGGGATGCCTGCATCTCATGACAAATGAGAAAAAAAAGACAGAGACAAGGAAAAATGGTGATTATCTCTGGAAGGAAAAAGGATCAATTAACAAATGAGTACTCAGACCAAATCCTAGAGATGCTGAGTCCAAGAAGCTAGCTTCAATGATAGTTTCTCCTGTTATTGTAAATTCAGAAAAGCAAAAAAACTTCAACATTCTCACTTCCATTGGACCTTGCAGGCAGAGATCTGGGAGACTGATGTGGTAAGAACTCTTACCTCAAATGCCCTCTTGTCAGGGGTCCAGGATCTCTCGGCTGCAGTAGTCCAGAAACAAGCATAGCCCAGCCAGTTAAGTTTTGTGCAGTCCAACTCACCTAACTGTAGGGGAAGAAGAGAATTCCTCTACCCTCTAGGTCCTTCTGGCTGGGCTATAAATTAAATTCACATGAGACAGAGTAACTGGGGAAAATCAGACAAGTTTAATAACAAGTATACATGAGAGAAACCCAGGAAACTGGGTAACTTGAGAAAACGGTGGAGGCTCTCATCTTAAATACCATCTTCAGCTGAAGACAAAGGAAGAAGTTGGGGGTGGGGGGAGTTAATTATGGGAGATTACCAGAAAAGCACAGTAAACAAGAGTAAGGTTATTATGCCGATTTAAGTCCTTTCCTTCCGCATTAATAAGAGTCTCTAGAGATAAGGTCCTTCCTCCTCTTCTTGATAGAGAGCAGGAGCTATCTTTACAGATGGAGATTTTCCTTACAAATGTAAATGTCTCTTACAAAGTTACCCTTTAACTTCTACTTTCCAGAGCTTCTTCCCTTTCTATAGTTTTTAAAAGTAACCAGCCCGAAATAATCCTCATGCCAAAGAGACACATTTTGGGGTGGCCAATTCTGATCCCCACACCTGCTATTTGCCTGTTTTTGTCCTATATAGCACTGATTTAACATGGTTCAACTTAATATATAAGGCGAAACTTCAATTTAAGTTGATGTCAACCCATTTCTGAATTGATCTACTAACTATTCTGTAGCTTCTAAAGGAGGAGAAAATAGAAGCGTATTGGGAGTGTTGGAACAAAGTTGGGTCTATTTAGTGAGATGAGGAGAAGTGGTCTCTGTTTTGTCTCTGAGAGTGCACATAAGCCAGGTAAGCCTTAGCAGCTGAGAAGGGTCTCATGGTAGGGACAGTCTCACAATTTCCCTGATTTGTTCTGTTAGCCCTGCACATCATGGTCTACAGCAAAGGAACATCTATGTTAGGGTCACCTGCAAGATCAATCATCTGTGTAGATCCCGGGGATATGCACAGCTACAGTGATAACAGCATCTGGAGAGTGGTCTGGAGCATTCTCTGGCATCCTTGTGGCCAGGACATGCTACTGTGTTGGGAAGGAGAGCACTAGGCCAGTGGCCGATGGATGACAACTGTGTCCAGAGGAATGTTTCAAGGTAAAGAACAGAGGATTTTGTCACTTGATTTTAGGTTATATAACACCACCTAGAGAGTTCCAAACCTGCTCACATCAACAATAGATGGGCGATCATTTATTCTGCCATCCTCTTGTTCATGGGTAAGTCTTGAGGGAAAAACATGACTTACCCAAATGAAAGGAGGGAAGTGGGAGTGTGATGATTCAGGCAGCAGAATCAGTAGGAACTTTGGAAGGAGGGGTTCGACCTGCCTTCATTGCCTGGGTTCTTTCCACCAATGTCTTTCCTCATTTTTTCTTTCCTTCTAACGTTTTATCTGCCCTCCACTAACTAAAGAAAAGAATGCTAACAACTTCACACATATATAATTTAAGAATTTTTTGATAAAAGAGATATTTAGGAACATTGATTTTGCCACCAAGAGAATGGTTGATAATTATCTTGAAGACACTGATTTCTTCATAGTTAAGAGTTTGAGGTTTGGAGTCAGAAAGATCTTAGTGTGATTCTTAACTCTGTCATTTACAGCTAGGACCATAGAAAAGTCACTCGACTTCTTCTTCCTTCTTCTCTTCCTTCTCCACCTCCTCTTCCTCCTCTTCTTCCTTTTCATGAGAACATTTAAGTTCTATCTCTTAGCAAATCTCAATTATACAACACAGTGTTATCAACTGTAGTCACCATGTTATACATTATATCATCAGACCTTATTTACTTTATAGCTGAAAGTTTGTATCCTCTTACCAACCTCTTTCTCGCTCAACTTTTTTAAACCTTGATTTTTCTCATCCATAAAAGGAAAATGAATCATTTATCTAGAAAATCAATGCAATCAAACCCTTATACACTGTTAGTGGAAATGTAAAAGAGCATAGCCCTTTGGAAAATAGTTTGGCCATATCTTAAGAAATTAAACATAAATTTACTGTATGACCTAGTACTTTCTCTCCTAGTCATCTACCCAAGAGTAATGAAACTGTGTGTCCACACAAAAAGCTGCATGCTAATGTTCATAGCATCATTCATAATAACCAAAATGCAGAAAACCCTAAAAGGAAATAATCTGGTGAATGAGTAAATAAAGTACAGTTTACCCATGCAATGGAATAACATTCAATAATAAAAGGGAACAAAATACACGTGCTGTGACATGGGTCAACCTTAAAAATATGAAACCAAAGAAAAGAAGCCAGACACAAAAGATCGCATGTTATATACTTCAAAAAAGGCAAATCTACAAAGACAGAAAGTACTTTGGTGTTTGCTTGGAGCTGGAAGTAGGGGTGGGGGTTAAGTCTAAATAGGTATGAGGGATCTTCTTGGACTGATGAAAATTTTCTAAAACTGGTTTATGGTACCAGTTGTACACCTTGGTAAATTCATTAAAAATCATCAATTGTACACTTAAAACGAGTGGATTTTATGTTATGTAAATTATACCTCAATAAAGCTGTTAAAAAAGTCAACATAATCAATTAAACTATTAAATCCTGTGAGTAAACTTAAGAGAAAGATTAGTTAAAAGTTTGATATGTGAAAATCAATAGTTTTTTAATGAACCAGTAATAACCAATTAGAAAATATAGTAGGAAAAATGGTCCAAATTGCAGGAGCATCAAATACTCACCACTTCAGCTTGCTCACCTTTAAGTGAGGATGATAGCATCTGCCTCATAAAGATGTTGTGAGGATTAAATGAAGTGATATTTGCAAAGTGTGAATAATAATGACTGACATATAAGAAATGCTTATAATTTTATTAAGTGTTCATACTCATGCGCAAGATATGTAAAAAAGAATATCTGTTATAACATTTTTTGTAAAAGTGAAATATTAGAAATAACCTAATGTTCTACAGCAGAGCAGAATGTGTCTCTTTGGCTTGACTATTTTTAAGAACAAATGACTCAGGAAGAAACTTTGACCTTCCCCCTAAATGCCTAACAGAATTTAAGATAGAAGGCCTGTCCCAGGAAGGAGATAATACCATAGATAACTATAGTATAAAATGAACTAGGTGTGGTAGACAGGGAGGAATCTGGCAAGGCCCATTTGATCACAGTCCTCTCCATGTCCCATTGTCTCTGCAAGGCATGGCAAACATTTGTTTGCCAAACATTTGCTTTTCCATTGCCATGTGAATTGCCTTCCTCCCCTTTGAAATCCCAAACCACTACCCACCATGTCCTCTTTTCTCTTTAGCTGATGGTGGTATTTAAGGTGGCGTCTTTGGCTATTTTGACAAGTTGTTCAGTTTCCCCAGGTTTCTCCCATGTACATATATTATTAAACTTGTTGATTTTCTCTTGTCATTCTGTCTCATGTTGATTTAATTCTTAGACCAGCAAGACGAAACTAGAAGGTTAGGGGAATATTTCTTTCTCCTCTACAGTTTATTAATTTAAGAACCATTATATAAATAATAACAATACCATAAATACTATACTGTTTTTTAAAAGAATGACATAGATCCATATGTTTTAATCTGCAAAAATTTCCCAAGATACAGTGTTAACTGAAAACAGGATGTAACAGAACAATAAAAATAGAGTGATTCTATTTAAGTTAAAAATACGTTGTGTGTGTACATATGTGCATAAATTAGTGAAACAATAGGTTCTGAAATGATACGTACCCATCTTGAGTGCGGGTGATAAGCGAGAGAGAGGGGACTTTAACCTTTTATTTTGTATTTCTGTATTGTTTAGCTCTTCAAACATAAGAATATATTCAATAACTTGCATGTGATTAAAATGAAAGGTGAAACAAATAGGGCATCCTATCCATCTCACTGAGTGGGGTGCCATGATCCAATGAGCCTTTGTATATAAAGAACCATACATCACAGCATAAATGCCTCACATCAGATGTGTTCAGTAGGTGACAGCTTTTTAAATTTTTTAAGTGACTACCTGTACACCTCCAGGAGCTTAGAGTCCTTACTGAAAAGCAGAAATCTTGACTCATGGGTTGACTTCAAAGCTGTGAAGAACAAATGTAAAATGCATAAGAAGAAATCTTAAGCTACAGAGTACATTTGTCAGTCCTACAGTCCCAAATTGAGCAAAACCATTCCTTTCAAATTGTGTTGCAAAGATGACTTTTGTTCAGGAATTGGAAAGTGCAATTAATATTGAAAGGACGTTGCTGTCAACAAATTGCTTACTATACGGTGTTGTCCAGAGTTAAAACAGAATATTCTCACTCATATGTTGGCTGGTCTGGATAAGAAAACCTAAGAGATACGTAGATATAAACAAAAGCCCAGCTTCCATTTTCTGGCTTTGATCCAATCTGAAATGCTCCAAGGGGTAGAACTTCTATCCACCCTCCTGAGAGCCATGTTTCCTATTCTCAGGAAACATTTCCTGACATTCAATCTAAATTTTAATCTTTCTTATGGCATTATATAATTTAGTTAATTATATTATCCCGTTAGCAAATAAAAATGATACTCATCTAGCTTCCCACTTTCTTATTGTTTCTCCATGATTATGTGGACCTAAAGCCAATGGGAATGAAGTAACCATCATTTTCATTTATTTCCTTCTCTGTCCCTTAGATATAGAAAGTTAGCGCTACAGAAAACAACACAATGCGGTCATGTGCCACCGCACAACTGGTTACTATCCACACCTATGCATGAAGAGGAAACACGTTTGCCTAAGGAGGCTCATTTTTGCCTCAACTAGCAAAATGTTTGGTTATCTCCTTCCATCTGCCTGAGTTTCTCCTGTTTACTATTAGTAACTGCTGTAAGGGAGGAATAAAGAGAGAAAATTAATATCCTGAAGTTAATAGCAAAAACCTCATTTCATATAGTTTGCCTGTAATACTAATCTAAAGCTTGCTCAGACATGAGCAAAATGCTAGGCTCTGAAAAGACAGAGGTAAGCTCCAAGTCCTCTTGTTATGCTGCATGGGAAAGAAAAAACCCCACCGATTAAAGTCATGTGGACTATCTCTGTGGCAGGTGCCTGCAGCAACGATTTTCCAATGGGTGATTGGCAGAAACAGGAGATGGGAAAATCAATACTTTGGGCCAGTGCTGGGCCCACTTCATTATGAGGACAAGCTTGGAACAAGTGAAGGAAAAATATGCCTTGCCTCTCAAGCATCTGATTCAAGGTTCCCCAGTCTTTACCTTCTCTCCTAAGTCGCTGAGTCTCGATAGACTTTGCTAGGCTAATAACAGGAGAATTAGCATGACTTAATGTGCTTCCAAACACATTTCACTTGATGAAACAATAAAAAGTCATACTGAGAATACTTAAAAACTCAAGGTACCCCATGAGGCCACAACTCCACTGTTATTTGATACCACTTCGTTCTCCATCTTTAAACATGCCCTTTTCTTGAAATAGGAATCACTAAAGTACAAAAACTTGTTTTAAAATAGTCATAGTAGAGGGCCGGTCATGTGGCCGAGTGGTTAAGTTTGCGCGCTTCCCTTCTGCAGCCCAGGGTTTCGCCGGTTCAGATCCGGGGTGCGGGCATGGTACCACTCACCAAGCCGTGCTGAGGTGGCATCCCACATAGCACAACCAGAAGGACCTACAACTAAAATATGCAACTATGTACAGGGGGCTTTGGGGAGAAGAAGAAAAAAAAAAGAGAACATTGGCAACAGATGTTAGCTCAGCTGCAAATCTTTAAAAAAAAAATAAAATACTCATAGTAGCATTTAGTGGGAATAAATTGATTTAAATCTACCCATAGTGTTGAATTTTAAGGGCTAGGTTATTCTAATAAAAATCACATTGAGAGACTTCTCAAAACTACTTGAATACATGTTCTCTTTATCTTACGGATTCATTTAACTTTACCACAAATTCAGAGAAAATGACTTAGCTCATGATGTGAGTTGACTGAAACTAGGTTAACTCTTGGGTAAGCAGAACGCTATGAGCATCTGTTCCTGAGCACAGGAAATAGTGAATCTGGGAACGCAGTATCATCAACAGTATTTGGTGTAAGAAACACAGCATGGCAAATATGTTAGATGTTGACAATAGAAGGGCTTCAATGACAAGTTGCAGGCGTCTTAAGAGCTATATCAGAGACTTGGTACACCAAGGACAAAATCTTAAAAGGACAGCCCAGGGCAATTTTGTATTTCCCTTTGTAATCAGGCTTAAAGACATTTAAAAAGTATAAAGTCTGGTGAGCTTAAGTTAATGCTCAAGTCCCTCTAATCTCCTATCTGCCCACCTCCCATTGCCTTCTTCTGGCACATCTAATAGTAAGGATAATTACTTTTAAATTAATTTATCTCTGGCCAGTATTTCCTTCCTTGATAACAAGGCATCCTGATCAATGGGCTCTTTAGACTTCAGAACATTGTAATCTAACAAAAGGCAGAATCATCTCCACCAAATGCAGAAATTTAATTATGTAATGGGGGAAGATTTAACTCCCTTGACTTGTGCTCTGGGGCCAAACTCACCAATGTGCACTCTCCTTTCACATCCAGTGAGGGTAGTTCTAGAGCCCTGAGAGGTGGGGTCCAATTAGGGGAAAGGTGAGGGGGTGCTCCAGTAGACTTTCCCTGGGAGAGCCACTAAGGACCAGGCAGCACACCAACCACAGAGCCACCAGAGGTTCTCCAGAGTGGCTGGAGTGCTGATTGGGATAGAACAATATCCTTGGAGGGATCCCAACTCTGGGTTTGGAGAAACCAGGCTTCCTGAGTTCCCAAATGTTTGCCAGGCATCTGCAGGATGTCCCAGTGCTCAACTCCTGTCTCTTATGGTCTAATTTTCTCCCTGAGACACCTTTCTTAGGTCCTGAAATCTTAAATTAAGGACATTTGGTAAATCATACAGGCCTGTCCCTTACCTTTTCAGAGCAGGTGTTTCTAAATTCTTTCTCTCTTGGCATACAATTCTTCCATCTTCCAAGGGTTATTCCTGAGGTTTCTAGGACTCCTATCTCTTGGTGACACCATAAGCAGGAAACATTTTCTAAAGTCATCTTGCCAAACCAAATTTTTAATTTTTCTTACAGAAGAAATCAGTATAATGTGATTAGATAAACAGAACTGTCACCCATGTCTTAAGAGCAAGTGGTGTCACCCCTTTAAAAGAAAACATCAAAGAAGCAACTGACAAAGGCCAACACTGTGCCTTATAAAATCAGGTTAGGAACATTGTGTCTCTAGCTTGAACAACTTTGTAGTGTTAGAGACCGTCTTTTTCTCCTGGTCATTCCCTCTGGATGGTCTATCTGCTGCCCATACACCAACATTTCATTCCCTTTCCCCATTCCACCCTTCACGTGATGGCAAGAGCCAACTGCATCCATAAAAACACAACACACATCTCAAACAAAATCTTTTCTAGCTGAGCCATTACAGCTACCAGAACACTCCAAAAGTATTAAACGCCAGCCCAACCCGATGATTTTGGAAACCCCAATTCAAAAATAAACTTTGTTCTGGAGAAATATGAAATACATCCAGTGAAAACAAATTCAGCTCTTTTACTGGTAAAAATAAAAGGATTCGTGGCAAATCAAAGTACCACTCACTACAAAGATTGTTATGTCTGCTTGGTGGAACGTTGGACTGACACCTTTGACAAAGTTTAATTGCCTTCACAGCATCCTATTTGGTATTGAGTTTCCTGTTTGTCTCATCAAGGCAGTAAAGTACACCATGTATTCTCCTCACAGGGCAGATCCCGTTCCACCCACTAATTGTCAAGATTTGGGAAAAGGTCAACTAAGCTAATCTAAACACCCACTACAAACAAAAAATTTTTGAATGCTTATTTTTTCTAAAGGATAATGTAAATCAAAGCACATAGTGATTATAAAATATCTTAGTCTGTTTAATAAGCTTGCCCAAGGAATTTACATTTTGACAATAATATTAATAGACTAATGATATTTTTATTAATGTTTTACAGAGTAGAAACTGTATGTATCTATGTAGCCTTATTTGTTTTTAAAAAGGCATTTGGAGATAGGTAATATTACTTTTCTTGTTTTATTATAGGTAACAAAATTGTAGTGCAAATGAAGCACATAATAGGTTCACAAACATATAGCCAAAGTGGTAAATCCACATTTCCATTATACTACATTACCTCTCATGAATTCGAGGCTGAAGGATGGATAGTTCATGGACTTATAATTAGTGATAAGCACAGGAGGGCCAGATGGCTCCTGATATTACATCTAAAGCTACGGCCGTCCCTCTTCTTCCCAGAGTGGCACAGCATTACATCGTACCCTACGTGTCATAAGTCGACAGGTGGCACAAAATGATAACTCTGAGTTACATGGAAAATCCCAAAGTGTCATTTCCACCCTGGATAATTTTCCAGCACACAAGACCAAGGAACGCAATGGTCCATATGATCTCTACTCTCATGATAGAGGAGGCCACCAGGGAGATTCTTAATGTTGTCATCTCTTTGTTGTGTTGCTGAAAGTTGAACAGATATAGAATTTGAAGGCATTCAATGCTAGGATTAGGGAGGATCATCTTTACTTTTCTTTGAACAATAGTATTTTTCTGCTTATGAAGCTGCACATGTCAGAGGGCAATATATTCCGATTGGCCGTGGGATTGTTAAGCCAAGGCACAGTGCATCCACCCCTTATTTTAATCACACAAGAACATAGCTGGTCCACCCTTTGTCCAGTTCTAATTAAATGTTGGCCTGATCCTGAGAGTAACAACATAGCAATCTCTTGTTAGAATTTAGCTCTGTAAAGACAGGGATTTTTTGTTCTGTTTTGTTCACTGTTGTTTTCTTATTGCCTATAAAAGTGCCTAGTACATCATAGGGGCCAAATATGTACTATTTGGATGGAGTAAATATATAACTGTAAAAATCAATATTTTCTCAAATCTAACCATCCAAATCTTAAGGGTATGGTGTGCTAGGGACTTATCATTGCCCCTGCTCCTCGTTCTCCCAATTCCTTGCTGATAATATGACCCTTAGTATTTATCTGAGTGTGTGGCCATTTAGAAGAAAGTCTGCCTTTCTCCCTCTCCCCGGTAGCTAGGCATGGCCGTGTGGCTGGGTTCCGACCAGTGGGTGGAAAGGGAATCTCCCGTCCAAGTTCAGGCAGGCACACTTGCCTCCTTCCTGCTGATTGGGATGCGTGTGAGATGGCTGGGAAGCCAGAAGCCACAACATAGAAGCCACGTGTTGAAGACAGTGGAGCAACACCAAAGATGGGGTCTGGGATCCTGAAACCAGGGTGCTAGTACCAGCCCCAGAATGCCTATCTGAGACTTCTCTTATGCTAGCAATAAATAAAACCCCATCCCGAATAAGCCACTGTGATTTTGGGTTTTCTGTCACTCAAGGTTAAACAAATATATTTTTCCAGAATATGTTTATAAAGTTATCTAACAGCTGAGTTAACACAGCATTTTATTTTATTGATATGTTCTTAGTTTTGTGTTCCCTAAAAATGAATTGTATGAGATGTTGCTCTTGCAACAATCACTGTTGATGTGCCCTAAGAAACCCAAGCATCAACTACGTTGTGTGGTAGAGAGCTTCAGAAGGCGACTTCTGCAAGGCTTGTTTCCCGCTGTCCGTCATCAGTGCTCAGTACACGGCAGCTTGCAGGGAGGGGATTACCGAAGAGGAAGAGGAAGAGGAAGAACCTTGACATCTCAGCACCTTCTCAGTCTGGTTTCTGCATCGTACCTTTACTCTGTGGGCTGAGGCAAATTCTCAGAAAACCAGTTCTATACATTTTCAAAGGCATGGCAGTGCTTCAGGCCGAAAATCCATAGTAATTATTTGTCCGTTAACCTGATGTGCTTTCTATGAGCAAACTAATTCCTACCCACGACTTCAACACCACCTCTTCCCTAGTGATCCCATGTTCTTTGTTTCTCAACTTTTCTTAAACAATCCTTTGCCAATCGACTTTCTGTTAATTCTTAAAGTCAATATTTTATTGAAATTCATTTCTATTTCAGAAAAAAAAACCCATAATAAATAAACTTTTTGCTACCAGCACCTTTCATGATCATTTTCCCCCAATCCCCATGGGGTTTATTGTCATCACTATCTCTTTCTTGCTGAGAATTACTGCTTTCTTCTTAGTCTTATATTCAATTGTATCTTGGAAAGCCCATCGGTTTTTCAAGTTCGGTATTTTCCTATTGGAAGCTACCATCTTCATCCTCCCCTCCACACCTGTTCCTCCACCTCTGTTTCCCACTTTGGTGAACCCCCTGTGATGGTCTCAGTGATCTGAGCCAGAACCCTGGGAGTTATCCAAGAGTTTAAGTTCCATAATCACTTGGTCAACAACCCATCAATGCCAACTCACATGGCTTGATTTTCATTTTTTTGGCCACTATTTTATTTAATTTCTCATCACTTCTTGCCTGAATTTTATCAAGAGTCTTCATACTTTGCTTCCAATCTCAGCCCACTTTAGTTTTTCCCTACCCTGTGATCACAGAGGTCTGTCTACAGTGGAAACCTAGACAGATAGCTCACCTCTTAACTCCTGATATGAGCAAGTGTGAGCAGAGGACCTGGCCACTGCCTGCTCTTTTGTCTCATCTACCAGCCTTCCTTTTACATCTGCTACACTTCTGTCTTTGCAGAAGTTTGCAATTTGTGGCAATTTGGGGCATGACTTCAAACTTAGGCCTGTATGTACCTCCATATGCTCATTTTCCTCTGGACAGCCTTTTAAACTCAGCAGAACTGCGTACTCTGAGACACTCTCTTAACCCCTAACCCTGGCTAAGGGTCAAGTCTTACCCTATGGAACCTTTTCGACCAGATTTTGAGCAACTTTATAGCTGAGACTATCCTTTACCTCCATCGCCAGTATCAAGTACAGAAATTCACATCTAGCAGTTTCTTAAAGGCTAGTTGTTTGAATGAGTGTGTAAACCTCCATTTGAATCATTCATGCTCCTTAAGAGACAGCCACGGATTATCAGAATAGACTTGTTTCTTTCCATTCTCTCATTTTTCCTACTGTAGAAAAATGGTAAGTGCAGGTAGATAAACTCATTTCTACAGAGTAGTTTCCTTTTTTAAACACACAGTTCCTTCAGGCTCTACCTAATTTTTTTTTCTGCAAAACATGGAACAATAGCAACATCTCAAACAGGTTCTTTTGCATCTTTATTTTATTTTATTTTTAGAGCTTCTACCTTTGAGATCAGACAATTCACAGATGATTAAAAATCATGCGAATAGAACATTAGAGAACTTATTTCTTATGGGGCAATCATGCTTGGCATGGCCAAAATTATTTGTAATCATTGATCAAGTACTTATAATCTAAAGGAAAAAAAAGAATCTAATTAATTCTGTATTGGAAAGAAAGTTAAGGGGAATAAAAAGGAGATTTATGCTGAGTATCGACTCTTGTCAGATACTGCACAGAGGTTGACAACATTGAATTAAATCCTCACAGACAAGCTATGAGGTAGTGATTATTATCACAGTTTGACAAGCGAAGACAATGAAATTCAGAGAGATACACAACTATGAAAACAAACTCACAGTATTCCCAGTACCCCAGGCCACAAATGTCATTATAACCTGTGAGAATCCCGACATTAAAGTGTTAGTGTAGGCTTTAGGTAGAAAATGTTCGTGAACGTGTTTTTCTTTAATTCTACGAGCTAATCTACTTGTTTTCATTTAATCGTATAGATTTCTTAAAGTAAACTTTTTATTTCAGAAGAGTTTTAGATTTGCAGGAAAACTGTGGAAGTAGTACAGAGAATTCTCATGTACCTCACGTTTAGTTTCCTCTAGTATTAACATCTTACATTAGTGAGGTACATTTGTCACAATTAATGTGCCAATATTGATATATTATTATTAACTAAAGGTCATACTATATTCAGGTTTCCTTAGTTTTTATCTGATGCCCCTTTTCTGTTCCAGGATCACATCCAGGATCCCACATTACATTTAGTTATCACGTCTCCTTAGGCTCCTCCTGGTCCTGACAGTGTCTCAGACCCCTTGACTTGGTGACCTTGACAGTGCTGCTCAGGTATTTCGTAGAAAACCCTTCATTTGTATTTGCCTTATGTTTTTCACGTAGCTTTTCCATCAATGAAACTTAAGGATTGATCTGAGTGATGAAATGAGCCACTTCAACTTTTCCAAATGCTCGTGCTATGATCTACTTAGGAGGTTAGATGAACTCTTTCAGGAACCCATATAAAACATAAAAGAGAGATAAATAATGTGCTGGGGACTCCTGTAGCCCAGATCGTAGAGACATTTCAGACAGAGCTTGAGCAAGGTGGTATGGGTGGTCATAAGTCTTTTTCCTTTCAAATGTATTACGGCAATTATACACGCACAGAAATACATACAAAATATCTCACAGCTGTTATTGATCCAAAGAAACACCTGGGCTTTTAAGAACTTTCTTTTTCCCCTTTCTCATAACATGCCTTTATACTACTGAACATTCATGGGTAATTACTGAGTGAGATACTGTTCCCAAGTCTTAAGCAATTACAATTTTTGAGCACTGACAATTGAACTTTGGATTTGAAACCTCCAGAGATGAGTGATGGTAAGAATAGAGCTGAAATGAAGGTGAAGAGCATGTAGTAAGGAATTCTACATCCTGCCTGTCCCAAGGGTTTGTAGGACTTGTAGGACTCCATGGATTAGTGGCTAGAACTCAAAGGAGAAATTAAGCAGACAGGTGTCACATATGCTAATGAAACAAAAGCTAACCTGTTAAATGGTAGAAAGCTGGTTTTTAATAAATGTTTGCTGAACTGGACTAAAAGGGAGAAGAGACAACTGGAATGACAATATTGCTAACAACAATAATAAAGATAAGGTAACCGCTTACAGAAAATGTACAATGTCCAGGCTCTGTGCCAAGTGTTTTCCAAGCATGGTTTCACTTAATCCTCATGAAAATCCTGTGTGTCAGGCACTGTAATTATTCCCATTTTAAGATGAGGAAATCAAACTAAGTACAGTGACTTGTGCAAGGTCACACAGCCGGGAATGGGTGAAGCTACCTGAGAGTGGCTTCCTTCCCAGAGTAACATCCTTGCTTCCCTGACAAGGGAAGGGCAGCTGATCCAAGGGCACAAGCTAGGGGCACGGGGATGCTCCTCAGGAAGTCTCACAGCACGGAGATAAATACTGCCTCCTGCTCTGAGTCTAAAGAGCCAGACAGTTCGAGAAAGGTGGCTCCAGAACTTTTCTCAGGTCCCAACATCACAGTTTGAAGACCCAATTGACCCGCCTTACACAGAATATGTGTGCCCACCCCACATTCTGGATAACTCTCTGTATACGGAGTTTTGGCATTTAGCTGCTATCAATTCTTGTGAAAGAAAAAACAAAACTTTTAGCATTTCATCATTAGATGAGTGCCTATTCTCTGACCCATTTTAAAGTCTGATGTAAGATGATCAGACATCTGGCAGGTCAGCCCAGGGCTTTGAAGAATCGAAATCCTTCATGTCTGAGACTACAAGCCAACCCACATTTGCTTGTTACAGAGAAAATCATATTTGCCATTTCCTGCTTACTTAGGATAAAACGTTGGCCAGTTTCTACATTCCGCTAGGGTTGACAAACATCATTAAGCTGGCTGGGCAGTCTCGTATGGAATACAAGTGGTTATAATTCTTGCTCATCAAAACACTGAATTGACAGGCTTTGAAGCTGAGCTAGTTGGGTAATCAGAACCCCCACTCACGTAACTCTGACAGCTGTTTTGCACACTGTGACAAGTGAGTGTGATATATCCAGTCTCCATATATGCACGTTTCTGTGATGTCCCCAAGCACACTTGGAAACATTGTGCAAACTTTATAGCCAGTGTGATCGTTTGTGATAAACTTTGCAAAGCAGGATGCTCTTTGTTTAATATGCAAGTGCGTTAAAAACCTGGCATCAACACATGAAGAAAATTTGCTCTCTTGAGATTTAGTAGAGAGATTCAGTGTCACATAATTATTCCAGAAACTTCAAAATGTCTCCTTTTTATACAGTGCCAAGAAGTACCAAGCTCTAAAACCTTTCTATAAAGCTTCATCTTGATATTCTTATGTTAGTTTAAATATCACACTTATCTATATTTTCTGGATGATAGTTGGAGTTCAGAATTATGTTTCCTTTGAGGCACTGCCCAATCACCCCTGGTGTTCTTTCAAGCTCCCTATACATTAAGATTTTTTGCCAAATGTTACTATTATTAAGAGAAAGAGAAAAGATTGTGGTTAGTTTTACAATTTGGGGTTCACAGGACTGAACCTGGACTTCCTCCTTCAGAACATAGACTTGTTATTTTGGTTTTCTTCCTCCTGCCCTCCCCAACTCCCACAACACTCTGTCCTCCAGAGCATCCCCATCATGGATGTGGGATGATGTAACATAGTCAAATATGAGATGTACTCTTTGTTCTTTTGTAGCTACATACGCATACACACATGTATACCCACATGAACTTGAGTCAACTTGCATTGAATGATTTAAAATACAAAAGCAAGTTGGATTTAATTACACATACTGCCCTTTTTGTGTGTTTCTAAGTATAATCAGATGGCATCTGAAGAGAGGAGTCAAAAAACTCTGGTTAAACTTGATGGCTTGATGGGTAGCCTCACTTCCATTGCCTGATCCTGATCCTCTCTGCACTGTCTGCCGAGTCATTGGGTCTACATTCTCAAGATCCCCCTACTCCTAGTTTTTGTCCACTGCTTTGTCTCCCGTCAATCTAGATCCATCTGAAGTACCTTCATCAGTTTTCAGAAGAAACCCTCTTATGCCGTTGACTTTATGAGTTTGGTAAGACTTTGATCAACTTTGGGACTTTGGAAGAAGCTCACAGTGTAGATGTGGTGGCTTTCCACAGCCTTGCTGGCTTCTCCTTTCTCATTCACCTGTCCCAACTCCTCAGCTCTCCTTCCAAGATGACTCTATGAACACTTTTTTATTTTCTCTCAATTATTCAGAATCTGGTCCTCATCCCAGACTTGCATATGTCAACCCATCAAGATGCTCTGAAGAATACAGAGATTTCCAGTTATCTGTATCCTTCAGGAAGAAGCTGTAATTGTGTTTTCTCCATGTATTAGTTTGCTAGGGCTGCCTTAACAAAGTACTGGGTGGCTTACACAAAATAAGTTTATTTTCTCACAGTTCTGGAGGCCAAAAGTCTGAGATCGAGGTGCCCTCAGGATTGGTTCCTTTTGAGGCCTCTCTCCTTGGCTTGTAGATGGTCATCTTCTCTCTGTGTCTTCACATGTCTTCCCTCTGTGCATGTCTGTGTCCTAATCTCCTCTTCTTATAAGAACACCAGTCATATTAGATTAGATCTCACCCTAATGACTTCATTTTAACTTAATTACTTCTTTAAAGACCCTATTTCTAAATACAATCTCATTCTGAGGTCCTGGGGATTAGGACTTCAGCATATGAAATTGGTAGGGAGACACAATTAAGGTCCATCATACTCTCCTTACATAAGTAGTTCATATAATTGAAGCCACGTGAGAACAGAGATATGGTGTGTCTTCTTCACTCCTGTGTCCTCCATGCTTATGAGAACACCTAGGATGTGGTAGATACTGAATACATAGGGACATTATTATTGTTGAATATGTTAGGGTTAGGAGGAGAGGCTTAGCATGGGGTAAATAAATAATACCATATCTGCTGGATTTTCCAAAAACTCTTAACATGATGTTTCCTACCTATGTTTCAGGAGGAAGGGGAGAGGGGCAGGAAACCGTAAACACATATGTGACATTGAAAAATATAAATTAAAATTAATTTACTGCTGTTGCTTTGTTTTCAAAAGGTAGAGTGAGGCCATAGATGTCATCTGCCTCCTCTACGCGAGGCCATGTGTTTATTGGCACCAATACTGACCAACAATATTTTCCTGGCAGGCAATTTCAGCAGACTGGCTTCTCATCTCAATAAAAACAAATTTTAAAAGCACAGTTTTTTTTCTTGGAAGTTTGGTCACTTTAAGGAATAAGGAACCACTATTTATATTCTTAAGTTTCTTTCTTTTTCTTTTTCTTTATTTTGCTGAGGAAGATTGGCCCTGAGCTAACATGTGTTGCCAATCTTCCTCTTTTTGCTTGAGGAAGATTGTCCCTGAGTTAACATCTGTGCCAACTTTCCTCTATTTTGTATGCAGGTCACTGCCACAGCATGGCCAGTGACAAGTGGTGTAGGTCCACACCCAGGAACTGAACCCAGGTGACCAAAGCAGAGGGTGCTGAACTTAAACGCTAGGCCACAGAGCTGGCCCCAAAAGTTCTTTCTTTCTTCAGAGTTGCAGCCTGATGGGTCCTTATCCAATGATGCATCATTAATCAGTTAGGCTAAACAGGTTTGAGCGATTATTACTGTCACCAGTAGGAGAATCTCTTGGATTGATCTGTCTACAATAGAAATCCTTTTCAATTTTATGCTTCTTGACCCATAGGACAAAAAAATAAAATACTTATTTCAAAATGGCATGCTTTGAGAAAAGCATACAACCGACAGGAAAATAAAATAACCCTTCTCTTATTACAATGTTTTGGGATTCTCTGAATTTCAGCCCTTGTCCGTCACCATAACAACCAGGTTTGCTATTGGGGTGTTACGTGCCACTTGAACTTTCACCAGAGAAGCTTGTCTCATAACTCTTGACATCGTATACTGTTTAGCAACCTGAAACGAACAGTAAAGGACCTTGGCGCCAAGGGTGTATCTTTGGTCTATAACCTAAATAACAAAAGTACGTGGATTTCAGGTGTCAACAGAGCATTCGAGAACAGGAGGTACAGACTATCACTGAGCATATGTGGTAGATAAAACGTCAGTGTGGTAGGGCTCTAGGATTGCCAACCATAGAGCAGAAGAAGTACTAACCACCAATCTTAGAGCGAAAGAAGTACTAACCACCAAAGGTAAAGAGGAAGAAGTACTAACTACCAACCCCAGAGGGGAAAAAGTACTAACGCCAGGCCTAGAGGGGAGGAAGTACTAACCCCAACCCTAGAGGGGAAAAAGTACTAACCCCAGCCCTGGAGTGGAGGAAGTATTAGGCATAGCACCTTAGACTTGGGCACATCTTCAGATCCAGTTGAACCCACTCTAATCCATTTTTGTGAGCTGTGTCTCTGACAGTATTTGGCAGAGAACCCACACTCCATCCCTGAATTTGCCCTTTGCTGTCTCAACACTCTCCATACCTTTTGATATTCCCAAGAGAGATACATCAGTGGAGAACACAAATGCACTTTCCTAACTACCTCTGCTACAGCTGACCAGAAGTTGAAAGGCATGTCAACATAGGACTCCTCCCACTTCAGCTTCTTCAACTGTCATGCCATAATACCCACTTCTGGAAGCCATAATCCAGTGAGTGTCCTTTAACCTGACATACATCTCTCAGTGCCCTTCCTTCTTGGGAGACCACGGGGAAGGGACAGTCAGAGCCTGAGGAGGAGACAGGCAACTGTAGCTGAAACCAGACTGGATTCTGTAGACAAAGCTTTGGGGAGGTAAGCAACTGACTTTAATTTCTCTCTCAGCAATAAATCATAGGAGAAAATCAAAAACTAAAGCAATAAACAAAAACGGTCTTTTGGGGGAAGGAAGATATGAAATCTACATAAAGCTTACTGGACTTCCTGTTCCTCTTTGGATCCCTGACAGTCGAACTCCAGAAATAACCTCGGGGAGCGTTCAGTACATGATTCAGCAAACTTTTCCTTAAAGGACCCAATAACAAATATTTTAGGCTTTGTAGGCCAAGATGCAAAATCCAGGATGTTATGTAGGTACTCACGTAGCCACTTAAAATGAAACCATTTTAAAATATAAAAGCCAGTCTCGGCATACAGGCCATAGTTTCTGACCCCTGCACTAACAGCTTCAGCGTGTTATTGGAAATTTATCTTCTCTTAAGAGAAAAAAAACAAAAAGAGCAAGAAATAAACTTAGCTATGAGTGAGTTTAAGTTTACGAAAATATAACCTTAAAATTAATAAAATACCTTGAATCTGACTCCCATCCATTACGACTTACCCTAAGCGCTTGTCAAGGCAGGAATATGCAATGAGGTTGGTCAGCCTCAAGGGTGTCGGGACAAAATTTGGTTTTCCCTGACTTTCTGGTTTCACAGTAGTATTTGTAACATGAACTGAGAAACACTGAGAAGGTCAGGTTCCCAAGTTACATCCTGCCTCATCTGCTCCTCTGAATAACAGTTTATGAGGACTAGTCTCAGAAAACACTTGGAAGTAAAATTAACTGCCTTGTTCTTGAAAATGACATTTTAAAAATGAAGGCACAATTTTTTGAATTAGTGGATTGAAGATAAAATATAGTACTTTTTCTTCTTATAATGGGGTCCCTGATAGCTTGGGAATATCATGTATAATGATTCTAGAATATCTAAAACACATAGATACAATACACATATAAATAGCTTGATGGTGGTACGCTGAATATTTACCAATATCATTCAGGAAATTCCTTAAGGAGACTTTAAGTCTTGTCAGCCTCTTTATGTCAAAGATCTCTTTGAAGATCGTTTCATACGGTAGACACACATCTTACCAGAGTGGGAGCAGAACAGCCTTGTTATGAAGTTAGTGCAGGAGGAAGGATAAAGGCTTGAGTGAGTTGTAGCATCCTGGAAAGTGGTCTCAGGATGGGGATATATTTTGAGAGCTGAGCTGACAGTATTGCTGATGGACTAGATGTGGTGAGTGAAGGAAAGAGAGGACACAAAGATGAACCCTGGGTTCCCGGTCTGGGAAGTTGGGTGAATTATGGTATCATCTCCCGAGAGGAGGGAAGTGTGTGGTGGGTGGGGGGAGAATTCAAAAATTCTGTTTTGTAAATCATAAGTTTGAGACTCCTTAGATATCCAGGTGGAAGTGTCAAAGAAACACGTGCATCTGCATTAGGATGCCAGGGGAGATCTTAGAGATGGAGACGCTCAGGTGGGAGTTGTCAGCCTTTAGAGAGATGTGAAGCCATGAGCTGAGCGTGATCACAGAGAGAAGTGGAATGTAGCTGGAGGAGAGAGGAAGTCTCCAACCTGGAAGCTCCATTGTGTGGACTGTGGAAAGACTAGGAGGAGCCAGCCAAGGAGGCAAAAAGAGCAGTCAGTGAGGAGCAGGAGAACAGGCAGGGTCTGCCCAGAGGACGAGGGAAGATCTGTCAAGAAGGACTGAGAAATGACAGTAAAACTGGCCAGATCACAGTCCACAGTCACCCTGAGAGTGAGAGAGTGCAGCGATGGAAACAGACTCCTGGTGGGAGCGTTTTAAAAGAGAACAGGAAGTATCTACAGACCCTTGCTCCTCCAAGCACGGCCCCTGGTCTAGAAGCATTGGCATTGCCTTTGGGCTTGTTCAATATTCAGAATCTCAGGCTCTATCCAGACTGACTGAATCAGAACCTGAGCTTTAACAAAGTATCTAGGTGATTCCTGTGCAAGTTCAAGAAGCATTGGTTCAGCAACTCGGCTGAGGACTTTTGCAACAAAGGTGAGTAGAGAAACTGAGCTGCTGTCTATTATAGCAAAGGAGGATATGGGATAAAGGACTTTTTAAAAGTAGGACCTAGGGACCAGCCCAGTGCCGCAGCGGTTAAGTTAACACGTTCCGCTTCGGCAGCCTGGGGTTCGCTGGTTCGGATCCCAGGTGCGGACATATGCACCGCTTGGCAAGCCATGCTGTGGTAGGTGTCCCACATATAAAGTAGAGGAAGATGGGCATGGATGTTAGCTCAGGGCCTGTCTTCCTTAGCAAAAAGAGGAGGCAGATGTTAGTTCAGGGCTAATCTTCCTCAAAAAAAAAAAAAACCAGTAGAACCTAATATCACATATTTGTGTGTTGATTATAGTGATCTGTTAGAGATGGAAACCTTTAATTATGAGGGACAAAGTAGATCACTGCAAAACCAGTGACCTAATATGGGCAAAGATAGGTGGGATCCAGCATCCAAGTGGAGAGGTGGCTCAGACAGAAGCAGCAGGGAAGGCAGCCCGCAGGCCTCGCTGCAGGCAGTTTGGCCTATCTGGTGATGGGAGATGGAGTCGCTCTCTTTTTTCTGTTTTCTCAGTGAAATAAGAAGCAAGAGTGTCAGCTGAAAGTAAGCAAGGAAGTTGGTGTTAAGAGGTTTAAGGAAAACCAGAAGGACTGAACCAGTTCATCTAGCAGTATGAAAACAATTTGCAAGGGAAATATAGCAGGATTATTAGGAGTGCTAAGGATCTATTTAAAATTTGTGGTCGTAAATTAAAAAAAAAGACCAGTAACATATTTTTCTCAATCTAGACTAAGCTTTTTGGGTGCAGGCACAAAGTAGACAGAGAATTGGATTTAGCTAGTATTGGGGCTCTGCCAGGAAAATATGGAAGTAATGACAAGAGGGCACCACAGACTCTAAGTCCTGAGAGGAGGACGTAGAAATGCTGGCCCCATAAAAAGTCAGACCAAAGATTTGAAGATCCTAGTGCAGTCAGAGATTATTAAAATTGGGGTCCAAGGTAGGGTTGCTAGATTTGGCAAATAATAATACAAGGTGCTCAGTTAATTTGAATTTCAGAATAAAAATAAGTAATATTTTAGTATAAGTGCTCCCCCAATGTTGTATGGACATATTTGTTTTTAAAGTTTTTCTGAAATTGTTTGTCTGAAATGCAAATTGAACTGGGCATCCTGTGTTCAGTCTGGAGACCCTAGCCCAAGAGAAAGCGAGCTGTGAGGTTGGAGGTCATTGTTTGAGAACCGAAGCCTTTACAGTGAGAAGCAGGCAGTGATCTGATCGCTGGCAATGGGGAAGTACAGGGAATGACCATGGCCACGGGGGAAGAGGCCTAGGAGGGCTGTTAGGAACAGATAAGAAACTGAAAGTCCAAGGCTGAGAATGGATCATCTTGATGGATGCTGAATTTATGAAGAATGAAGACAGAAATAGTGAAGGAGAGAGGGAGAGCGAGTCGGGTGCTGAAATATGCAGTGACTAATGAGGATAGACGGGGCACTTTTTATACAACTGGGACGAGGATGGGCAGCCTCCACGGAGGGATAGCCAATGAGACAGTCTGATGGCACGGACTTCAGGGGAGCCGAGGTTTTGAGAAAGGAAGACAAAGAAGATATGGTTGGCTAGATGCAATGAGGAACAAGGAGCATGCCTCTGCCATCCAGTTGTGGGTGAGATTTGGAGAGCAGAAATGAGGGCACTTTTTGAGAAGCCTGCAGGTGAAGCAGGGTCCTTGGGGCAAAGGCAGGTTTCAGTTAATCATGAAATTAAACTTGAGAGAAGCCTTTAAAGATACACAAGACTCCTCAGTTGACATCCCACGAAGGCACATGGTAGAGCTGGGGCTGGGCTGATGAACTAGGAAGGGTGGGAGATTGGAGGATGTCCAGAGTCATATGGGGATGGCAGCCTGGGTGATGCTGATGGATGACTTGAGTCTCAACTGAGGCAAACGAGGATGAGTGTAAGGCTGGGTGGGATGCTCCAATGGTCTGCTAGTTGGGGATAGGTAATCAATCCTCTTATAGAATGATCTCTTAGACAGTTTGCAGTGGAGGGTATGGGGGTGTCCTGGGAGTAATGACATCCTATCAGGGGATGAGGACAGTGCCATGCAGTGGGTAGAGAAGTTAACCAAGAACTTGGGGTGCTCTGGGCACCCTCTCTTCTGTGGACTGGGTCAACAAGAAGCATGGGAAGGATGGGATAAGAAGCATGTTAAATTCTGTGAATCCTGGAGGCCACACTGAAACCTTCACTTTAATGCCCATTAAATTCCAACTCAGAATGTAATGGAGAGGAGGTCTGCGAGACGTGAGTCAGAAAAGAGCTGCTGATTATTTACACTTTAGAAGCAGGAGTTACAGGTGACCAGATTTTTATTATTGCCATAGTCAGTTTTGGGTTTTTGTGTTTTGCTAACCTTAGACTGCATGTTTTCACCAGACAGTGATCAGGGTTTGTGTTCTAAGCAGATATTCCCTCCCTTTTTCGCACAACAGCATTAGGCAGCTGTGCTAGGAGGAACTCCTGTCCACATATCCATTTCTGGCTCCTTGCCTGTAGTTAAACCAAGGCACTTAGAATTCAACAACCATAGTAGATCCATAAGTACCCAGAGGCTGGGGTCCTCCATGCCCTTGTCCTGTTGGAGCTCAAAGCTCAAGTTTTGGATACAGATATATGATAATGAGAAAGATGCCTGTAACACTTGGCAGGTGTGGTTATAATTATTTGATTCTGAGTGATTTTGTTCCATTGAGTATCCATTTACAGAGATAATTGGAAATATGTAATCTAAAGAGCTGTGGGTGTGGGGAGAAACCCTGTCCTTCAATGTTCTTTTCTAACATCTACCACTGACCCAGAAATTCTCACCATTGAGACACACGTTATGGATTAAAGCTGAGAATTTCCGCCTTTCTTGTTTCTCTTCAGTAGTTCACCCTACCTTCAAACGAAACGCTACGCAGAAGCCCAATACAAAATGCAGGAAAATGCATTTCTTTCAGCTGACACCGCACCAGCAAGCACGTTTTAATATTTGATCTTCACAGCAGCCTTGAGCATTCGGAGTCATTCACTTTCACGCTGTAGATGAGAAAACTGAAGCTTCAAGTGGTTAATTTCCCCTGGGCCAAACAGTTACTAAGTGGGAGGGCTTTCAGCTCAGGTCTCTCTGGCTCCAAATAAAGCATGAAAAATTTGTTCTAACACCCACAGTAACTCACATGCCTTCCCCGGGCAAGATCTCCGGGCTGCGTGCAGAGCCAGCTCACCTCCAGGTGACTGGAGCTCACTGCCTCGCTCATCCTGGGCCCCTGTGTTCACTCTCCTCCCATCGATGGAGAGAACGGGGCCAGTCCATGACAGGCGGCCGGACTTGTTGATCCGTCTGCAACATCTCTGGGGTAGGGGTCCTGTGTGTGCTCCCTTCCCCAAGTTCATGTGCGATCTCACCACAGCCGTGGTTCCTCAACCCTGAGTGGAGGGAGGCCCAGGACACACAGTCAGAACCCTACTGCACCTAGTTTTGCTCATCAGAGAGCAGAGGAAGCCTTCTTTTTAGGGGACAACAAGAGAGATTTATAGGAGTAAATGCCTGAATGACAGTCGGTAGGAAAAGGAGAATGAATAACAGCGACTTTCCTCTCCCCCGCCCTATTTTTAGATTTGAGTTACTTATTAAGGAGCATGTGTCCAGGTGAGCAGGGCTCTGTCTGCCCCTTGTCGGCACCAGCTCCCTGCTCCATGGACCACATCTGATTCTGACAGTGGCTGACAAACCCCCGGGGAGCCTCATCGGCTTCCTGTTCCAGATGGAATTCCTGGGACTAAGTGTCCTTTTCCTGACAAACACAAAGTTATTTGATCTTCTCTCGCCACATGCAACTGCCATTTCTTAGGCAAAACAAATCGCTTAAAATTGGCTTTGACCAATAAGCTGGAACCAAGCAGTGTTTCCTTCTTTGCCTCATTTTGGAGCCTAAGTGCACTAATAATTAAGGCCATTATCCAGCACTTGGGTTGGGGGGACGTACCTAGCAAGTGGTGAATGAAGTGGCTGAGATTTCAGAATTGCTCCCAGAGCAGACAAAGCTGGGGAAATAATTGCCGTTTTCAGGGACGTTTTACTAACACTTTCCTCTTGAACATACAAGGCAAGGTTTTTCCTCAGGGATCCATTCCTGTTTTTCACTGATTTTAGAAGTTATGAAAACATCCAGTTTCCAAAAGCAGTCCTTATACTCTACTCAATTTTATGGAGAAATCGTCTGGAATAGTATAGACTTCACTTTGTTAATAGAAGTTATGGTCAAGATAAAGTAGCGTGAGCAGGCCTTTGGTCACAGGGTGTATGTCCGTCTGTGGATCCTTTGCTTTCTCATCATCCTTGCCCGGCTTCGGTTAATGTTTCAGTAAGGATGAGTGGCCTGGGTTAATTAATACTGCTCAGTGCCAGCAACTACAGAGATTCGGAAACCTGATCCATGGTGTTCAGACACCACAAGAAGTGAAACACAGACACAAAGGACCTGGGAACAAAGGCAACCTAATGGACCACCACGTCCCTGAGGAGTTGGAGGAAGTGCCTGCCTTTTAGCAGATTTATCACCCCTTAAACATAATCAAGAGCATGGGATGCCTCTTTCCTTTTCAATAATAGGTCCAAGATCTGCAATTTTGGAAGGTAATCTTATTTAATCTCAGTACTCTAGTGTTCTGATTTCATTAGGCAATCAAATGGAAAAATTGTTCAATACGTAGATATGCACTTCCCTGGCAAATTTTGAGCAGCTATCTATTTTATAAAGTGAGCCGCGCATTAAAAAGGGCAACGTGGGGACCACGCGCATTATGATTGTTGGCACATGAGCATTGATGTCCAGTATACCCAGAAGTCACATGGTCAAGTCACAGAGCTGGTCCATTTGAAAACAGAGGGGGCACTCCTAAATTTTTCTGCATGATGGGGAGGGTGAGAATAAATGAGTGTCTGTGTCTATGTGTGACTTATCCTCCACTTCATGCTACAGAGTTAGAAGGAAATTTTATTCATCTGTGTGATCCTTGTAGTGCCAGGCCACTGGAAGAGTGGTATAGGGAAAGCATATTGCGGATCAAAATAGGCACGATCTGGAACACACAGAACTCCTCAGCCTCTGTGAACGTGTCATCAAGCAGTTCCGTTTTCTACACGTGCCCACTTCACGTATACTGACCGTTCCTCACAGGGACAATGCTTGGGAACTTCCTCTCAGAGAACAACAGGACTCAAGCTGCCTTTAGATTGCCTCCTGCTGTCTGAGGCAACAACCTGCAAACCCTCGTGAAGCTGGTGCAGCTGCTGGGGGGAGGCACCACCTCCCGCCTGGAGTGACCACTCGCGTCCACTACCTCCTGTGTGGAGTGACCACTTGTGTCCTCCAATTACTGCCTCGAGGGACCACTCGTGTCCACCACCTCCCATCTGGAGTGAGCCCCATGTCCACTACCTTCTCCTCTGAGTCACTGCCCATCTCCTCCCACAACTGAAACCGAGTTGCCTCCCTCCACTAGCCATATCTTTAGATATTTGACCAAGTCCCCTGCTCCCTTGGATGGCAGTGGTAGGGGAAGCATGAGGTTCTTCTTGATTTCCAGCCTCATCCACCACTTACCAGCTGTATGATCATAAGCAAGTCCCGTAACTTCTCTGAAACTCAGCTATTCATCTTGCAGAATGAAGATAATGACAGTTACCTCATAGAGCAATTGTAAGGATTAAATTGAATAAAGTACGTGAAGTGCACAGTCATAGCAGGGCTCAGGGTGCATAGTCTCCCTTCCTCATTTCTATTTCCTCATCCAACTTCATACCTGTGTTGGTGCCTGGGCTGCTGTAACAAATTACCACAAACTTGGTGGCTTGAAAAAACAGACATTTATTCTCTCACAGTTCTGGAGTCTAACAGTCTAAAATCAAGGTGTCGGCAGAGCCACGCTCTCTGAAGCCTCTACGGAAGAACCCCTCCCAGCCTCTTCCAGCTTCTGGTGTGGCCAGCAGGCCTTGGTGTCCTTGGCTTGTGGCTGCATCACTCCAGCCTCTGTCTTCATCCACCCTTGGCCTTCTTCCCTGTGTGTATCTATGTGTCCTCTCCTCTTTTTAGAAGGACACCAGTCATTGGATTTGGGGTCCAACCTAATGCCGTGCAACCTCATTTTAACTTCATTAATTACATCTGCAAAGTCCCCATATCCAAATAAGGTCACATTCCTAGGTTTCAGGCAGACATGGATTTTGGGGAGACACTATTCAAACCACTATAACACTGTAAATTTCTATAATTTTCTTGGAAGGATACAACTGTGATCTTCCTTAAAATTGCCAAAGCACTCCCAAAGCAGGCATATTTTATAAATACCTACTAAAATGCTTAGTGACTTTTTTCTTCTTAACTTGAAAAACATGCAATTTGACATTTTCATCATTATTAAGTTGTAATGACCTACTGTTGTGTTTTTAATGGTACGGGATGTTTTTTTCTCACCTCTATGCACTCCATCTGGCTTGCTGGACAGGTCTCTACTGAGTGTGGATGTCATCATCAGGTTACAAATCTGCAGGGAGGTTTTGAGACAATTCAAATCCTGTGATCTGTGATCTGTTACCATCACTTTCAAAAGATACTTTGTGTTCAAACTATGTTCTAAGAACAAGGAATCAAAAGTTTGTCATTCCCTGTTTTACTATAAGATGGTACTCCTTAAAATTAAGATTTGCAAACAATCTAGCAGCTAAGTCACCGTTTCCATAACTAAATAAGATTTAGTATTTATCACTATATTTGTAAAATTTTTAAGAATTCCTTTTTTTTTTTTTTTGAGGAAGATTAGCCCTGAGCTAACTACTGCCAGTCCTCCTCTTTTTTTTTTTGCTGAGTAAGCCTGGCCCTGAGGTAACATCCGTGCCCATCTTCCTCTACTTTATACACAGGATGCCTACCACAGCATGATGAGCCAAGCGGTGCCATGTCCACACCCAGGACCCAAACCGGCAGACCCCAGGGCGCCGAGAAGCAGAACGTGCGAACTTAACTGCTGCGCCACCGGGACGGCCCCAAGAATTCTTAATGAAAGGTATTTAATATCAGTCATTGAATTTTAAGAATAAAAGGATCTTAGAGATATTGACTCCAATCCTCTCAGTTTACTATTGAGACAGCTGATGTCCTGGAGGCTTAAGGGGTGACTTCCACAAGATTACACAGCCAGTTAGTTGCAGAAACCACATTAATATTCAACCTCCATTAGTGAGTTCCTCTCCCCACACCAGTATCAGATCTGTAGGTTGCATTTTTAGAGATTTCTTCTAATTGGTGTCATTGTGTCAGAAGGCTTTTTTCCCCCTCCTAGGCATACTGACCAAGTTTCTTGCTTTCCTAAATATCATTTAGCAGCTCCAATTTTTAACAGATACACTTGGACACAAAAGATTTCCAGAAACTATTTGGATTATTTAATGATCATTCTTATGTAGCCATAACACCAATTAACACGGTACCATAAAAACAGAGACTTGATACAATATTACAATATTTCTCGAGCACCACTCAAGAACGGGAGGGGGAATTTTGATATTTGTTGGAAAAACAAAATGAAAAAGAATAATTCCTCCAAGATTCATAGTCGGGGCTTATAAACTAGTCATTAAAATGTCATATACTGAATTTAATAAGATAAGCAAGAACTTTTATAATGTCAGCAGAGAGAGAAGTGTTAAGAAAGACTTCAGATATTATTTGATCCAGGACCTCAGGATGAGAAGGGCATGGAGGAGAACATATTATTCTCGGAAATATGGAAATAAATATTAGATTATGAAAGCTGCAGGCAAGCTGAGTCCCCAGAAGGTTTAGCCTGTCAATAGCTCATTTAATTCACTCATCCAAAAGGCTTTTATTGGGTCTTGCTCTGGTCTAGGAACTATTAGGCACAAGGCATAAAGCGAGTAAGACACAATCTCTGCCATCAAATGAAATGGATCATTCATTCAATCCTAAGACTTAAAATTTGATTGGTTACAAAGAATTTATTTACACAGTCATGTGCCACATAATGATGTTTTGGTCAGTGGCCAACCACATATACAACAGTGGTCCCGTAAGATGAGTACTATATAGCCTAGGTGTGCAGTAGGCTAGGCAATCTAGGCTTGTGCACGTATACTCTATGATGTTCGCACAACGACGAACTCGCCTAATGCATTTCAAAATGCGTTTCTCAGAACTTATCCCTGTCATTAAATGACGCATGGCTGTAGTCAATTCCATCCACTAACCAACCAGACTAAGGAGGCTGCCACCCGAGTCTCCATGGGGTAATATCTGCAGGCTAGAGTATCCACGCGAAGTAAATCTGTGCAGACATGGAGGGAGAATGTGGACAGGGCCTCCGGGCACGTGACTGAGGAGAGCAGGACCCTTGCCACGTTTGCAGGCTGATGACTTTGGTAACATCGATTTTTCTTAAGTTCCTTCCAAGGCTAATTCAGATACCCAAGACCCAAATCGCAAAGGCTTATTCAAGAGTAGAAACTAAAATGAGGTGCAGTAAAGAAACCATTTCTCAGTTCGCCACTGTGTTAGTTTCCTACTGCTATATAACAGATTACCACAAACTTAGTAGCTTACAGCAGCACAAATTTATTAACTTTTTTCCTTCAGAAGGGACAATTGGAAAAGTTACCTAATGATTTCTTCTAAGGGACAGATGACTTCCACACTTGTGTCATCGTCAATACAATTCTGATATCCATAACAGTGATATTCAATATAAACAGAATTTCTCTCCTGTCACCATATTTCAAGCTCATTAAGTTACTTAAAAGTTAAGTTCTAGAGATCTATCAAGCAATATAGTGCCCATCGTTAACAATACTTCTGTTGTGCATTTAAAAATTTGTTAAGAGGATAGATTTCTCAAGTGTTCTTTTTTTTTTCTCCAGGGAAAAACTCACCCTGAACTAACATCCGTTGCCAATATTCCTCTTTTTTTTCTCCTCTCCAAAGCCCCAGTACATAGTTTTATATCTTAGTTGTAAGTCCTTCTATTCCTTCTGTGTGAGCTGCCATCACAGCATGGCAACTGACAGATGGGTGGTGTGGTTCCGTGACTGGGAAGGGAACTCAGGCAGCTGAATTGGTGAGCACTGACTTTAACCACTAGGCCATAGTGGCTGGATCTCTTAAGTGTGGTTTTTTTTTTTTTTTTTCAGTGAGGAAGATTGTCCCTGAGCTAACATCTGTACCAATCTTCCCCTATTTTGTATGGGGGATGCCTCCACAACATGACCTGATGAGCAGTGGGTAGGTTTGCACCCGGGATCTAAACCCCTGAACCCTGTGTGCTGAAGTGGAATAAGTGAACTTAACCACTACCCTACTGGGCTGGCCCCTCTCTTAAGTGTTCTTAACGTGCACACACACACACACACACATACACAAACGCACAAGGAAACTTTTGGAGGTGATGTATGTTTATTACCTTGATTTTGGCTATATCACAGGTGTATGCATATGTCCAAACTCATCAAATTGTATATATTAAATATGTGCAGGGTTTTTCGTATATAAATTATAACTCAGTAAAGCTGTTTTGTTTTGAAAAAAAAACAAGACGTCATTCTCATAATTCTAGGATCATTTAACTTTTGCTATGAAATACTCTTGTATTTAGGTCTTTTCTTCACACAATCCTTTCTGATTTACGCTTTCATCTGTTTTTCTGTGCAACATCTCTATACACCTTCCAAACCTTCCTCTCAAAGGTTAGAAACCTCACTCATTTCCACATGTTTTTGAATATGAGCATTTCTCCTGAAAGAATAACCTATGTGAACTTGAATGAAAAGGGACTATTTAAGAGAATAACTGGGATCCACTACATTGTTTTTGAAGCCTCTCAGTCACCTTGATGATTTCTGATGGGATAGAGAAATTCGCTTTCACGAGATGTAGCCATGGTATAAAGTTAAGTTTATGAACTCTGACCCCAGACTCGCTGTGTTCGAATTCCGCTCCACCGTAGACCAGCTGTATGACTTGAAGTTACCCACATTCCCAGGCTGAGCACATCACAAACACTGGCTTTTACTATCATGTCTTTGATAGCCGGAGAGGTAAGGAATGTGTGAGTTTGCAAGATAAATGCAGTTAACTTTCCAGAAGTAAAAGCTGCTTCCAACTTTAGTGTTAGAGGTATTTTCAGCTTCAAAAACCTATCACATCTTGGAGCCTTGTGTTATCAAGTCTGTGTTCTTTAGTATTTTGGGGGAAAACAGATTGCTTTTCCCTTTGCTTTTGATCATGGCTTCAAAGACTTGAGTGGCTCGGGGGCTATTTATAGACACACGCAGAGCATGCTCATGAGTTACCACTGAAGAGTACTGAGATCACAAAAGACAAAAGTTTTCCATAAAGCAATTCCTATAGAATCCTGACGTGGAGTTATCTCACCTTTCTCATCTGTATAATGTGTAGGAAAACAGTACTTACCTCATAGATTGGCTGTGAGGACCAATGGGTCAGTAAAAGTGAAGCTGGCATCCTAGCTCAGAGTACCTGCTCTCTAAATATTATCAACATCTTCATCATCACCATCATGATCATCATCATCTTCATCACCATCAGCAGCAGCAGCATCACCATCATTAACATCATCTCATCATCTAGCGTTTGTCAGGCTTTCTTTCTGATTCAAAGGATATTCTGTTTTCCAGGGCGCCTTACCTTTTCCCCTCTTCTCTACAATAACGCACAATTCTTGTTTTCTGACTGCTTATTCTAAGCCCCTTCACCAGCACCTCTGGCATCACTCCTACGTGGCAATTGTTAAGAGTATATATTTCCAATCTGTTCCCTTTTTCATTTGCCAATAGGATATTCACTTTGAATATATATCCAGCATATAGAAAAACATATTTTAGATTGATTTCAGTATTATTTCTCCAAATTAAATTTTTCCACCTGGGTTCATTGATTTCTTTTCATTAAGAAATGTAAGATATAATATAAGTAGGCCCAGGGGAAAGGAGCCAGACAATTCCTTGAAACCTTATTAGGAAGATGTAGAGCCATCCCTGCCACCCAGGGCTGTCATTTCAGCCCATGATGCGACAGTGCACAGAGAGCGAGAACCACTGAGTCAAGACTCATGGGGCTAGTGGAGAGGGCTAGGGCTTATGTTCCTAGCTCACAGCCAGGAGTCTTCCAGCCCAATGAAAAGGGTATCAACAGACTAAGCTTGTAAAGATTGAAGATGGATCCAGGAAAGGGAGGCTGGTGTCTCATTCCCTCTGGGTCTGCAGTTCACCTTGTCATCCTCCTTATTTCAGCAGGAGTGGGCACAGGATGGAGGGAGATTGCAGGGCTGGTGGGCAGCGGCAGTGGAGAAGGCTGCACTCCCACTCTTTCATGGCCCAGGGATGATTGGGTTGCCCCTGGATCAAGTGGCCCCAGGGGGAAATGGACTGGCTTCGACTCCACCCAGAGGACCACTTGCAGGAGGCCAGGGGAACCAGAGCTAAGGGTCATGGGAAGAAGGCAAGTCAAGTACAATCTCCCAAATCAGGGAAATGTACAACAAGGCCTCTCGAAGGGTCTCTGGAAACAAATCACATTGTGCCACATGAAAGCAAGCATGCAAATGCTGGTGTAAAGAAGGCCTCAATGCCAGTCTGGGTTAACCAGAGAAGCAGGGAACACGAGCAGAAGAACACCACTTCTCCATCTGCACTCCCTCTGCTCCCCTCCCCACTTCTTAGTCCCAGCCTGGGAGAGGAGGAGAAGGGAATGTCCCAAGTTTTACCTTTTCCCTCCAAGTTTCTGATGTTTGGAATATGGCACGTGTATTAGTCAGCCTGGACTGCCATTACAAAATATCACACACTGGGCAGCTTAAACAACAGAAACTTTTCTCTCACAGTTCTGGAGGCTGCAAGTCCAAGATCAAGGTGCCAGCAGATCTGGTTTCTCCTGAGACCTCTCTCCATGGCTTGCAGATGGCACCTTCTTGCTGTGTCCTCACATGGCCTTTCCTCTGTGTGTGCATCCCTGACGTCTCCTCTGCTTCTCATAAGGATGCTAGTCCTACTGGATTAGGATCCCACCCTTATAACCTCATTTAACCTTAATTATCTCCTTGAAAACTCCATCTCCAAATACAGTCACATGGGGCATTAGGGCTTCAACATATGAATTTTAAGAAGACACAACTCGGTCCATAGCAGCGCTTAAAGACCGAGCATGGATTTGAGGGTTGTCTTTGTAGTAATCTTGAAAGCACTGAGTAATTGCAGGGTATCAGGAAGAGGACTTGATTCACCCCAATTCACAAGTCCCCGTTACAGCACTAGTTCCAAGCCTCATGTTTCCCCTTTTCTAACTCACCCAAAAATATTCTGAACTTCTTTCTAATTTATTTTAGTTGCATGAGGATAGGACTATGCTCACTGGTTTAGTTCAATCAGGAGTAAGTTCTGGATGGGTGGGTAGCCGTGGGCAACGGCCGGGCATGGAGCAGATCCTGGGGACATCACTGGCAGTGACCATAGGACTTGCTTAAGCGTTTACTCTCTCCTATGCCTCAAAGATGATGGGTCCCCGTTTCATTCCTAAGCTTACCTGTGGATATGCTCTATTTTCTGATTAGATAAGCCAGGGCACTGTGATAATCTATTTTCAACTAACCAGCACTTAGATATTTCTATAAAGTCTGCCAGTTTACTACTAATTTGCTCATTTCTCAGAATTTGTTCAGAAACAAGAGTTTATCTAAAGCTCCTTAGAAAGGAATCCTCTGCATTTAAGGGACTTCAATATTTTATCTTCAAATAAATTCCCTGCAAGAGAGTGATAGTACAGTGGTAAACCTCTGAAGTTCTAATGCCCAAAATAAAAGCCTGAATGAGGTCCCCTCGCTCTGTTATAAACACGAACGCCACGGAGTCTGCGAGAGGCCGTGAGTGAGAGTCAGCCCTGGATAGTAGACAATCTAGGAGCCCACGAGCCAACGAAGTGTGTTCACTGCTGTGCCTCAAATTTTTTGCACGACGGATTTCAGGGAGAGGAACATGGCATTGTAACAGAAGACAGACAGACCCCAAAAGATCAAGGCAGATTATTGTCAAAGACAAATCTCGTTCTGACAGTACTCTCATCTGCAGCTTGAAATCCATTAACTCTCCAACATAAGACCCCCGTGTTCTTCTGCAGGATGTCACACTGCCTGTGGACTCCCACACAAGCCTCTTCCCTGATCCTAATCCAACATTCTGGCCATGAGGAGCTGTGAGCACAAGATTCTGCTTTATCACCTCTGTGCTTTGGCGGTTTCCTCAGCCTGAAATGCTTTTCTCCCCCTTCCTTGCAATCTCTCATCTCCTCCAGAACCTGAGACATGGAGCAAGCTGCATGTCCTCCAGGAGGCCTCCCCCACCCTCCCTCATGCTTCCACACCCCTCTTCTCTCCTGGCTCCTGTAATCCTCTCACTGACTTATCTGTGACCTCTAGTGATCTGAGAGCTGTCACGGACAGGGAGTGTCATGTCTGTGCATCCCCAGCACCTGGCAGAATCTCTGGCACTCAATTAGTGGTCAGTAGATGATGAATTAGAAAGGCATTCCTGGAATTTAACGATTAAACTCAACCCTAGCCACAACGGCTGTATAGAAGTGAGGAATGAAACCCAATTTACTTAGTTGGACAACGAGAGAATTTCTGACATAATCTGTTCTATAATACACCGAAACATTTTCAAAGGTGTCCCTCTGCTCATTGTCCTCAACAGGAGCAGAAATCAAGCGAAAGGAGGCACTCCAAGGGTGCGAGGAGAACAAAGTGCCTCTTGACCAGGCATGTAGGCAACGGTTATGACTGGACCACTGACATATGAATGCAGAAAGAGGTTTCGAGATCATGGCAACAAAGACAGCCTGGAAGAAGATCTCATTTAAGTATAATACTCTGCAGGAATGAGCTTTACTTCTGTGAACACATCCTGGGTCCTTCTATTTCACAGCCACACATGCTACTAAGACTGGGTGTCATTGTTCCCTCTAATTATAGGATTTTTATATAAATAGTGCTCAGCTGGTAGTTCAATTTGAGTTATAATGCTGGAATTTTTAACATGACTGTAGGAGTCTGGTACAAAAAAGCAATTTAAGATATTTAAGTGGAAACGCAAAAATTGGAGGAATTAGTTCACATTAAAATATTGACAAGTGGTTTTCCTGTCTGAGCACAATCTTCTTAGGAAAAAGACAAGAGATGTTAGGGGTATCATTTCGTTGCCTTACTTGCATATGTTCTAGGCTTAAGGACACTCTAATGTATTTCTGAGAAGGATGACAGCTGACCATGTCCCCTCCACTGTAACTGACCATCTAAGTACACAGAGGTCTGGAGCTGTAAAAAGACGACCAGCACTGGGAGACAGCAGACTCCGTCTCTTTGCTGTTGGGGTAAGTGGCCATATCTTTTAAATAAAAGGCTGGGTAATTTAACAAGGAAAAATCTTTTTTAACTCTCAGGTTTTGGTTCTCCTCCTTTTTTAGCTAGGACCAAAGATTTCCTTCCCATGCATCTGCTAGTATCCCCTTGCATGAAACAGGGACTGAAAAAGTAACCTAATTTGACAACCAGAATTGGTGAACTCTCAAAAACCAATACAGCATAGCAAAATGAAAGTTGCGAAAGCATCCCTCAGCCTGGTTACTGACGTCACTTTCGGAACAGCCACGCCCCATCCAACGTAACTTCTGTCCAGTCTTCTCACCACACTGCTGGAAATGACCTTTCATTTTTGTTTTTAAATCATGCACTATTTCAAGTACAGAACAAAACAGTCACCTACAACCCAAGTGATCATATTTAATAGGTCTTAAAATTTGGAAAATAGTGTTATATCCCTATGAGTTTTCTTAAAAGAAATAAATTGCTACATATTCATTAAAATCCTCTTCCTTCCCACACATAATTACTCTCCTGAGGTTGAGACATATCATTTCCGTGCGTGTTTTTATAATTTTTTATATATATGAAAGTGATTACATCTGTAATATGAATATGTGATTATATACACACATATATTTATATATACATATATAGATATATAAAGACTACTATTAAGATATTCTATAATTTTTTTAACTTTTTGTCTCTGTGACACTTGATAATGTATGAAATACGCATGCAGCAGAATACCAAAAAGAAGAGAAAATGAATAAACTAAGCAACACTTACCAATAGAGATTACTCCACAGACTTTACTTGGATTTCACCTGTTTTTTAATTTTACGTCCCTTTTCCACCCCAAGATCCAGTGCAAGGACCAACATTAACATTGAGTTGTCATATTTCCTTAGTCTTCTTCAAACTTTGGCAGGTTCTCAGTCTTCCCCTGTTTTCCATGAACTTGAGACTTTTGAAGAACATTGGTCAGTTTTGTTTTTAGAGAATTTCCCTTCATTTGATTTTTGTTTATTTCAGAATTGCTAACCAATATCCTTGTGAGAAACCAAATTACTAACTGGAATGCAGTATTTAACTTTTTCTTTTTTTTCCTATTTGTTTAGTGGAAACTTAGATTGCAAATTTGAGATCATCTTTTTTTTCTAATATGAGTAGATTTTACCATAAATTTCCCTCTAAGCACTGCTTTAGCTGTATCCTACAAATTTTGATATATGGTATTTTCATAATTTTCTTTCAGTTTAAAATATTTTTAATTTTAGTATGCACTTCCTCTTTGATCCATGCATTATTATGAAGTGTACTGGTAAATTTCCAGATACTTGCAGTTTTTCCAAATATTATTCCGTTATTGATTTGTAATTTTAATTCAAGACTTAAGAAGATAGTTTGTATGCTTTTTATTCTGTTAAATTTGTTAAAGTGTGTTTTATGGCTCAGAATGTGGTCTATCTTGATAAGTGTTCCATGTACACTTAAAAAAAAAGTGCATTCTGCTGTAGCCCGATGAAGTGTCAATTTAGCTAAGTTGTTCAGTCAGGTCTCCTATTTTTCTTTTAAGTACAGAGAGAGGAGTATTGAAGACTCCAATTCTAATTTTGGATTTGTCTACTTCCCCTTTCAGCTCCATCAGTTTTGCTTCATATATTTTGAAGTCCTTTTGTTACGTACACACCCATTTATTACTGTTCTGTCTTCTTAGAGAACTGATCTCCTTATTGTTGTGTGCTGGCTCTTTTTAACTCTGATAATATTCTTTATTTTGAAGTCTACTTTGCATGAAATCAGTATAGCTACTCCAGCTTTCTTTTGATCAGTTTTTGCATAGAACATCTTCTCCCATCCTTTTCATTTTCATTTATCTATGTCTTTGTAAGTGAGTTTCTTGTTTACAGTATATAGATGAGTCTTGGTTTTATCCAAACTAACAGTATTTTCTCTTGGTGTGTTTAGACCATGTACATTAAACATAATTATTGATATTTTTGGATTAAAACACACCACTTTGTTAATAGTTTTACACTTGTTTCATTTTTTCTTTCTTTCTTTTTTCATATTTTCCTGTCTTCCCTTGGGTTGTTTGAGCAACTTCTGTGATTCTACTTTCATTTCTATTGTTGACCTACTATTTATACCTCTTTTAAAAAATTTTTTGATAGTTGCCCTAGGGTTTACAGGGTACATGTTTACTTAATCAGAATCCATATTCAATTAATATTATAGCTCTTCCTATGTAATGTAAGGACCTTACGACTGTATATTCCAAATTCTCCCCTCCTATTTGTGATATTGTTGACATAGGGTTTACTTTCACATACAATATAATCACACCATGATGTGTTTCAATTTTTGCTTATACAGTTAATTATCATTTAGAGCAATTAATAAGAAAAGGAAAAGGAACTTTATATTACTTTCCTCTATTACATTTTTCACTCTTTTTTTTTCTCACTGTGTAAATTCATTTTTTGTCCTGTATTATATTCCTTCTGCCTTGAAGAGCATACTTTAACACTTTTTGTAGAGCTGATCTACTGGCAATGAATTCCCTCAGTTTTTGTTTGTCTGAGAAAGTGTTTTTTTATCTCTTATTTTTGAAGAATATTTTCACAGAGTATTAAATGCTGGATTGACAGATTTTGTTTTCTTTCAGGACTTTAAAGTTGTTGATGCATTATGTTCCTACATGGTTTCCGATAGGAATTCCGCTGAAATTCTCATCTTTGTTCCTCTTTATTCGACGTATCTTTTTTTACTCTGGATAACCTCATGATTTTCTCTTTGTCTTTTATTTACACCAGTTAGAATAGAATATGCTTCAATGTTTGGTGCTTTTTTGTTTGTTTTTGTTTTTAGTATATATCCTGCCTAATGTTTCTGAATGTCATGGATCTGTGGTTTGGTGTCTGTAAATCATTTTGGAAAATTCTGTCATTCTTTCAGAAAATTTTTCTTCTGCACTGTATTCTTATGCAATATTTTCCGAGCATTTGATATATCTATTTTTTTTATTATTGGATGTTCATTTTACTTTTCAATCTTTTCCTCTTTGTGTTTCAGTTGGGTAACTTTCATTGACATACTGTACATGTCAAGTACACTGGTTCTTTCCTCAGCTGTATTATGAGCCCATTAAAAGCATTCTATATCTTTGATATTGAGTTTTTCATTTCTAACATTCCTACTTGATTTTTTCTTACAGTTTCCATCTCTCTGCTGATATCACTCACCTGATCTTTCACATTATATATCTTTTTCATTGTAGCATTCAACATCAATATATCAATAATAGTCATTTTCAATTCCTAATCAGATAGTTACACCTGTTTGTTTATTTTTTTTCTTGGTAGCTTGTTGCTCTTTTTTTCCTTTGTACACTTTGTTGTTTTTTGTTGAAAAATGCCCATAATACTATAGAAACTGAGAAAATAGTTCTATGCTTGGAAATAGTCACCTTTCCTTTTGCTCATCTTTTCCTGTGAAATTTTGTGTTAACATAGTCAAAAAATCAGCCAAATGTTTTTGTAAAGGGCCAAGTAATAAATATTTTAGGACTTGTGAGCCATAAGGTCCCTACCATTCTGCCATTGTAGCACGAAAGTAGCCTCCAATAATAAGTAACCAAGTGGGAGTGGCTCTGCCTCAGCAAAACTTGATTCACCCAGCATGCAGTGGTCTAGACCTCACTTGTGGGCTGTGGTTTGTTTGCCCTTCGTCTACTTAGGAGTTGGACTGGGTTTGAGGATGTTGTTATTATCTTCAGTGCCCCACAGGCTTCAAATTCTCCTGGCAATAGCTTGTTTCCTATGGAGCTGGTTCTCCAGGGGTTTCTCATTGCTGCCTTACCATTAGCTTTAAGTCTTTCCTTTCTCTCATCTTCAGGGAGAGTCTGTCTCTTGCATCTTTCCCAACAGTTTTTCACAACTCATTTTCATTGATGCTTGTTACCTGGTTTGGAGTGGATGGAGCTCTCTGCTGTTCTGGTTAATCCTCAGTCTTTGATGGGTTCATGTCCCTGGGTCTCAGGGACAGGGGCTCCACAAGTGCTCCTGTCCATCCTACAGCTATAGTTCTGGGGACGATTTGTATTCTGCTCCTCCTCCAGGGCTAGATGTGTTTCTTTTGTTCCCTTGTTGCAGGTGCAAGACAGTTTTGTTGCCTACCCCACCCTCAACAGATTGAGACTTTTATTATATAGAGAAGATAGGGAAGCAGTATCCAGGTGAACTCTTGTGCCCCTTCCACAGCTTTCTTAGGACTCCCCAATCTTCCCTTTAGCATCTGGTGGGGTACATGATATAGGGTGCATAATAAAGAGGCTTTCAAAAACACGCAATCACCTCCTGCCCCCAGTATCTGCTTCTCTCAGGGACTGCACACTGTTCCACCAGCTTGCACTTGCCCTTCACCAATTTATCAACTATTCCAGCAGAATTCTACCTACTGGGGTCCAGCTGCATTTGACTCAGGTTAACAAGCACTGGTCTCATCTCTTCCTGTAGGTGCTGGTCTCTCCCCAGATTTGGAATTTTTTATTTGCTCTGTGACCTCAGCTCTCCAGAACTTGTGTTGTTGTAACCGTATGAGAAACGCTTTTTCCAGCTCTCTACATCCCCAAGTAGAAACCAGGACTCTCAAGTTTTTAAAGTTTCACATTTACAATGAGATCTTTTATCCATCTGGAATTTCGTTGTTAAGTTATTGTGTGAGGGAGAGAGCTCATTTTATTTTTTTCTCCCTATAGCTAACTTATTTTTTCTTAGTCCAATTCTTTTCTCTTTTTTTAAACTAGATCTTTTTCTATGGTTTATATAACTTACATTCATCTTTTTAATGGTTTGAAGCCTATTTAAAATTTTTCAATTTGGTGTTTTACAATTTCACATTCCTCTGGTGATAGTATTCCTACTTGCTGGATTTTCTGGAGGATTTTCACAGAGGACTTTCCCATGTGTGTTTTTAAATTTTGAAATTGTTCTGATTTGTGTGTCAATCCACAAAGCCGCCATGGGTGGAATGTCCCTCCATTTAGTTTTGGCTTTCCACTTAATTCTTCCAGATGGATCAGCAATATCATTGGACTAGGACCAATTTTTATATTGACCCCTCTAATTAGATTTCTGACACGTCATGTGTAGAATAAATCTGGGCTCCTAACTCAGGCAAGATTCTGGTCTGTAGCTGCAATTTCTCCTAGAAGATATTTCCCCAGAGACAAGGCAGACCTAAGCTGTTCCCCTCTCCTGATGAGAAGAATGTATCAGTCTCTCTTCCTCTGGGTTTGAAGTCCTCTGGGAGTCGCTGTTTTACGTGCGGGCTTTAAACATGCTTGCCCCTTCATGACGCAGGCACAACCCGAGCACAGCTGCTGAGCCAGCTCAGGACTACCCCTCTGCCTCTCTGCCACACTGCGCTTCTGGGCCTGAGTACCTACAGCTCTTTCTTGAAAACTCAGCCTCATTTAAAACACAAAAACACATGCATGCATTACTTTGATAAAACTAAGGAACAAAAAAGGAACATGTTTAAGATATTTCGCCCCCGATGGAGTGATGCTAGGCACACTCCGTGCAAGATGCTGTTAAGGAAGCTTTCTCCTCGCTGCATCCTTACCTCTGTCTGCTTCCCAGTCATTCCATCACAGGCACTTCTGACACCTGAGAGTTTTCTGGGTGCATCGCCACATGGCACAACTTCAGAAACTCTGCTCCTCTCCTGCTTGTGTCTGGACATATGTGTAAGCTTTAATAGCACCAACCTGAAGCTGTACTTACACGCCCCGCACACTCAATGCGACCCCTGCTTCCTAAGCTCTTCCCTCCACCGAAGTGGGATTTGGAGAAGTCCCTGCACGCGCATGAAGACCTGCTTCCAAGGCAGCTCTGCCTGGAGCAGGGCCTCACTGGGAGCCACTCTCTTTCCTCCTCTCACCCCTTGCCCCCATGTCCCAGCTTAGCTGCACCCCATGTTATCTGAGGCCGGCTGGACTTGGCGAGCATGCAGGCATCACTGCAAAAAGACTCTGAAAACTCAGACCAGACAGTGGAGAGATGTGGGCTCTAGTCCCGCTTTCTCAGTAACTCACAGTCCAACCGTAGGCAGCCCCTAGATCGTTTCTTGCTTCTGTTGTCTTCTAGATACAAGGGATCCTGAGACGCTCAGCTGGTCTTATGAAATGCAAGATAAAGACAATTAAAAAGAGACAAAGTACTACCTGACACAGATTCTTACTAATTAACTTACAGAATCAACTCTTCTTTTCCTCCCTTTTTTTCACAAGTCTCAGCTTAAAGTCATCACCATTTCCTGCCTGTATTTCTGAAACCATGGCTTCTGTAAGAAAATTGTTTTCTTGCTTCTACAGTCAGATATCTCTGTCTGATTCTTCTGTCTGGTTTTCTCATTTCGAGGTTAAGTGGATGGGGATGAAGAATTGCGCTAATTCCCGGTGATGGTAGCAATCTCTCTGCATCTGCAGAGGGCCTTATGGAGAAGTGATGTTCCCCAAAGTCACAGGACACTAGTTGCCACACCTCCTGGTGGTGCAGGAACACATCAGAAAGGGCTGCTGGCACTGCAGAGCCCAGAGCTGCAGACTGTCACGCCATGACTCTTCTTCCCTATGGTGTTATTCTTGTGCACAGGAAGAGTACGACAGGTATAGAGGCGCAGGCTGTCCCCAGAGTGTCTCAGACCTGTCTGAATACATCATCCACAACGCCACACTGTTGCGCTCCATTTATAAGCCATCCCTGTATGTTGGAGAAAGAGCTTGGACACTGCACCTGGGTGGCGTTTGCGGAGAGGACACGGCCATGGGCAGGTCTCAGCAGGTGCTAAGGGGACCTACATATTCACTGTTACCCAGTCCCCTGGTCCTCTGAAAGTCCTGGTCCAGGGAGCATGAGAATAAACACAGGTGGATTTCATAGTGAGTGAGAGGCCATCCTCGGGATGTCTTGGGGCCTTAGAAACAAGTTCTAGTTAGGCTTCCAGGCATCAGGAGACAACCAGAAGGGCATGTACCCGGGAGAGGAGGTGCTAGAGAATGAGGTGCCCGGGAAGAGTGTTGGTGGAGGGAGCATGAATGGGGTGGGGTGCGAACCAGGCTGGGACAACGGAGGGAACACCACATCCAAAATCTGCCTATTTCAGAAAGTTTCTAGGGAAGATTCTTATATTCCAAGAACCTGAGAGGAGAACCTCAAAGAGAATGACCATGAAAAGCTTCTCCTCCGTGAGGTGTGCAGATGTTTAAGAGTTCATCTTTAGGAGGCCTGGGAGGATGGCTATTGAACAGATTTAAGCGTGTCATTTTTATTTGAAATGTCACAAAAGTCGAGGTTGGTGTCCAAACGGTAAAGCTGTGACTCAGTTGAAGTCATCTAGGGACTGAACCTGTCAGAGTTGAGGTTGGGGATAAGGCAGTAACTTGGGGCTTTGATCAGTTGAAGGAATTTGAGAAGGTACACAGCTGCCAGGTCTAGGTTTGAAAAACCAGACTTTATGCCAATTAAACAGAACACTTCAGATTAGCGCTATTAAAGTTTACACATATACAGACAGGAGTAGGAAGGGAGCAAAGTTTCTGAAGTTGTGGCATGTGCTGCATGGGTTCAGAAAATTCTCAGGTGTCAGAAGCCCTGTGGTGGAATGACTGGGAAGAGAGACAGAGGTAGTGGAGAGAGCCAAAGATGCAGTGAGGAGAAAGTTTGCTGAAGAGCATCTCGCATGGAGTGCCCCTAGCATCATCCCGTGTGAGCTGAAGCATCTTAAAGCTGTTCGTTTTCAGCCTATGGAAGTAACATGTGCGTACGTCTCCTGTACGTATTTTAGGGGGTCAGGAGGCAGCAGCAGTCCTCATTCTTCCCCGGTTCTCCACGCTCCTCAAAGGCAAGCAGCTCATCACTTCCAGTTGTTTCTCTTGCAATTGACTTCACTATTTCTATGTCACATACTTATTGGGGAATCTTGATTTTGCAATCTTAGGCTTTTCATGGAAAATAAGAATGTACATTTCACCCTTACCCCCTCTACCCTTTCTCCCACCAAATTTGTATAATAATTTTTGCTTAAACCAATTATACTAGTCTACTAGGGCTGCTGTAACAAAGTCCCACAGACTGGGAGCTAAACACTAGACACTTACTGTCTCACCGTTCTGGGGAGAGAAGTCTGAGGTCAAGGTGTTGGCAGGGTTGGTTCCTTCTGAGATTCTGCTTTCTAGCTGCTGGTGGTTTGCTAGCAATCTTTGGGGTTCCTTGGCTTGTAGAAGCATCACCCCAATCTCTGCCTCCATCTTCACATGGCATTCTCCCTGTGTCTGTGGTTATGTCCAAATTTCCCCTTTTTAAAGGAAACCAGTCATATTGGATTAGCCCCCTCCCCCACCCATGAGCTCATCTTATCTTGGTCACTTCTGCAAAGACTCTATCTCCAAATAAGGTCACATACTAGGGGTTAAGATTTCAACATATAAATTTGGGGAAGACAAAATTCAACCTGCAACACCAATATTTACTGTCTGCTTGATATTTCTAGAACATCAATCACAGCTTATTTACGTGCTATGCTATGATGAAATGGCTCCCTATTTCCCCCCAGAGTTAATAATTACCTGGCTTGATTCATCCACTTAATTTTCTACATATCTATACATTTATCCCTGAATTTTCTGAGAGAACTTACTGTCCATTCAGTCAGCACATCAGGAAATCGTTCAGAGCCGTTTTTCTTATTGATGACTCAGGTGTCTTTATTGCTCTCACCAGTGCTGTTGACTCCTAAGCTTTCTGTACAGATTCTCCACTGCCCTCCCTTCTCCAACTTTGTGGGAATTCTCTCTACCTCTTTCCTCTGTTGGATCACCTACTTCTTAGATCCCATATCTTTTTCTTTTTCACCCTCTCTTCAGTGGAGCCCATCATTCACTAATGCATGAGGAAAGTGGCAAGGCAAGCTCACGTTTTAGAGACCACAAGGGTTAAAAGCTACTTTCCAACCAACACCCATTGACCTTTTCTCTCTTTAATAATTGTAGTGGGCCTCTAGTGGGCTCAGAATAGAGACTGCTTTCCTGGCTTCCCTTGCCCGTTAGTATGGACACAAGAGCTACCCATGGGATGTGAGAGGAAGGAGCATGTGCTGCTCCTTCCAGGTCCTGTTCTCAAAGAGAAGGGGTGCACCCTCCATCTGCTCTCCTCCTGCACCTGACTGAAGTGAAAGTGTGATGGAGCAGCCATCTTGGACCCTTAGGTGGGAGCCATGTGCTGAGAAAGGCAGAGAGTGGAAGAACAGGAATTTGGGATTCCTGAGGATTGCGTAGGCTTCCAGACCTTTCCAGGACTACTTACCCAGACTTTTAAATAAGAAAAGTAAATTCTTAGTTTGGGATCTTTGTTACAGCAGCTGAATTAACAATCCCATGAGCAACTACGCAATTAACAAGCAAGCATACTTGGCTATTCTCAAGCCATTTCTCCATTGAAATCTACTTCCCAGTGTTACTGTTGAAGTCAGATTCTCAATTCAGGCATCTTCCCCACCTGAAAGCTCTTAAGTCCTCTTGTCTGAGAGACAATAAAGTGTTTAAGAGCATGGCTTCTCAAGCTAGCACGCAAAGATGTGAATCTCAGCCCAGCCACTTACTAGTCATATGATCCGGGGCAATTTTCTTAACACCTCTGGGCCTTGGTTTCCCCAGCTGTAAAAGAAAGATGATCATTGGGCTGTTAAACTCCTTAAACTGCCTTTTAAATAATTCCCCTCTTATCTTTTTTTTAACTCTACCATCTCACACTGTGACTATGGTAACTGGAGCCTGGAGTAACTGATTCTTCTGGGGCTCAGTCCTGGGTGTTCGCTCCTGCCGTCTTCTTCCTCGGCAGGCACTTAGGGGAGCTCGCTGTGCTCTGCTCAGTCAGGGATTTCCATCATTCAACATCAGCTCAGCTTCTCACCTTTTGTTATTTCCTCTCCTTCTGTACTTGACCTTGATGGGTGTGTGAGGGTGTGTGTATGTGTATATAATAAAAGTGTGAGTGTGTGCATATATACATACAATAGTGGAGTTTGAGGAGGAAGCAGAGATAAATGCATGCATTCAGTACATCATATATGACTGAAAATAATTTTTGCCAAATATTTTGAATTATAATTTAATTTTGTGAGGAGATGAAAGAATAGAGATTCTTAGGTAGGTCTCTGTAAAACCTATAAAATAATATACAAAATTCAGTGTAAGTGAATAATTCTGGAATGTGTTCTCTAGCTTATATTGGTACCTCAAAGAAGTCCCTGATCTTAAAAAAAACCCTGCTAGGAACCGTGATTCTAATAAACAGTGTTAACTCAGGTGAAATATTCTACTTCTGAAATGAAGGAATGTTTTAATACGTCTTTTAAAAATGTTTTTAAGAATATATATATCTCTTGCAAATTTTACTTTAAACTATACTTATAGTCATAATATTCATGCAGTTTCACATAATTTTAAGCCTCAGCCTGGGCAACATTACATAATAGTTCGTGGGCCAGATCATAGGGAATTTAGGGCCATGGAGATCTCCTGGAAAATAAGAAAAACAAAACAAAACAAAAATCACTGGGATATTCTGTAAGAATATTGCTTCATTTTTATGTTAACACTCTATGATTAGAAGAGGCATTTTTGAGAAAAATCCTAAAATATCATACAGGAAATACAGGAAAATTATAAGAAATTATAATATTAAGGTAAAATATCTTGAGAAGGAATAAGATATCTTGATGAGGAATATGCACTTCAGAACATTGCATCATTTTTGTTTTTAGTGTCTGTTACGAAGGAAAATGTCATTTTCTCTTCATAAAAATTTAAAATATCAATTTTTCAAAAAGTTAGCCTAGGCCATATCAAAACATTGCAAAAATATTTGAAAAAATACGATAAAGAATTGATATGCTAAATATTTAAAGGTTGTAATGAAAAATTAATTCAGGACCCATTTGAGGGGGGAAAGCAAAGAATATAAAAGACAAAAAAGCAATAAAAAATGTAACTACTAAAAAGAGCTTAAAATATTTTCCCACACTACTGAGTAAAGACATACAATTCAAGATAATCGTCTGATCTACCACAGGATCCAGCAATCCCATTTCTGCATATACATCCAGGGGAAGTGAAGACAGGGCACTGAAGAGATATCTGCACCCCTAGGTTCACTGCAACACCATTCACGACAGCTGAGATATGGAAAAACCTGAGTGTCAGTCAGTGGATAAATGGACAAAGAAATTGTGGCATCTACATATGCTGGAATATTATTCAGCCATGAGAAAGAAGGGAACCAGCCATTTGTGACAACATGGATGGACCTAGAGAGCGTTATGCCAAGTGAGGTAAGCCAGGCAGACAAAGACAAGTCCTGCATGATATCACTTATATGTGGGATCTAAAAGAAGTCAAACACACAGAAACAGAAAGTAGAAAAGTGGTTGCTGGGGCAGGGGGGTGGGGGAATTAGGGAGAGGCTGGTCAAAGGGTGTACATTCTCAGCTGAAAGATGAACAAAGTCTGAGGATCTAATGCAGAACATGGTGACTATAGCTGATAACTCTGTATTGTATAACTGAAATTTGCTAAGAGAGTAGAACTGTTCTCACACACACACACAAGGTGCATGTGTGAGATGATGGATGTGTTAATTAACTCTATGGTGAAAGTCCTTTTACAATGTGTACACATATCAAATCACCGTGATTATACACTTTAAATATCTTACAATTTTGTCAATTACACCTGAATAAAGCTGAAATTTAAAAAGATAAAATAAAAACTAAATACTATCTAAACAGATTAATACTAATAATGCAAGATGCACACATTTTGGCAGTGAAAAATGGCACTTACTTCTTTAAAATTACTTGGAAATATGTGGCAAGAACCTCTAAAATGTTTTTTCCTTTGAACCAGTAATCTGAATTCCTGAAGACACAACATGTAAGATTACAGTTGAGAAAGGATCTCAATCTCTTGATAAGAGTGGTCTTAGCAAAGTTGCATTAAAGTTAAATATTATACATAACCTATTCAGCTTCAACAATAGAACATAGCGTAAAACAAAATGTGAAAATTCAAATAACATTTGTAAATACTTAGAAAATACAAATGGTCCTGCTATGTTAAATGTCAAAAAGAAGGTACAAAAGTTGATATGTATCATCTTTTTAAAAAAGTTCCTAGAGGGGCTGGCTCCGTGGCCGAGTGGTTAAGTTCGTGTGCTCCACTGCGGCGGCTCAGGGTTTGGATCCCGGGCACGGACATGGCACCGCTCATCAGGCCACGCTGAGGCGGCGTCCCACATCCCACAACTAGAAGGATCTGCAACTAAGATATACAACTATGTGTGTGTGTGGGGGGGGGGGGGGGGCGGGCGTTGGGGAGATAAAGCAGAAAAAAAAAAGTTTCCTAGAAATTATTGGTTAGAAAAATACCAAAATGGTCATAGTAATTGCTTCTGGGTAATGAGATTATGTACTTTTAATTTTACCCTTATATTTTCTGTTTATTCTAAACTTTACAAAGTAAACATCTTTCGCCTTTATAATCAGGAAAGAAGGAAACAAAAATTAGATGTCTGAGTGTTCCATAATAGCATCTTTTATTTTAAGGAAGGTTTTACAACTCCTCTGCATTATCAAAACTCGTGGTGGCACATGCTTTATTCAATGGCTGTCAAATACACACAGTGACATTCACACTCTCCATAATCACCTTTGATGGGGGCTGGACACGGAGTCCTTGGTCTGCTGCTTCAGGAGAAAGAACAACTCTGGCAAAACTGTCATCTTGTCAGATTCTTACAGCACTATATTTTCAATATCAAGACAGTTTCCCAAAAGGGAAACATGAAAATGGAAATTGCCTTTTAAAAACTACTTGTGAGTGTGGAAAATCAAACTGGAGTGCGGGTCCTTGGACGGCAGTCTCTACGGAAGAAACTGGGTTTCTGTAAGTGCTGCCCTGCAGGCGCTGGGACAATGAGATGTCGCTGACTTGCTGGACTGCAGGAGACTTCGAAATTGTGCCGATAAAGCAGCAGCTTCAGCACACTTCTAGCGTTCTCTTCTTCTAGAAGACCTTTCATGAGTCTCTCGTAGGGTGGCTCACACATGCTTCTTGGTTTGTGTGTGCTTATTTTCAACATCATGGATGTTTACATGATTTCTCCATTTTCTCCTAATACTTTCATTTTAAAATGAGGGTCACCAAGAGCATAGTCAACACCTGGGTATGGATTGGCCATTATCTGCCATGTATCAAAGCAGAAGGATACACTGGACACCCATATTTGGAATTATCTGGCTACATATTTGTAGAAAGAGATGGAAAGAGAAGGTTCCATGGTGGACCATTTAGAATTCAGCTAGAAACGGTTCTTTCAAACATATCATAATATAGATATTTGGTTACACATGTGATAATGGAAGATGTAAGTAATCAAACAGGATGGTGAGGTCACCCAGAGTCAGGTAATAGTGGGTAACTGCTGCCATTCCGAATTTTGGAAAACAAAGATGTAAGTAAACAGATAAACCTTGTTTGTGGATCAGAAAACTCAGTATTGTAAAGATGTCAATTCTTCCCAAATGGATTATAGATTCAAGTCAACCATAATGATAATCAACAGAAGATTTTCTTTGGAAACTGACAAGCTAACTTTAAAGTTTATATGGAAATATAAACAGCTTAGAATGGCCAAAATAATCTTGAAAAAGAAGAAAATTGGGAGATTTGTAATTGCTGACTTCAAGTTACTAAAATGCTGTAGTAATCAAGAGAGTGTGGTGTCAGCATAAGGAGAAAAAGATCAATGAAATGAATAAAAAGTCCAGAAATAGACTTTCACCTATATGATCAATTGATTTCTCATAAAGGTGTCAAAGCAACTTAATGAGAAAAATTCATGTATTTTGAGCAAATGGTGCTGGAATAACTGGATATCTACATGGAGAAAAGAAACAGAAGCAAAGTCAAGTATCTTGTAGGATTCAAACAGGATCAGAATTCGTAAGGGAAGAGGGCCACTGCTGAAGCTCTTCCATGGAGTGTGACAGGCAGAAGGCCCAGAGCGGAGGAATGAGGGGATGGAGGTGACCCGGCGAGGTGAGAAGAGACCCCTGTCAGGAAGTGAAGCAGAGGAGGGAAGACAAGGGATAGGAAAGTAGATCGGCACTCAGAAGACGGAGCTGAGGGATAAGAGCTCTCGTTTCAAGTGGAGTTTCCACGTGTGTAAGACGAAGGGGGCACTTGGAGGCAGAAGGAAGACTGCTGATGACTGCAAGCGAGCCCAGGCAGAAAGGAGCGGTTGGTGTTTAGGGCACAGCTGGAAGACTTGCAAAGGGATAAGGCCACACCTACCTCAGAATCACCAGAGAAAGAGGAGCAAGCAGGGGAAAAGCTTAGATAGGTTTGCACGAGAAAGAGACAGCGTTTACCGGTTAGTCTTATTTCCTTCTGAGTGGCGGTGGGGAGGAGGGTAGGAGTGAAGCGGGGTATCACCAGGATGACCTTCCAAGAGTGGGTGGAGCCCCGCTGTGATGGGAACCGTGGATTTGTCCTTGACATCCAAGGACGTCCACTTGTCCAGCGCCATTTGTTGAAAAGACTCCTTCCTCTGTTAGACTGCTTTTGCGTATTTGTTAAAACTCAAGCAGGCATACAGTCGCTCTCTGCTGCTCTGGGTTCCCCATCCGAGGATTCAGTGAACCACAGATCAAAAGGCCTTTGATGGCTGCGTCTGTGCTGAACATGTACAGACTTTTTTTCTTGTTACTATTCCCTAAACAATACTGTATCACAACTATGGACATTGTATTAGGTATTATAGGTCATCTAGAGATGAGCTAAAGTCTATGGGAGCACCTGCGTAGGTTATACGCAAATACCGTGCCATTTTATATAAGGGACGTGAGCATCGTCGGAGTTCCCTTCCGCGGGGCTTCCTTCCGCCAACACCACGCTGTTTTGTTTTCTGTAGCTCCACAGGAAGCCTTAATGTCAGCTAAAATAATGCCTCCCACTTTATTTCGCTTTTCCAAAATTATTTTAGCTATTCTAGGGCATTGCGTTTCTGTATAAAATTTAAAATAATCTTGTCTATATTTAAAAGCTTGTCTATATTTACTTTTTAAAAATGAAGCAATCGGAGACTTACTACAGAGGAACAGGAAAGGATTTTCCTTTTGCATTAAACCTGTAGATGAGCTTGGGGAGAATTCAGATCTTTACTATCTCGGATCTTCCAATCCACTAACACACTTTGTCGCTCCATTTATTTAGGCCTTTGATTTCTTCATCAGCATTTTGTAATTTTCAACATCCAGAGCCTGTATGTGTTTGCATATATCTTACTGGTTATTTTTTAATCAAAGTTAGCAACTTGTTGGAAACAGTCATCAAACCTCTATAAATCTAAGATTATTAAATCAAAACTGTAACAGAATATCAAAGCATCAATTCTCTGGCCTGAATGTCCACAATGATTAGTACTTGTTCTAGATATGATGGCTTGGGCTTTAAAGTGAGATAATTTTGAGCTATGAGTTCTGTATGTGCATCTATCCATCTATCTGTCTATCATCTATCTATCTATCATCTATTTATATATCTATCTCCAACCGTCTCTCTATATTCCTATCGATCCATCTATTGCTCTATCCATCCGTTTCTCTGTCACCTCCCTCTCTATCTTTAGCTTTAATCTCGAAAGCACTTTAAATAGCAGCTCTGGATAGATGCAGGTGTAATTTACACTCCATTTACTTGTCTTCTCTAACTGTTATTATCCTGCTTCCTTCCCCTCCCTCCCTCATACCCACCTGAATTATTAGTATGCACATAGTTCAAAAACACACACTTAATTGGAAGCTAAAGGTCATTCACCTCCACATTTTGACAGCAGGGACCTTAGCTAAGTCAACGTTTATGCTCTCTGAGTTCACAGGAAGACCTAACCTGTGATAGAACATTTATATCGTGTTCAAGATTATGAACACGGTATGAATGACATTTTAAATTCAAATATTTAGACATTCACAGAGCAATCATTCAATCAGTGACCCACTCAGATGAGACACTATATTTTAAGCCAAATAAGCTTAGTTAGAAATAATAGAAATGGGCTTCTTTGTGTTATAGTCTGTTCCTGATGGTTGTGATTTCTTGAGTCCTGACAGAGATTTTATGAAACAAAAGAAATGATTCCATCACTGAAGATCTATGACACATAAAGCAATTGGAGACTTACCGCAGAGGACCAGAGAAGAGTAAAAACATTCATTACCAACCTATGGCACTGAAAGGAAGAAAAAGCATAATAGGGAAGCCTGAAAACACTATTATTGAGTAAATTCTCTATCACCCAGGATAAAACAAATTCTTATTAATATATTCCAATACTGTCTTTTATAATTGATGATCATGCAATATCCCAGAAGATTTTTGTTGTTAGCGCCGTCATGGCCATCCCCACTCCTGGTGACCCTGTGTTCAGCAGAGGGGAACCTTGCCCCATCTTTTCGCACCATCCTCTCACCTTCCAGTGCTGTATCACACACTGCTCCGCTGCTGTTCACAGGGTTTGCATGGCCAAGGTTTTTTGGAAGTAGGTAGCCAAGTCCTTCTTCGTCTGTCTTAGTCTGGAAGCTCCCCAGAAACCTGTCCACCAGGGGGGCCTGGCTGGTATTTGAAATACCAAGTGGGATAGTTTTCAGTTTCACAGTAACATGCACCCACCACAGCATAACAACTGACAGACAGGTAGGGTGGTTCCTTCACCAGGAAATGAACCCAGGCCACTGCAGGGAGAGTGCCAAATCCTAACCACCAGGCAACCAGATACCAGAAAATACATGTTTCTATAACCATTGTTGTGGCCAATGCTGGATAGGATATAATTTTTAAGATTTAAAAGAAATTTAAATTTAAAGTGAATTGTTTAACTGTCTATTATCACAGCCTCTTCTCCTCAATTTCCTGCTACTTTAGGAAATACTGAGTTCTGAAAAAATATAGTTGCTCAAAATGCACTGTGCATGAGCATGTGTGTGTGTGTGTGTCTGTGTGTCTGTTGCCAGGTTCAAAGCTAGACTATATTAAATTGGGAGATATATAAAGCATCATTTTCCCAGACAACTCAGACATATTTAGATGCCTTCTAACTTGAAAATGTTATTTTATAACATATTATAAAATAGTACCTCTTCATTATTCAGGCATTGCACACACATTCTTCTGGATTTCTTAATTAGAAACTTATGACCACATATCACATCAGCACTTCAAATATAAGATGAATGTTTTTTAGGCAAACCAACTTATCCTGGAGCTATACCCACACCACAGCATAGGTTTTGGAACAGTGTCATGAAAGACTTGTAGGTGGGCTGGACCATTTCTGTGTCCTGGCATTGTGATTCCCTCCGGACCAGCATGGTGTCATGAATTTTGGTTTCTGAACTCCCCAGCATAGAACTACAACCAAAGGAGGGTATTAAATTCATATGTGTCAATCAGAACCAGCCTGGACTGGGGGAAACAAGCCCTCGTTGGAGTCAGGCAGACATACACAAATACATGTACAAACAAAGCAGAAGTCAGTAGCAAAAGGCAAGTACAAGATGGTAGAGCGTTCATGGGAGGCAGAACAATACGTGATGGACAAAGCTCAGAAAGAGTCTGATGGAGGAGTGACATTTTTATCTGATTTTGAATGTGTTCTGAAAGATGAAACAATAGGCCTGGGCAGTACTGGATGGAAAGAGCAGGGAAAAGAGAGCTTCAGTAATGACTCCAGCTGAGATAAAGTCACCAGAGGGCCAAGAACCGGGAGAACCCAGCCATGAAGAGGGACAATAAGAAAAGGCAGGTTGATTCAGCAACTTTGAGATGTAATCACCAAAGGAGACCCAAGGGTCAGGATTAATTTGATAGCAAAAGTTTTCTATCTTTACTTCAAATACATTTCCTGAGTACCCATTGCAGGTCAATCACTGGAAAAGATGGAGAAAGGGAGCATGCTGCTCTGCCTTTTTGGATCATACAGTCTAGTGCGATGAGATAGAGGGTAGTAACTGTGAAGAGTGTGATTAAGAGAAAGAGCTGGAAGTCGTGGAAAGTAACAATGTGGGGCACTCCTTTGAGGCACAGGAAGCTGCTGAATGCTTAGAAGCTGGGAATGGCATGGTCCAGTTTACATTTTTAAATATCCACTCCAGTGGATCAGCGGAGGGCAAGAATGGAAGGGGGTACCCTGGATGCTCAGAGCAATGCAGGCAAGATGGGAGAGAGTGATGGAGAGGAGGCAAGCCAGTACATTGAACACATATTTTGGAGACAGTTGGCAGATCTCAGTATTGCACATCAGAGGGTAGGGGCGGTTGTGGGTGTGGAGCCCGAGCTGGGGGTGCCATTTGCTGAGCAGGAGAAGTCTGGAAAAGGAGAAAGTTGAGGCAGGAGACCTGAATAATGACGATACTGGAAATCACCAGCGTCTCGGTTAAGATCTGCTGGTCAGGACAGCTCTAAGCGCTCGACATGTGTTATCTTCCTCCCACCTCATTGCCACCTCCACTTTACAAACGAGAAAACTGAGGCCTAATGGGATAAGCGATTTGCCTAAAATCACACAGCCAATGAGCAGCAGAGCCAGGTGTCAACCCAGGGTGTCTAAGTTCGTTTTAGGAAATTATAACTTTGAGATGTGTGTGGCATCTCAAAGTTATGGAGAGCAAGTGGAGAGGTCAGCTCAACACTTAGATATGATAAAACTCCATGAACAGCCTCCACTGAAAGATGCATGTATGTGCACATGCACACGCATACCCAACACACACACCTCCCTATACACAGAATCTCAGAGGGGTCACAAACCCATAGGAAACCTGCTCATGGACTTGCTAGAGGCCTGTGTACTTAGAGGAGGACCCTGGGTCTGTTCTTCCATCAGTATATAGATGGAAATGTTGGGGAGGGTTACAAAATATTACAGGGTATCATTAGAATATTATTTACACAGTTACTGTTTAGAATTTGTATTTGGTAAGATGAGTATCATTTACACTACATTTGGAAATATGCTTAAGACGAGAATATATTTTATAGAGGTTCAATTAAAAACCTCAAGTTATTCACCTCCCAAATTGCTGAAGAAACATGAAAACTTGGCCAATGCTGGAATTCAATGTATTTTAATGAAACACAATATTTTTAGCTATCAATTCAAATGCAACATCTGATAAAATAATAAAATACCTCAAATATTATGACAAATAAGGAAGTCTATTATTTTATACAAAAATAAGTGTGGTTCAGTCATTTTATCAAGGAATTCTTGTTATAAATTCTTCAAGTGCAAGATCTTTTCTAAAATACTCCTGATTAAACATCTATGATTCTTGTTTTTTATTCTTGTCTGGCAAGGTTATGGAAGTTAAATCACTTGGTATTCGTTTGTTCTTTCAGCTATAAGTGACAGCAACCCAACTCACTCTGGTCAGAGCAAAAAACAAAACAAAACAAAACAAAACAGAAAACAAACAAAAACCAAAGTCAAGTGTCTGAAAAGTCAGGAGCTAAGCTGGACTGGATCCGGGCCTCACACCATCAGAGCCCCGCCTCGCTTTTCTACACCTTAGCTCCAGATTCTTAGGCCCCACATGTGGGCTCCAGAAGCTACAAGTTTGTGACTTTATGTCATTTTTTTCCGCTTGCAATCTCAGCATAAAAATAGAGTCTGTTTTCCTTAAAGTTCCCCCAAAGTCCAGAAGGAGTCTCTTTTCCCCTGATTACACTGCTGAGCTTCCCTCATTCAGCACAACTAGCTAGGAGAATGTGCTGCTGGGATTGACTAACCGAGTCCCCCGTCCGCTTCTTCTCCCGTTCCCTCCAGATCTGGGAGTAAAGTTGGCTCCACCCTGACCCCATGGAATGAGCTCGAAGATGCGTGGCAGGCACAAACAGCGGGAACTTCCACAGGACTCCAGAGCTCCCCTGAGTTGCAGTTACTACAGCTGGTGCTTCCCGTCAACAGGCATTTACTGATGTCCACCAGCCCTGCCCCCTGCCTTAAATAGGTTTCCAGTCTGCCAGACGCAACAGATGGGAACAGATTATCAAACAAGGTCATAAGTACAGCACTGGGGGGTGCACACTTGAAGATGGGTCCAAGAGCACCTTCCAGATGAGGAGCTGTCTGAGTGGAGACAGGCTGAGCAGAAGATGCTCTGCGCCTCACTCAGGCTGCTACCCTGTCTTGGCAATTGTGCTCTGTTTCTGCCACACGTGAGGTGATTTTGCAGACTATTAAAGTTTTTAATGAATCATGAACTTATTTATATGATATATTTACACAATTGTTTCACAATTCACAATTTACATAATTATCAAACTTAGGAGTATTCAAATAAATTCAAACTGAAGTTCCATTTTAAGGTGCATTTAAGATACTCTGACAATTGTTTTACAAGCTACAAGTGTTCATGACTGATTTTTCTACTGAGTCATGGCACAAATACTAACTTTGGTCCCTAGCCTGCTTCAACTGTAAATTTTCTTATAGTGCAGATTAATTCCTACATAGAATCATATGCTCAAAAAAAAATCTCATGAGTCAGCATTCTAGAGGATGTATTCTGTGTGGCCTAAGAGAAGAGAAAGAGTGTGTCAGAAAAGACTGAGCGGAGATGTGGGTATTTGCTGCGTCCTTGAAGTAGGATCTTCCAGCTCAGTGGCATTGAAATTTGCTGTGCTGTACAGTTTTGACCCTATTTCTAATAGGCAGCCATTTGGATATGGCAATAAGTTAATTCAGCAGAAGTAAAATGCCATTGTTTGAGTAATTTCTGATAAACTCACACTGTCAAATCTTTCCTCTCATAGAAGAAGAAGAAAGACATCAATTCCTAATAAACTCAATTACGGCAGAGTGCAGGGGAAGGAATGCTATTTGAAATACTGGGAATAGAAAAATATCTAGTGCAACTGAGAGTTTGCAGATTTACTCTGGGGCTCTGCATAGATGCCCTTGTAGTCTAAAGTAAGAATGGAATTGGGCTGTTCATTAGGTATTCTGGATATTGAGTTTCCAGGAGGAGTAATGGCCTCTCCAATGTGATATGCTGGGAATGGATCCGACATCAGCAGAGATCAGTAAAGCAGAGCTCAGTCCATGGGCCACAGGGGAGCGCTGGGGCGTTCATTATGGAATTCCTCTCGGGTCTTGCTCTGGAGCACCCCTAGGTGTGACCACTCCCCTTTCCCCCAGCAATCCTCTTCTCTTTCACTGTTTACATGGCTGCAAGTCAAGAAAACCATGATTACAAAGGAGCAGGAGAAGCAGGATGGCTGATTTACACAGGTAGAGGAGGCTGCCTGACCTCCGCCAAAGCAGAGCAGGAGCAAAACTGCGTTACGCTATGGAGATTTCTCATGTTCTTAGTGCTGCGTTGCCTGTCCTCTCAGGACCCAAGCAACTGTGTTTTGATACTACAAATCTACCACAGATAACTGATATTACACTGTGATATTCAACGTACTGGAGTATTACACTGTTACATTGCACTGTGGTATTGGGTCTTAGTCCCACACCGTGTTACCATATTGCAACATTATATTATGGCATATACCACACACAAACATTGATTACACCGTGGTCTTCCACTAAGCTATTACGGTGCAAACTTTGCCAGCTCTGCTTTGCTTCTCTGGTATACGATTCTAAAAATATTGGAAAAAATTCTTTTAACTAACTTTTACCATCAAAAATTATTGAAAGAGGGGCTGGCCCCGTGGCCGAGTGGTTAAGTTCGCGCGCTCCGCTGCAGGCGGCCCAGTGTTTCCTTAGTTCGAATCCTGGGCGCGGACATGGCACTGCTCATCAAACCACGCTGAGGCAGCGTCCCACATGCCACAACTAGAAGGACCCACAACGAAGAATACACAACTATGTACCGGGGGGCTTTGGGGAGAAAAAGGAAAAAATAAAATTTAAAAAAAAAAAATTATTGAAAGAAAGAAATTTGTAATACTGCCGGCAGGCTCATCAATAACATCCATTCATTCATTCAACAAACATTTATTGACTTTTAATCATATGCATATCAAGGCCCCAGGTGCGAGTAAGCAAACAGGCTTATTTCCTGCCCTATAGGAACCCACATACCTGGCAAGGATGACAGCCACATAAAATTGTCACTAGAGTGAAATAAAATGGCAGTGACAAGTGTCAGTGACTGAGGCAAATGCAGAGAAGTAGCACTGTAGCCAGCAGGGATGGGAGCCTGGAGAGCAAGAGAGGGTCTCTTATAGGACGTATCTCCTGAACTGAGAGTTTTAAAGGACACGTAAGAGTTAACCAGGAACATGATGGGGTTCAGGAAGAGAGGCTCTAAGTAGACACACTGAGCTGACACCGGCACAGGCTGTGTGGGGAACCACAAGCTGTTTGATGTTACCTGAGTGCAAAGTGCCTTTGAGGGAGAAGAGATGTGGCTGGGAAGGTAACCAAGGGCCAGATCTGAAGGGTGGCTTAGGAGCTTGATTATTTTTATCTTGTAAGTGAAACGAAGGGGCTGGAAGAAGGGTTTTACAAGGTTTTACAGGAACAGTGAGATACTGCATTCTTAATAGCCTGCTCTGCCAGTGTCACTGACTAGTGACCCCAAGGAACTCAAGGGTGGGTTTGGATATTTGAACTGTTTTTCCAAATTGTTCTTTTTCCTTTTGTTATGTTAAGGAGATGCAATCACCAACCACCCGGAGAACTCGCCCTGAGAGCTGTGCCTATGACCTTTGCCTTATTTCCAATGCTAAGATCTCTCCAGGAGGAGCTCAGGCCTTCCTACCATAACCTGTAGTGTATGTGGAAGCATATTTTCCAACTGAGCCTGCACAAGCCAATACCCACCTCTCCCTTTTGAATGTTCACTCCCCATCCCAAACAAATGTCCCTGCTTCCCTTTGTTTGGGGACGCCATGACTCTGGAAATGATTCCTCGTGGTCTCCTATTTGCCGTAAATACACTTTACTTTGTGAGACAACTACTACTGGTGGAGAGTCGGACTGAACTCGCCAGGAGGGAGCCCACTTTGGTTCGGTAACACCAGTGCTGAAGGCGAGTGAAGAGAGCCAGCAGAGTCAAGAAAGGGTGAGAGGCTGACCATTTGGGGCAAGTGGGCTGGAGAGCAGGCAGGTTTGAAAACCCCAGAGGAGGGAAAATCCACAGGAATTGCAGCTTGAAGGATGTGGGGAAGGTTGAGTGCCTCTCAGGGTTCTTGATACATTAATTGTCTTCTGCTCATAAAGGAATACCAACTCATCGTACAGAATCTGGAAAATAATAAAAGTATAAGGAAGAAAATTAAAATCATCCATAGGAACATTATCAGTATAATCACTAGTAATATTGGGTAGTATTTGCTTCAAGTATGCAGAGCACAGGGGGCTACTCCTGGGTGGGTTGCAATAATCTGCACTAGAATCCTAAACCAACAGTTACTGTCTGTTACTAAGAGCGAGCTCTCTTAGCACGTCATCTGTGAGCCTTAATAACCTCCCAGCAGTCGATGGGTAATACCCTGAGAGCTTTTAGAAGGATCTGCTCTTCGGAAAATGATCTTTAATAACAAGCCAGGTAGTGGAACATTCTGCAAAGTATTTTACTTTATTGAAGTACGAGATTCAGACTCCTTGGCTGTGTAACTCTTACCAGCCTGAAAATTATGGCCAACTGCTAATTATTCCTTTTATTATTTCTAAGACACAAGAAATTGTTGAAGTGACTTATTGTTCATAATTAGAAGCTATGATTAAAACTGCTCTAGCATTACCCTGGGACTCTCTCTTCCACATGGAGTTATTTCTATAAAAGTGTCAGTGGGTGGTTATGTTGGCCTCCCCTCTGCAAACTACTTCTCCATTTACAGAACTGTTCAGATTTAATGGGAAGATTCCCGAAAGACTCAGCTCTGTTAATTAAATGAAATGAACATCTTTACACTACAATTGTGGGGCATTCACTTACAGAATATTCAAAGGGGACAAGAAGGAGAAAAATCAGCAGTCCATTGCAAAATTCCAAAATTAATTCCAAAATTAAAAGGACTTTTTATATTTTGTAATTCTCTTACTATAAACCTTGGGGATTTTTCTAAATTTTTTACTTATCATATATAGAAATGAGTTTATGGTATTATAAAGGATGGCTCTCTATATGCTATGAAAACTTGTATCTTTATTTCAAAAATGAGCAGAGACCAACGCTATAATCTTTTCAGTGCTTCAATGGTTTCCCCAAAAGTTATGAGAAGACTGGTATCTCCTGAAGTGATGCTGTCATATCATATCCCTCTAATGGTTCTCACGAAAGAATGAAAGGAAACGGGGAGAGACCATAAGCTAAGAGAAAAATCTGCCTATTTGGACTAATAATGTGTTTGATCTGATTCTTTAGTCCTATGATATCTGATATCCTCATTTGTCAGGGTAAGAAAACTAATAATGAATCAAAAGAGGGAAAATACGGGTTCCTTACCTTCTGTGCATGTCTGGGCCATTTTTTTTTCTTACCACCAATTATCAGTCGGTGGTGAAAGACAATGGGCATGGCAGTGGAGTCTAGATTGACTCTCCCAGTGGGTTGAAGTGTTACTATCATTGGGATAACAGAGGGAGTGAGACGGAACGAGATGGGATTGTTGTCAGAAAGAAAATGATTGAATTTGAGATTGTGATGGTTTTGCTCTTAAGGACCTTAGCCTTCTATTTGGCTTCTTAGTGGCTGAGAAATTCCCTCTCTTCATAGCTGGGGAGTTTATTCTTCAGTTTGCTTGTGTCTCATCAAATTTTGAAATCCACGAAAAGTTATTTGTACCGTAAAGAAAAAGAAAAAAGAAATTCACCAAGGCTGCTTTCAACCTGGTGAATCCACCCAGAGAGAAAATATTTGTATGGATACTTATATTTTTCTAACTTCCTTTCTGCAGCTCTGCAGACCCTGAAAATATTTCTTCACTGCAGTTTTGTCTGTAGCTAGAGACTTTGCCACAAGGCAGCAAACTCCTGAGAGAGACAAAGGAGATGCTCAGGCTCGGTGCAGACCGTAGGGCGCAGCACACGCTCACCCCTCTCCTCTCTGCCCTTGGCTGCGGCCGTCTGAGGGCAGGTCCCAAATGGACAGAATAAACTTTTGGTGCACGGTGTTTTAAACTAAGGAATCTACCAGAGTCACTGGCATAGTTACTTTAAAGAATAAGGGAGAAGAAAACACTATGGTCTAAGACCCGTAGGTCTAATTTTAAAAAGTGGATGCTTTATCCATCATTCAGAGCTGAAGACATCAGTTTGAATATTGTTATCCATGGTGACCAATTCTGACAAAAACTTTAAGAAATTAAATATTGTAATTCTACAAGATGTCTCTTAAAGCTCCGAAATCCAGATATCCCAAATGAGCTTTTACAAACAACCTTTTGAAGTAATTTTATGCAGAACAGGATTTCTGTGCTCATTAAACACAAAAAAGGATTGTGTTCTTATAATTTTTTTCTGACTTCAGCTTTTAAAATAAAAAGCCCCTGGAATGGTTTTACTGCTTAGACTTTGAGGTCCTTCTGCACCTGCATCGACAGACCTGCCCTTGCCCGGCCGAGCTCCTCTCACCAGAGAGGAGGGATGAATTTCGGACAGACATCTAGCGTAAGTTGGAGCTAAATCCCAGTGTGGGACCTAGGAAACATAGTATTTTAAACAATAACAAAGTTAAAACAGGACTACGAAGCCAGTGATATTCTGCCCCTGACAATCTAAACTGTTTGATCAAAAAAGGTTCATTTGGAGCCTGCCATGTTCTTGAGCACAGACTTTTTGGTACCCCAGTTTTGTTTCGCTATAAGCGAACATGGCTTCGCTAGGAAGCGTCTGCTCCCCTCCGATTTTCACGGAATCAACAGCAAAGATTAAAGAAGCTGTAGAGATCCAAGAACACGGGTAAATGATCATGACCCATCTTCAGGGAGGGTTAATTCTCAACATGATAAAAGGCTTTGTGAAACATATTAAAATAATAAGCCTGGTTCTTCTGTGTATTTGGGGTAAAATAAGAGGAAAATGGAGATGAAAGCATAATTTGTGGCCGACGATTTAATTTTATCAGATGATAGGAAAGGAGGTACCAGGACTATTTAGCAACTGGGTCTGCTTTTCCATCTTTTCCATCAAGGAGCATAACAGAGCAGAGGAAAAACGAATAAGAGGCAAGAAGTCCTGGTGAGGGAGAAAATGGGAGAAGACTCCTTGCTTCTCCACAGGAGCGCAAGATGCAGGTGTGGACTTAGAAACTACAGTCCTTCAGAAGTTGTGGGAATTGTAAAGGGCCCTAGAGTGCTAGAGATGAGTAAATATGGTCCCCCCCCCTTTTTTTTTTTGAGGAAGATTAGCCCTGACCTAACATCCTCTGCCAATCCTCCTCTTTTTGCTGAGGAAGACTGGCCCTGAGCTAATATCCATGCCCATCTCCCTCTACTTTGTATGTGGGATGCCTGCCACAGCATGGCTTGACAAGTGGTGCGTAGGCATCACACCTGGGATCCAAACCGGCGAACCTCGGGTCACCGAAGCAGAATGTGTGAACTTAACTGCTGCACCACTGGGCTGGACCCCGGTCCCATTTTTTTAATAGAAGAAAAAACAGATTCCTGCCAACTGGAAACCAGAAACTTAAAATTTCCCACAATAAATTCTAGAAGGTTTTACTAAAAATATGTACTAAATGATTACCAAAAATCAGCATGGCACTTAAGAAGAGCTCACAATAAAGAAATCTCATGTTTTCTTTAAAAAGGTATCCTACTGACATATAAAGTAAACACCAGAGGCGTCACTCATCTGGATTTTTTTAAGCCTCTCATAGTGTGGACGAAATCAAGAAATATACGCAGGTTCAAAGCTCGTGAAGACTAGCTGAAGTCGCTAGTCTGTTAATGTTGATTAACACGTGCAAATATAAGGACGTGCGTTTGACTTCTGTGCTTTTCACCCGGATGCTTCTCCCATGCCCCCACCCCCATCAAGAAAAAAGTAATCACAAAACTAAGATGGAAACTTCCTTCCTCCTCTTGGCCAATCCTGCGAGGTCACCACTAGCCACGTAAGGTGATGGAGCCCTTGAAATGTGGCTGATCCAAATTAAGATGTGCTGTATGTAAAACTCACTCCAGATTTCAAAGACTCAGTGTGAATAAACAATCTATTATCATTTTAATTTTTTTATTGTGGTTACATGTTGAGATGATATTTTAGATAGATAAGGTTAAATAAAATATATTATTAAATTAATTTCACCTGATTCTTTTTTTAATTTCTGAATGTGGTTGCTAGAAAAGTTCAAATTACATCTGTGGCTCATGTTTTCTTCCTCATGGACTCTGCTAGTTAACTCAGGGCAGAGAGAAAGTCTTCTCCCCACACTGCAGCAGCCTCTTCATGGTGCTAAAAATGTTAGATTAGCTACTGTTGTGAACTGTATTTTAATCTGAAGATCAGTTTTTCTAACAAATTTTTTGTTGCTTTTATGCAATTCCAGATTTTAAAAATCCTTTCATAAGTGCTTTTTAAAGTTTTTATGAGATATATACAATATATGTATGACGCCGTAATTTTAAGTATAAAGAAATAGATTTCCAGCACACTGTGGCATCTCCTTGTATGTATTTCAATTCTGTACTCCCAAGGGTAACCACTATTTTGACTTCCATAAATATCAATTTATCTTGATTTTTTGTTTGTTTTGCATTGATTTTGTTTTTACTTCATATAAATGGAGTCATAGAGTATGCTCTTTTGTATATCTAGTCCCTTTCACTCAACTAATATATTTGAGAGCTTTCCACATTTTTGCATGTACCAATAGTTTGTCTTTTTGTGGTTGCATAATATTCAATTGTGTATTAATTTTTATCCACTCACCTACTGGTAAGTATCTGAGTTTTTTCCACTTTTTGACTGTTATGAATAGAGCTGCTATGAACATTTTAGTAAATTCCTTTAGACTATATGTACATTCATATATATTTAAGAATAGGGTTCCTGGGCAAATTAATTTTAACACATTTTTAATGGAAACTGCCAAATCGGGTCTTCTAAAGAGCTTGTGCCTTTCTCACTTCCAGTGGCTCTGGTGAGTTCTCACATGCACCATATTCTTGCCAACGCTTGTCCTTGTAATCGTGGCCTCCTGGTGGCTGTGGGGTTGTGACTCCCGTGACTTTAGTCTGCATTTCCCTAATGAGTATTAATGCCAGACACCTTTTCCTTTTATTTATCCCTTCATTTATTTAGGTGTCCTTTAATTTTCCCAGTAGTATTCTGTAGTTTTCAGTAAAGAGATCTTGCATACTTGTTAAATTAGTTCCAAAGGTTTTGAATTCTTTCTTTTTTTTTTTTTCAAGGATTGGCACCTGAGCTATTGTCTGTTGCAATCTTCCTTTTTATCTTCTTCTTCTTCTTCTTCTCCCCAAAACCCCCTGGTACATAGTGGTATATCCTAGTTGTAGGACCATCTGGTTATGCTGTGTGAGACATCATCTCAGCACGGCTCCATGAGTGGTGCTAGGTCTGTGCTCAAGATCCAAACTGGTGAAACCCTGGGCCGCAGAAGCGGAGCATGTGAACTTAACCACTCAGCCATGGGGCCGGCCCCCTGAATTTTTTGATACTATTACAATGTTATTTGAAATTTAAAATGTTTATTGGCTTTTCAATTGTTTATTGCTGAACCTCAAAATATATATTATTTTTGTATATTGACCCTGTATCCTATGACCTTGTTAAATTTGCTTATTAGTTCTAGTTTTGTTTTTAGATTATTTTGGATTTCTATGAACTCAGTCAAGTCAACTGAACATAAAAGGAACTTTACTTCTTTCTAATATTTATAAATGTTCATTTTTTCATGTTTTATTGTACTGGCTAAGACTTCCCATACAATGTTGAAGAAACTCAATGATAATGAACACCCTCATCTTTTCGACAACCAAGGGGAAATTATTGAATATTGAATCATTAACTGTGATGTTAGCTCTAGATTTATTGAACATAACCTTTATCAGATTGAGGAATTTCTTTTCTTATTCCTATTTTTTCTGAGAGCTTTTATTATGATTGGATATTAGATTCTATCTACTTCTTTTTCTATGTCTATTGAGACAAATACGTGGAAATTCTTCCTTATCTGATCATGGGATAAATTATGTTGATTGAATTTCAAATGTGAAACCAGCCTTCTATTCATGGACTAAGCCCTCCTTGACTATAAAGTATTATCCTTTTAATTTATGTGGATATTTGATTTGTTAATATTTCATTAAGGATTTTTGCATCTATTCACAGGATATGGATCTGTAACTTTCTTTACTTGTAATGTCCTCGCCAGATTCTGGTATGAAGGTTAATCTTGCATCATGGAAGAAGCTAGGAAATGGTTCATACTTTTCTATTATCAGAAAATTTTATTTAAATTTGGTATGATTTGTTCCTTAAACATTTGTTAGAATACACAGTGAAGCCATTTGCACATACCTGCAGCTTTCTTCCTAAGCATTTTTAAATTATAGAAACAACACAGCTATAGAAATGTACAGATTTTTTATTTCTTCTTATGATAGTTTTGAAGAAGGTGATGAACCAACTAGATCTAATTAATTTCTATAGAGCAATAACAACAGCCGAATACACATTCTTCTCAACTGAATATGAGATTATGAAGATGGACTAGATTCCTGACTGTAAAACAAATCTCAATACATTTAAAAAGATCCAAGTCATACAAAATGTTCTCTGACCACAATAGAAACAAATTAATAATTAACAACAGAAGGATAGATGGAAAAATTTCCAAAATATTGGAAATCTGAATAACACATTTTAAGATGGTTCAAAGAAGAAGTCAAAAGGGAAATTAGAAGTATTTTAGTCTGAATGAGAAGAAAAACACAACATACCAAAATTTGTGAGATGCCACTGAAGCAGCAGTAAGAGGGACATTTATAGAAATAAATGCCCATATTAGAAAAAATAATAAAGTCTCAAATAAATGATCCTAGCTTCCACTTTAAGAAATTAGAAGAATAAATTGAACCCAACTTAACAGAACAGTGTAGATGGAAGTGAAAAAATTAATGAAATAGGGAAAAATCAAAGAAATGGGGGAGGCAATAACTAAATAAATGAGACCAGAAGGTGGTTCTTTGAAAAGTTCAATAAAGGTGATAAACCTCTAGCCAGACAGATGGGGAGGAAGAGAGAGAGAGTGAGCGAGACAGACGGGAGGCAAATACAAATTACCAATATCAGGAACCAGGAAGACGACATGATGACAGATTCTACGAATGTTAAAATGACAGAATAAACATCTTCTGCCTACAATTTCATCAACTTAGATAAAATGAACAAGTTCCTTGGAGGATAAAATGCAGAAGTTTACTTGAGAAGAAGCAAATAATCTGAGTAGTCCTACACCTTTTGGAAAAAAATGAATTTTTGCTTAAAAACCTTCCCCAAAAGAAAATTCTAGTCCAGATGGCATCACTGGTGAAACCTACCAAAGATTTAGAAAATATGGAAAGTCTTATGGGATCTACAGACAAAATTATGAGAGTTACTGTGTGAGTTCAGCAAGGTAGCAGAACAGAAAAATGAATGCACAAAATCAATAGTATTTCTATACACTAGCAAAGAAAATATGTAAATAAAAGAAAATTTGAAATACTATTTACAATAGTGTTAAAAATATGAAATACCTACGGATAAATCTGACTAAAGTTGCATAAGACTTATGCAGTGAGAACTGCAAAATGTTGCTGAGAGAAGTGAAAAATCCTAAATAAAAGAAGAGATCTACCATATGCTTGGGTGGACGAGTGTAGGTTTTTGAGGGATGTGGGACCCGATCAAAGTGAAAGATATGCCCATGAGAGGGTGGGTAGTAACACCAAGGGGCTTTATCATGTGTGTTTGGACACGGTTGTATGGGGAGAAGTCCCTCCCAGCATGAGACCAGCCACAGGCTTAAGGATGCAGGGACCACCATCCAGAAGAGAGGGATTAGAGCAGTGACTAACTTGTATGGGTGGTATCACCCAGCAGCCCAGCAGGGGGTTTCTGGGTAGAGAGCTCAAAGGACACTAGGTGCTTGGGGTCTTGTCTTGTCGATGGCCAACAGATAGGAGGTGAGGTTTCATCGGCTATGCAAAACAGTCAGGCTCTAAATGGCTTGTCTGCTATTTGGGGCTATTTTCAAATAATAGGCTGTGTAAAAATTTGAGATTGGTGTTGGCAGGCTTTTGAGCTAACAGGCCTCAGCCTGCAGTGAAGAAATAAACAACCTGGGGGCCTGTTTGCGCTGTTTTAAAAAATAATAGGTTGTATACCAATTTGAGTTTGGTGCTGGCGGGCTCTTGAGCTAACAGGTCTCAGCCTACAGTGAAGAAATAAACAACCTAGGGGGTTGTTTGGGCTATTTTGAAAAATAACAGCTTGTGTACAAATTTGAGCTTGGTGCTGGAGGGTTTTTGAGCTAACAGGTCTCAGCTTGCAGTGGAGAAATAAATAACCTGGGGGCCAATACTCAGAGGTCAACTTTGGCTTATTTATATAACGAAAACTCAATAGGATGAAGATGTGTATTCTCCCAAGTTATTCTATAGATTCATCGCAATCTCTATCAAAATTCCAACAGGATTATTGTGGAAATTGTCAAGCTGATGATACAATACATATGGAGATGCAAAAGATTTAAAATAGTCATAACAAATGAGACAAAAGAACAAAGTTAGAGAGCTTGAACTACCTGACTTCAAGTCTTATGATAAAGCTAAGGTAACCAGAATGATACAGTATTTGTGTAAATATTGAGAAATAGATCAATCGAACAGAATAGAGTACAGAAATAGAACAATATATATACATGCATAATATATACATAAAATACATTTTAGGTGTATAAAATATACACTTTTGATCTTCAAAAAGTGTGCAAGAATTAATAACTTTTGCTCCTTGAAAGGCATTCTTAAGAGAAATAAAATACAAAAATCAGACTGAAAAAGGGGCCGGCCCTGTGACACAGCGGCTAAGTGCGCATGTTCCACTTTGGCAGCCCAAGGTTCACCAGCCAATTCGGATCCTGGGTGCAGACATGGCACTACTTGGCACGCCATGCTGTGGTAGGCGTCCTACATGTAAAGTAGAGGAAGATGGGCACGATGTTAGCTCAGGGCCAGTCTTCCTCAGCACAAAGAGGAGGATTGGCAGCAGATGTTAGCTCAGGCTTAATCTTCCTCCTTCCCGGTACCCGAAATGGCAAACCCTGGGCTGCCGAATTGGAATGTGAGCACTTAACCACTGTGCCACCAGGCCAGCCCCACACTTATCATTTGATCTGGAAATTCCATTCCTAGGTATTTGTCCAAAGAAAAAGAAAGCACGTGCTCATAAAAGATTTATCCATGAATGCTTATAGCAGCTTTGTCTGTAATAACCCCAAATTGTAAGCAATCAAAATATCCATCAACAGGTGAGGGGATAAACAGATTATGCTTTATCCATATCATCAAATGGATACTATTCATCAAATTTTAAAGATCGACTATTGATACATGTAACAATATGGATGAATCTCACAATAATTATCCTTAGTGAAAGATGTAGACAAAAAATTACATAGTGCATCTTTCAATTTGTATAAACTTTTAGAAAATGCAAACCAGTTACTAAGGTCTAAATGTTTGTGGCTCTCCCCAAAATTCTTATGTAGAAAGCCTAAAGCCCAAGTGATGGTATTAGGAGCTGGGCCTTTGGGAGGTGATTAGGTCACGAGGGTGGAGCCCTCAGGAATGGGGTTAGCGTCCTTTAAAAGAGATCCCAGAGAGTCAGCTCGCTCTTTCCACTGTGTGAGGATGCAACAAGAAGTCCGCAGCCTAGAAGAGGGGCTTCACCTGGCCACACTGGTACCCTGATCTCAGACCTCCAGCCTCTAGAACCGTGAGTAATAAATTTCTGTTCTGCACGCTACCCAGTCTGTGGTGTTTTGTTATAGCCACCCACCTGGACTGAGACACCACTGTACAGTGGCAGAAAGCTGATCAGTGGTTGCCCGAGGGTGCGGGCTGGAGAAGAAGGACATGAGGAGGAATTACAAAAGGGCATGAGGAGCAATGGATATGTTCATTGTATTCATTGTAGTGATGGTTTCATGGGTGTCGACATTTATCAGAAGATACACTTTAAATTTGTGCAGTTTGTTGTATGCCAACTGTCTCATTAAAGTTCTTTCAAAAAATCTTATCTTTATTGATTTTTGTTTAGTTACAGAGACATGTGTAAATATATCTGAAAGAATAGGTTAAAATCTTCAGTTATCACTATTTACTTCCTATTTGTTTTCTAATTGTCTCATCTCTTCTTTGTTCTTTTGATTTTTTCTTTCCCATTAATAAAGTACTTTTTTAATTCCATTTTATCTCTTCTTTTACCTTTTAGCTATAATTTTTATATTATTATTTTAGTGGATACCTTAGAGGTGACAATACTCCCCCTTAACTCATCACACCTTTCTTGAATTAGCATTTTACCTGTTGACAGCCATGGAAAACTTACAGAAGTATAATTCTATTCACCACTCCTGCATGGATTGCAAGTAGTGTCATATTTTTAATTTCTATGTTATGTTTTAAATATGTAGTATGCATTGTTATTAGTGGATCATTAGTAAACCTCTTACTCTTTTTTGGAGACACATATGAACGTTTTCAGTGCTTTTCATTCCTCTCCCAGATCCTGTGCGTCTGTATCACCCACTTCTTCCAGCTCGTAGGGTCTTCTTTCCTGTTTCTTAGGGTGTCGGCCTGCTGATGGCAACGTCTCTCGGCTTTGGTTCATCTGATAGTGTCTTTTTTTTGTTTTCATGTCTCAGGATATTTTCTCAAGGTACAGAAGTGTCGACACCTTTTTCTTAAGCTTTAAAGCTGTTTTCTGACTTCCACAATCTCTGTTGAAAATGCATCTATCATTCAGATTCTTGTTTCCCTGAGAGTGATGTGAATTGTTTCCTCTGATTCTTTTTATGATTTTCCCTTTAGTTTTGTTTTTTATCTGTTTGTCTGTGGTGTGCCCTGTGAGGTTTTCTTTGTATTTATCTTCCCTGGGTTTTTCTGAGGTCTTCGAATGCGTGGATTGATGTCTTTCAACAGTTTTTCATAATTCACATCTTTATTTCTTCAAATATTGCTTCTGCTCCATTTTTCCCAGCCTTGTTTTCTGGGATTCCAATTATACAAATGTTTTTCAAGATATATTTATATGATATTTGTAATGTATATGTTTTATTTTAGTCATGGTGGGAGAAGTATTCAGCCACGTTCTACTCCCTAACCGAAAATGAAAATCATTTTCAAATAAAACTGAGATAAGCTCTTATCTTATTTAATTCCCTAATATGCTAGCTGAGCAGACCAGATTGGATAATCCCTTTAAAATGCTAGCCTTTAGGATTTTTTAATGGTACTTTGAGAAAATTTCTGAGGTCAGCAGAATGATACCATGTGCCTCTCTATCTATTCTGGAAGATATTGAAATAAACCAGAAGTACACTTCTTTGGACATATTTTTAAGTTTGGCACTATTCAAATCATTCTAAAATGGACTGAAAAATTCTAAGAAGACAACGAAATCTTCTTAATTATAAATTTCCTGGTCACTGGAGTGGGCACATTAGTAATATATTGTAACAGCGTAGAATTATTAAACTATAGTATATCTTTTTGGTGCAACTTGAATGCTTTAAAATGAGCATTTCCTGCAAATATTTCAAATAAGCCCTGGTTGTACTGTTTTTGGATATAGCGTTGTGTCTCTATTTTCTTTGCAGTGAATAGTCCATTATGTCATTGTTATTGAACTTCCTTAGACAAAACCTCTTTTGTAAAAAGAACATTCAAGCAACACTATCAAGGCAGAAAAATAATATATATTGCAAAGTCTCATTTCCAGGAAATAGTACTGTTAAAACTTGCCCATTTCTCTCCTTATTTTAATGTGTTTTTCCCTGTAATTATCTGTTGCTTTTACAGGCACGGAACAATAACAGGTTTTTTTCCTAGTCAATTTAGTAACTGTGTTTTTCCTCTTAATCGCATACAAAGATGGTAGTCCCATGATATAAAATCTAAGAGTTCAAAACGTCTCTTTACTTTAAATTATTACTTTTGAGTTATTGGTGTGATTAAGTTGACACATGCCTTTACAAGGAAAATCCTTTGAAGTGTGTGCAGGTTGGGTGTGATTTGTAGGAATATAATCGTGATTTCAGTCACATGATTTCAGAAGTAAGTAGGTATTGAAAACAAAATGCAAGAAGTTCTACAAATGTGATCATTTTAAAGAACAACATTTATGGTTTGCTTTTTTCTCATTACCAATGAAATACACTTGTAATGCAAGAAAGGTGGAAAACACAGAGAGGCTCAAAGGAAACAGAAATGACAAAAATCATATATAACGCTACCAACCAAAGATAATCTCTCTTAATATTGTGGTATATATCTCTCCAGAGTCTATAAATATAGATACACATATATTTTTGCTGTCTGACTTCACGTATCCCTTTGTAGCTGCTTTGTTCTCCCTTTGCAATTTGTCAGGAGTATTTTTCCATGTCAACATGTCTTTTGCTCATAATATTTATAATCATCATTTTGAAACTCATCATATGCACATAGCACATTTTTTAACCAATTTCTTATTTCAAAAGACTAAATTTTTGCTATGATAGTATCAAATACTCAAACCACCCAAACTAAAACTGTTGATTAGAGAGAGTCAAGGGTGTATTTTTAATAATTAAACATAAAACTAACAGTCTCCTTTGTCAAAATTCTCAAAAACAATCATAACAAAGACTGAAAAAATAATAAAAACCTAATTTTAAAATCCAAACCAATGATTCTTGACTAGGGACAATTTTGATTTCCAGGGGGCCTTTGGGAATGACTAGAAACAGTTTTGATTGTCACAACTGGAAGGGTTTCACTTCATTTAAGGAGCAGAGGCTATGGATACTGTTAAACATTGACAATGCACAGGACAGACCCCCACAATCAAGAATGGACTCGTCCAGAATATCAAAAGGCTGAGAAGCTAAACTTTGTTCACATCTACAGAGAGTTGTTCATGTCCTTGCAATGGCACGAAACTTATGACACATGCTGGTCTTGAGCAGTCACAACTTCCGGAAATTGCTCACCGATTTAATCTACCCTGATCCATCCAGTGGAGTTGGAGGGTAGTTAATAGTAGTGGTGAAAAGGAGTGGATTTCTAAAAGGGAAAGTAAGCCCATGGAGGCAGCTTTTCGAAGTGAGGCTGAGAGAAAATCACTTCCTGAAAGTACATGATGAGTAGAGGCTGTGGGAGGCGTGTCCCTCACCCAGCACAACGCTCGAGCTCTTGGACGGAAAATGAGATAGAAAAGCAAAGCAAAAATTCTTTCAATTGTAGCACTGACTTAGGCTCAACAAGATTTTATTTCTGTGGCTTTTGAGCTTAATGTGCAAGTATTTACAATCTCTATTGTGTATCACCATATTTTCTTGAAACAGCCCAGGTCCCTGAAGGGGAGGTATTCTAACCAGGACTTTTAAAGATTAAATGTGATGCAAACGTTACTGCTTTTTTCCTGGCTTTCTGTCTATTCCACACTTCTCATTTTATTCTCATTGTCCAAAACATTTTCTCCATCTGCATGGATTTTGTTTCCTGTAATCACACAAACCCAGCTTATGCTATTCTCCCCGTCTTTTAGAGCAGTTAATAACTACTATTGTGTCCCTTCCCATTTAATTCTCCACACAAAAACCAGAATCATCATTTTCTAATGCAAATAGGAAGATGTTATCTCTCTGCTTAAAACATACAAAATATTCCACTCGTTGCTCCTGTGGAATATCAGCCAAAACTCTCAGTGTGGCCTCAAGTCCCCGGTGGTCTGCTCTCTGCAGACCTCTGCAGTATCACAGCCTATTACTTTCCCTCTGGGCTTCTCCACACAGGTCCTTGCTCAGCTCCTCAAAAAAAGCGTCACTGTTTCCTGTCACCAGACATGCATACACATTTTTGGTCCCAATGCACTAGGCTTGCTGCTCACTTAACTCCTATATTTCACTCTTCAGATAAGCCATCCTTGACATGCTGTCCCACCATGTTGTCATTCTTTGTTACATGTGCTTACATAACAGACTTTATTTCTTCAGGGCAGATATCTATATTTGTAATATGCGTTTATCAGAATGATAAGAAGTCCGATATGATATATCAAGCTAATGCCTCTGACAGATAACAGTTGACCGTAAAGTTTCTAGATATAAAGATCGCTCCATGCTGCAAAATCCTGGGGTATCTACCAAGAACTCATCTGCATTTCAAGTATGCTAGGGTGGTTAATTCTGAATTGACACTTTGTATCTTTCTCATATACTTTTAGCAAAAATATAAGCAAACAAATAGGGAGCGAGCATCTAGGAGAACTGTCGAATATCAATAACTTTAGATTGTTCGGCTTTATTCCTATATTGATTTAAAGAATCAGAAAATAATATACCTGGAATTCTTTAAAGAATCCGAAAATAATATACCTGGAATTCTTTAAAAGACCACCTCAGTAAAAACATTTAATGAGTTATACTTTAATATTATCCCTGTGACTTTTGAGTTTGGCACCAAAGAGCTTTTGAGCTAGCTGTCCCAGTCTACCAGAAGAGCTAAACCACACTGGGCCACTACATGCAGGCCATCTTTAGCTCATTTATTTAAAAACCTTATAAATATGTCTTTTACCTTTCTTCTTCCCTCTGTTTCTTTAAAAGGCAGAAAATTATACAGTAGAAATTATAATAATGTACTGTCAGGTTTATAATACCTACAGATGTAATGTATGTATATTAGTCATAACACACACAAAAAATGGAAGAAGATATATGTATATATATATGTATATCTTATATATATATATGTATATATATATCTTCCTGGAATTAAGGTAGAGTTAGTATAAAGCTGAAGTAGAGTCTGATAAATAAGTCCTAGAGTAATCACCAAGAAAATAACAAAAAAAATAGTTAAATTATTAAAGGAATTAAATCATTTCCCTAAAAATATTCACTTAATTCAAAAGAAAGTAGTAAAGCAGGAACAGAGGGACAAAAAAAGACAACATAGAGAAAATGAAAAGTAAAATGACAAACATAAATCCAACATTATTAATGATAACATTAAATGTGAATGGATGAAGCAATCAAAGCAAAAGGCAGAGACTCTAATATTATACTGGATAAAACAGAAGGACCAACTACATGCTGTCTACAGGGGACACACTTTCATTCAAAAATACAAATAGGTTTAAAGCAAAAGGATGGAAAAGATAAACCACACAAACAGCAATCTGGAATATCAGATGAAATCAACATTAAAACAAACAAAAAAATGTTACTAGATATAAAGAAGGACATCCTATAATAATAAAAGAGTCAAATCCATCACAAAAATATAACCATGGTAAACGTATGTGCACATAACTTAAAGCCATGAAGCAAAACTGACAAAATTGAGGGGAGAAATAGACAGTTCAACAATAATAGCTGGAAATGTTAATACCTCACTTTCAATGATGGATAGAAAAAAATAAGCAGAAGATCAATAAGGAAATAGAAGAGCAACACTCTAAACCAAATAGATCTAACAAATGTGTATAGAACATTTCTCCTAAACATAGTAAAATATGCATTTTTCAAGGGCAAATGGAAAATGCTCCAGAATAAACTACTTTTAAGCCATAAGACAAGCTAAATAAACTTAAAAGATATAAGATTGAAGTCATCCAAAGTATATTCTCCAGCCACAATTGAATGATATTAGAAATCAATAACAGAAAGATATTTGGGAAATTTATAATTACATGGAAATTTAAACAACACACAGTTCAATAACCACTGGATCAAAGAAGAAATCCCAAAAGAAATTATAAAACACTTTAATATGAATGAAAAATAAGACACAACATATCAAAATGTATAAAGTGCTGCTGAAGTGGTGCTCAAAAGAAATTGATTGCCGGAAACCCCTATATTTTAGAAAAGAAGAACGATCTCAGATCAATAACACATATTCCGCCTTATGACACTGGAAAAAGAAGAGAAACTATACCTAAAGCAAGCAATGGGAAGGAAATATTACAGATTAGAGTGAAAATTAGTGAAATAGAGAATATAAAAACAAAATTAATAAAGGAAAAAGTTGGTTCTTTGAAAAAAAATCAACAAATTAAGAAGCTTTTAGTGAGAATGACTAGGAAAAACAGAAACGAGATTCAAACACTAAAATCAAATTGACAGAAGGGAGAATTTGCTACGAACCATACAGAAATAAAAACATCTGGAAGGAAAAACCCATGATCAACTGAATCCTAACAAATTAGATTGACTAGATGAAATGGACAAATTACAAGAAAGACACAAACTACCAAAAGTGACTCAGGAAAGATTTTAAAATGTAAATAGACCTATAAAAAGAAATTGAGTTAATAATTTTCCAGAATTGTGTTTTCCAAAGCCCAGTCATTCTTTCTATGCCTCTTATCTACTTGTCTGTCTTGTTTTTTAAATTGACTTTCTTGTCTTAATGAATACTTGTCTCAATGAAATTTTATGTCACAACCAAAAACGGAAAGCCAATATCACTTGTCGCGTAAATATACTAGTAAAACTGAAGTAAAAGAGTGTGATGAAATTCTCGCAAATGCCCCTCCCTGCTGGACACGGAGCCGAGTCCCACTCTCCATCACAATGTTGAAGGTGCAGAAGTCAGACTAGCCACGTTCCCTCAACAATCCGTCCCAGCCACTTGCTGCTGCCTGCATGTCAGGGTCTGTAAAGATAATGTAGCTTCTCCCTTTTTACCACATGGCTTGAAGAAAAAAAAATCACAGATCAGAAGTGGCTCTTTCCTGAAAAGTTAGGCATGAGAAGGAAAATCTAATGACGTCCATTGGAAAAACTAAACGTTCTACAGATAAAATGTTGAACCACGATAATTCCTTCTCTGGCCACTGCTCAACTTCCCGTGATGTCCCTTCCCATTAACTCTGAACCCACACACGGGTTGGTCACTGCGATTGTTGTTTGACTTAGCAGATTTTGAGGCAGAGGCCGCTGTTGCTGGGATAGCAGAGAACAGAATTTGCCAGTCACACTGAGTCAAAATCTGAAGATCTAGTGGTGCAATTCGGTGACAAGGATGAAGGAAGGAAGAAAGCTCCTAGGGGAAAAGAGATTGTGCTTTGTACCGTCTCTCCATAAAATTACATTTATTGATAATGCAGAGTAGTAAGTCAGCGAGGAGACTCGTTAAAAGAATATTTGTCCAGTCTGATGGCAAACTCAGAGACAAAACTAAGATAGCAGGTCCTGTGAGGCTCACGGAGGCAGATTTCCTCTGATATAGCTTTATCTTCCATCCAGCTAATGGATTCTAGGTCATTGGTGGGTACCTACGCAAGGTGAAAAGGTTTCAGATGCATTCCCAACAGTTTTGCATGGTAAAAGCAGAATTCCCTTTGCTGGCTCTCTGTCAGGAGATGAGCTATGTCCCCCAAAAAGATATGTTGAAGATCTAATCTCCAAGACCTGTGAATATGATCTTATTTGGAAATAGGATCTTTGGAGATATAGTCAAGTTGAGATGAGGCCATTGGGGTAGACTACACACCAATGTGACTGATGGCCTTAGAAGAAGAGGGACATTTGAACACACACAGAGAAGAATATGATGTGAAGACACAGTCACACAGATAAGACAGCCAGGTGCAGACAGCAGTAGAGATTGGAGTAATGCTGCCTGGGCCACCAGAGCGAAAACAGGCAAGGAAGGATCCTCCCTGAGAACCTTAGGAGGGACGCTGTTCCTTGCAGCGCCTTGATTTTGGACTTCTTGCCTCCAGAACTGTGAGAGAATAATTTTTATTTTCTTTATTTATAATTTTAATTTTTCTTAAGCCGCCTGGTTCACGGCACTTTGCTATGGCAACAGTGGGAAACTAATACAGACCCCCACGTTCAATTTCCCGTCATCTTAGACTTGCCTGGGGGCCTGATGACTTCAAGGAGAGAGGTTCTTCGGAGAAGTTGGGATAGGCTTAAAGGCGAGAGCCATGTTTTGGCGTTCAAGCTGGGTAATAGGCTTCCTCCTAGATCCAATCATCTAGATTTACGCCTATTTTATTTTCTTGGCACTGTTGTCTAACACACTTCAGCTTATCCTTGAGACAACCTTATTGCGTATTTCCTGCTTGATGTTCACAGAACCTGTGCTATCCTCTTTTGTGGAGAACACATTTAGGCTACGCCTCTCAGCCTCCCTCGCAATTGGTTTGGCCTGGCAACAGGGTTCTAGACAACGGAGTTGAAACAGAGTGATGTGTGCCATTTCCAGTCCTGTCCCACAGGAACCTCACACCTGTGTTAGTCATGCTCTGTACCTTGCTAACTGATTGGGATGGAGACAATGAAATCACTTAGGAGTCATATGTGCAATATGGCAGGGTTCCATCGTGTGAGATCCTGATAGGACCACACGGAAGAGCCATCCTCGGTGACAAAGAATACCTGCTTTGGACATCATGTGAGTGACAAATAAACTCTTATCGTGATCGAGCATTGTACATGTTCGAGGCTATTGTTAGACCAGCTGGCAGCACCCTAGCCAAAGCAGTAGTTGCTGTCTTGGAGTAGGGTGCTGAACCAATGCAAAGTTGAAATGTATGGCATTAGTTTAGTGAATTGGCTGAGGGTGACAAGGAAACAAAAAAAAAAGAAATAGAGGAGTGTGGGAGGAGCTAAAGAGCCCAATTATGCTGCAGCAAAAGATTTGTTAAAACCATTGAGTATGATAACTTGATAGTCAAATGAAGCACTTATGGGGCCTACAGAGAAGAGCTTGGAAAAAGCCAGAATGTTAGTGTGTGTCGATGCTACTTGCTGCTTTAGTATATTTCAAGAAGAAGAGAGAAACAATCGGCAAAGAGTTTGTTGGTTTGAAAGAAGAAATTAAAAGTCCTGGAGTTTAGGAATTTGGACGTTTATGGAGACTAATGGGCCAATTGCTTCTCGACCTCAGTCAGTAGGAAGTAAGTCTGAAAAAGGTTTTGAAAGACAGAGATGCAAAAAGTAAATTGTCTAACCTTCCCCCAAGCTTATTTGTTTCAGATGATGTCAAAGGAGCAGCCATTGGTTGAAGAGAGATAGAAATTAAAGATATGGTGAAGATTTTTTAAAAAATATATCTTGGAAGAATCGTTTTGGGTGCACTTATTGACATATGACATGAACTGTAACTAGATCAAAATGTTATTAAGAAGTTATTTAGAGAATTATATTGTCAAAGAAACCACTGGCTTGGCTGAAAAAAAGCCTACAACTGTGACACACTACTCAGGACCTCAAATTTGCACCAGCAGGAAGCAGCTTGTGAGAGTCAGTGTCTGCCAAGGAGGGGATGTTACCCACACCCACATCAGAGTGTAATATAAAAGAAAGCTCCACATCCAAACCTGGTGGAGACAAGTGAACATAACCCTGGGTTGCTGCAATTTGATATGAATTCAGTGACTAAATGAAATTTGGGTTGTGTCCCATTGGGGAGATAACACAGTCTACCTAGGTGGAAGGTACAAAGTGATGGTTGGTAGCCATCAAGGTAAACTCTGGTACAGAATGCTAGCTGTTCATCAAAATCCATCTTCTCTTCTTTTGAGCACACAGCTACAAAGCACATAGCTATTTCCTAGCCTCCTTTGAAGTTAGATGTGACCCCGTGATTGAGTTCTTGGCAATGGAATGTGAGCTGTATATCCCGTTCAGCATAGACCATTAGAACCTCTTGCTCATGCTCCTTCCCCCTTCTGAGGATCTGGGAAATGAAAATGATCACTTGGAGGCCATGAGTTGAAAATGGTGGTGTTTGTCAGCTTGCTTTCTTGGAGAACAACATTTAGATAGGTGGTCTCTGTAGCCTAGAAATAACAGCATTGGGCTATTATATGACAAAGGAGAGATTAAAAAAACCAATGTCCCATATATTTAAGCCATTACACATTTCACCTCCTGTTTGTTACACCTGAGTTAGCATGTTATGCACATATAGATATTTGGCGAATATGTGCTGATGGATTGTCAGCCCAGACGTGGGAGATGGAGATGGAATCTTCTTGATCACCTCACTGATTCGTCCTTGTCAGTTGGAACTGCATTGGCCCTGAATATTCTTTTTGTCATAAATTTGCTAAACATTTGAGATACAAAATTTTAAATCATCTTTGGCCAATCTCAATCTTTTCTTTTCATGTGAAAAATAGCTATGTCCCCAAAGTTAAAATATCTACATATAAAGAAGGTCAAAGTATGCATGCACTCCTCAAGTTTCTCTCTTTATCCCTTCTCTCTTTTACTTGTTAAAGTTCCTTTCATTTGAAAGACACAAAGAGAGGTGGCTCTCCACACCAAGACAGAGCTTCTCATACTCCAAATTTCTAAAAATGAATGAAGTTTTTTTTAAAGTCCAAAACAATGATGGAAAACAAGAAAGCATCCATCATCTCTAAAAGTATGAGAAATCCTTAAAAGGTATAAAAACAGACATGAATTGTTTTGAAATAGAAAATCTCAACAGAAAATTCATGAAATTGTGGGAAAAGCACTAAATACATCCCATGATTAAAGGTTGGTGGATATGAAGGCAGGCTGGGTCTGGGAAATCAGCAGGGTGACTGCTTCTGAACACCCAGGTGGTCCTGCCCCTGCTCAACAGCTTGCTGCATACCTTGGCCAGTTGGCTATAAAGAAACCATCTGGATAGTGTGGAAGCTTGAGTGAAAAAGCAGGAAAGTGAACCATATGGTTACAGGGGCCTAGGATGGAAGGGCAGAAGGCAAGTTGCCAAGTGCCACAGCCAGCAATACACCAGGGCCCTCTCCAGTCTTACAGAAAAGCTGGGCGAACAGGGCCCAGCAGCACCCTCCCCTCTCCTACGGACCTTACAAATGGATACAACAGGGTTTCGCAGATACAAGTATGAGAATGAAATTCTAAACTGCTGGGCAAATTGAGAATGAACCATTCCAGCTAAGGAAAGGGCATTTACCCAATGAAATGGAGTTAAATGACCGATTGGATTGCAACTTGTAAGAAGTTTGATATGTTAAACCTTTGGAGAGATGAAAGAGGATCTTGCAAGAATAGAAAAAAACATGAAAATTCAAAACTTGTTCATGTAAATAAAAATTTCCACAGATCAGCTAAATAACATTATAGGCACAATTGAAGAACAGATTAGCCAACCAGAAGATTAGGATGAGGAATTCTTCCAGAAGGTAACACAATAGGATGAAGAGAATTAAAGTAAGAAAGAAAGTTGAGAGACATAGTGAATAGATACAGAGATTCTAACGTCATTCCAGTTTGACTTTAGTGGCAAGGACAGAAGGAGGATAAGGGAGGCAGGATGAAGAATATTAGTAGAGAAGTGTCCCCAGCAGGGAGGATGAGACAATTTCAAAGGACCTCAGAGTTTACCCAGAACTACCTTAAAAAAAATTAGCACCTAGACATACCAAATGAAAGAAAAACAAGGATAGAATTCAAATCCTTTCAACATCTAGACAAAAATGACAAAATGCAATAATATAAAAGGTATCAAATCAGCATTAAAAGTCTTACACGCAACAAAAAATATAAGAAGACAATGAAAAATATGCTGAACTGGAGGAATAACTGGGATTAGCATGTTATGCTCCAATTAAAAATTTCGTGTAACCATGGAATATAGAAATTTTCAGATATCTGAGAATTCATAGTTCACAGTTACTGATATGATACAAGCCATGTTTACTGATTATAACAAATTCCAGAGAAATGGTCTTGTATATGCCATGTTAACTGAGCAAACTACAATAAAATCAGAAATTAAAGGGGCCAGCTCCATGGCCGAGTGGTTAAGTTCGCCTGCTCCGCTGCGGCGGCCCAGGGTTTGGATCCTGGGTGTGGACATGGCACTGCTCATCAGGCCACGTTGAGTTGGTGTCCCACATTCCACAACTAGAAGGACCTGCAACTAAGATATACAACTGTGTACAGGGGGTGGTTTGGGGAGATAAAGCAGAAAAAAAAAAAAAAAAAGATTGGCAACAGTTGTTAGCCCAGGTGCCAATCTAAAATAAAGAAAAAAAAAAAAGGATTGGGAGGATGTTTAAGAAAAAAAAAAGAAATTAAAGAAAAAAATATATAACCCACAAATTACCTAGGGGGGGAAATAGGCTTCTAAATAACTTTTGTGTTAAAAAAGAAATAAAAATGAAAAATAAAAGCTACTTAGAACTGAACGACAATAACCTACTGAAATGGTGAGATGAAATTAACATGTTCAGAGGAAAATTCATAGTTGTGAATACATTTATAACAAAATTAATATGGATGAGAACATATGAAATGTTTTCAAGGCAAGACGTCAAAAAAGATCAATAAAATAATCACTAAGAAAACTAACAGAAGAAATTAATGAAAACAAAGCAGAAATTAACAAAATGAAAAAATTAAAATAACGACATATTTGATCAATAAAGGAAAACTTTATATGAGACTAATAAAATAGACAAAACTTTGTTACGTATGCTCAAAGAGAATGATAGAGAAACAGGAAAGTCAAAGAATCTTATTTTCAGTTTTTTTTTTGAGGAAGATTAACCCTGAGCTACCATCTGCCACCAATCCTCCTCTTTTTTGCTGAGGAAGACTGGCCCTGAGCTAACATCTGTGTCCATTTTCCTCTACTTTATAAGTGAGATGCCTGCCACAGCATGGCTTGTCAAGCGGTGCACAGGTCTGCACCTGGGATCCGAGAACCGGCAAACCCCAGGCCACTGAAGTGAAATGTGCAAACTTAACTGCTGTGCCACCAGGCTGGCCCCAAAGAGTCTTAAATTTAATGTGACATTGACGGTTTTGCTTTGTGTGAAATGAGTCTTGTCTTTCAAACATCATTGTAAAAGAGACAATGGTGCCTGAAATTTGTGACTGTGACTTGAAGCCTCTATCAGCTGGAAAGGGATTTGCCAGGATGAAGATAGAAAATCAGATACACTGGAAAGAGGTAAAGAAACTCTGGTAAAATAAAATGTTTTCTGTTTACACTGCACTGATTCCACTTCACTCAATGAAATGGCTTTGAAAGTTTATAGAACATTACATACCAGTGAAAATATGACCAAAGTCTCTAATGGTGGAAACTCCTCAACATCTGTCAGAATTCCTCAGCTCCGGGTCCATAGGAATAGAGTTGTAGATGATTTATGCTATGCAGGGTTCCCAAATTTCCCCTACAGTAAAATGTGGCCATGGCCTTGTGTTCATTCAATGGAATATGAGCATAAGGCATGTATGTCCTTTCTAGAAGAGTACATGAAGATCACATCATGCCTCTTCCATTCCTTATTCACTTTCTTACCAGATGGAGGGCTAAAATACCAAAGATAGAGCAAATGTGGAAAACTCATATTGAATGGCAAGGCTTTTATCAGTGTGGATCCCTGAAAGGCTATGTGGAACCGAGCAGCCTGATAACCTGGAGCACCCACTTCCGGATTGTTCCATCAGACTGAAATAAAGTTATTTTTTTTAAGGCACTAAGACAATGTGTTTGTTATAGCATCTTAATTAATACACATATAATAAAAATAAGTATATTTAGGAACAGAAAAAAAGACTTGGTATTGGGATCATTTTCACCAAATATATTAGAAGGGGGTTTTTTTGATGATGTATTTACAGGTGATTATTTTCTTTTATATGATTGATTCTTATTCATAATTTTTTGTATTTTCCATAATATTTATAATTAATATGAGCTACTTTTAATCAGAAAAAAAACTATTTTTGAAGAATAAGTATGCATCATATATAATGTTAAGAATCTTAACAGGAAGAGTTAAAGAATGAATGGCCAGTCTGAATGAGAGAATGATGTAAGAAACGACCCCCAAACGTTAGCACATACAATGTTATGGTAGATCTTCTTAAATAAAGTACTTTTCCAAAATGTTATTAACAGGATTAATGACTAATATAAGGATGTTGTTTTATAATTTCCACAGGGTATGCATATATGGACTACCACATATTGTATTACATAATATACAATATGTGTCCTACATAATTACATAATTCAATTTACTATAATACACATGATATTCCTCATGCTACTAAAAATTTCGTCAGCTAGTAACTGAACCATTCAACTTGGTCCTTGCCCAATAAACTCTAAATTTTTAAAATTCTACATTTCTGAAATGAAATAAGTTGTTATGAACTTTGGAGATAATACTAGGTTTTGCCATGTAAATAAATTAGAGATTACAAACCTTAATTTTATATATTGCTGGAAAATGCCCACTTTAAGTAAAACACTGTGGTGCACTGGAGGAAAGTTCCTGAAGTTGGAACTTTCTGGAAGGTCTGGGTCTAAATCCTGACTCTGGCATGTCCCAGCTCCACCTCATCTGCAAAGTGGGAATAATGACACCTCCTTTGAGAAATGTTGTGAGGATTAATCCTAAATAAAGAATGAATTTGAACTGTCTTACGTATCAGAGGGGAGAAGAGTGATGGAACTATGGTAGATATTAAATTATTTTAATAGCAAAATTTCTGCAAACAAAATTTCTCTCCTTCTGATTCTCCAGTCTTTGCTTTGCACTATCTCAGTGTCTCTTTCTCCCTCATTGTGAATAAAAATAGAAGAATTTGACCCTGCACTAATTATAAATATTGGAAAGTTGTACTACTTATTTGTGTATAGTATCTCACCAAGACTCTAAGGGAGTAGTAGGTGTAGCCTTCAAATTGCTCCCCTAAGATTGGTCAGGTGTTTTAAATTCATCCTTAATTATGTCAATTTTCCTTATCTAAGAAACCAAGTTACTCTCTCTACACCCACATGTTGCTCGATCCCGAGGCTGGCCTTTCATCCAGGAGGATGGAGTGGGCAATGTTGCTTTCTCTGTTGGGTACCAGATGCAATAAGTCACACTTTATTTTGTCTCTTGCTGCCCACTTCTCGAAGACCCAGAAAAAGAGCAAACTACAGGTTTCTGCACGTTTGCAGACTCTAAAAATGTTTCCCCCAGATCCAGGGGAAAGCTGGCTTTTATTGACTCCCAGATTTTTTTAAAACAATAGATAGGGTTTAGAAAACATCTAAAGAGAAAAATTAAAACTCCAACCTTTAATCAATAGAAAACAAAAATTAACTTCATTGCTTTCTCTTGTATTAATGATTTTGGAATAAATCCTATTCTATAGACAACAATTTTTTTTAATGGAGTGAGAGTGTTTAATTGCTGCTGATTTTGTGAATAACTAAAAAAAAAGATTCACTGTCTAAGGTAAAAGAGTAGGGAAAAACTGTGTAAAATAGAATCTTGGTGAAAACAAAACACAATGATTCAAAAATTCTTAGGAAAAAAATGAATTGTTTATATTCCTAACTTTATAATCCTGTAATTGTGTCTATGCTATACCTATAACTCATTGTTACCTTATTTTGGAGATTTTTTTCCCCCAGGTGATGTGCGTTTTCACTTGCATCTCAAGTGTGGATATACATTCTTTTTTCTTGATTAGCTGTCTTTTTAACCTGTGATTCTTCGTGCGAAGGGTTCTAGTTCAGTAACAGACCTAATTCTCAATAGACTAATTCAGAAGTAAATTGAATTCTCAAAGAGGTGAAAATAGAAGTTTGAAATCTGCACATTGTTAGTAATTCACATCCCATAGAATTGTCCTTCCCACCAATGTTCAGATGAATGGTTCAGCACATTTACATTGTGGGAAGACTGCTAAAGGAGCCCAGTAAAATCGGAGAGTCTTCTGGAGAAGACAGGAAGGTAAGTTCACCGTCAGAGCCTAAAGGGTTACCTGGCGATAACTTGGGGGGCAGGGATCAGGCTACAGTAACAAACTGCAAAGGCTAAGGTGTCCTGGGTGACATGGTAAACGGCAAAGCAGCCATCATAATGCACCAGTGCTTTCCCTGGAGCATAGAGTAATCACAGATGAGTCATCAATGTACCATATGTTTTGCAGAACCTGTGTGTAACTAGCCAGCACCGTAGGTTTAAGCCACAGTGGTATAAAGAGTGTTAGTTTCAGAGGCAGAAACAGGTGCACTCAATACCCAATCCCATTCATTCTCTGTGCCTTCGTTTCTCACGTTCCGATGAGAACACTCTCCTTGCGCCGGCGTGGGAAATAGACCTTTAGACACTTGACAGAGTCGAGGAATTGACTCCATTAATGAGAGTTTCCTTTTCCTTCCCCCTCTGACCCATAGAAGTGATATCTGTATGCCTAAACATTGGCAATAATGGAGAAAATGAATCCTACTGTCACACACCAAACCGTCCAGCCTTCAGGGTGTTCTCAAACAGCTTATACTGGGGAAGTTGTTTTTCTCCTACAATTGGTTGAGGTGTTTCACGCTAGCCAAAAGAATATCCTTCTGGATATTGATTTTTTTTTTTTTAATTCCAAAAAAGGAACCAAGAAGAATGTTAGGTTTGCAGTTATATTTCCCACTTGAGCCAAAGTAGTCAGGGAAGGACGCTTGCTTTTGTTTATGGCCAATTTATTGACTTGTTCCAATAAAATGAATGTATACCCGAGAAGTACAGGTTCAGAGAGAGAGAAAGGGTGTGAAAGGGTCATCCTGGGCATTCTGTTGTCTCAGGGTGTACCCACATCTACAGCAGACAAATGGGATTTTGTCCTGTTTTTAAAGACACAGATGGAGAGGAAGAAATTCTACCATTTCCCAGCTTAATTTATTAATGTACTGTCTGCTCATTCTCAGAATAGGTTTTTACCCCCTGACCTTGATATAGAGATACAGACATATAAGATATATATACAATATAAACAAAATAAATATATGCAGTTTGTATTTATTTTGTGCACATAAAGGCTATAATACATATATATTAGATAGATAGAGATATAATAGGTGATAGACAAACAGATAAATCGATCGATAGATAGATTGATTGCTAGATAGAGATAGAGATATATAATGTAGTAAGAGTACATTATTATCTCCTCCGTCTTTTTTTCTTAAGGCTAAATTTTTTCCTCTTTCAGGAATCTACCCCTTTTCTCCTCTAAATCCATGAATAATTTTTAGATCTCTCCATCAAAATTCTTTCCAGTGTTTCTTGTCATTCTTAAGCTGTGGAATCCTGATCCACCTCCAGCTCTCCAGATGTATGATCATGTTACTGGACAATAGGATTGCAAGAAGAACACCCTCTTTTGGAATACATTCTGTATTGTCATGAGGAGGGCTTGCCGTTGCGCCACTGCATCCTGGTTTCCATTCCCAAAGGTTCTGTTTGTGGCTACCCTTATCCTGATCTCTCTTTTTACAAAGCACTATCTTATTCCTAGGCATTTTTCTGCTTTCTTCTTGCAAGATCATATCTTTCTGTGCTTAAATGAGTCAGCGCCTATGAAGTGCTTTTGAGAGTGATGGCCCGCTATGAGCAGATGTAGATTCTGTCATGGTTAGTACTGTGCTTGTTTGTAGTAATATTTCCACATTTTGACATGTGGTTTTCATTCTTATTTTATCCTTCAGTGACTTACTCCTTGAGCATCAATCCCCTTTACCCACCCCCGACACACAATGAAACTCACAAAACAGTAAGTTAATTGTATTATTTATGTTCTGTCTTCAAGATGGACCCAAGTTAGAACCCTCTAGAATTCAAATTAAATTTCTTACATAAGTCTTCAACCAACTATACATTTATCTAATCTTTTGTTGTTGTCGTTGTGTTAGATTTCAGAACATCTCATGTTGAGAGAATAGAAGCATTGATTCCAAACTGCAAATGATTAGTTTTAGCTAACAGGTCCGATATTATTTATAAAACATTTTTCTTGAAATTATAGACACTTAAAAGCCTATAAAATTAATAATGAATAATTTAATTGATTTTCAAATAAATACTATATATTTGTGAACTTTTGACAATTTTACAATTTTTGAAAGAAGTTTAAAAGCTATTGATAGTAGGAGTCTTCATTGCTAATGTTACTCTTGGTTCCCCAAACATTTTTGTTTTGTAGGTGGATATTTTTAATACAATTTATTCAAGAATGAGCACTTAATATATCTTTGTCCACCAGTTAGTCTTTGAATATATTACTTGGAAGACTTTTCTAACCTTAGGAATAGAATATATTTTTACAAATACTCGATTTATAATATCCATAAAGTACCACACATAATTTCCCAAAGTATTTTTAACTAACGAATGCCAATTATTTCAAGAGTCATTAATAGAATTTTGGTTGCTTCTGAAGATATTAGTCACTCCAATTTCCATGTACTCATGTACTAACAAGTTCAGTTATACTAGTGGTGGAAATGCCTACCAATACTAATATGATTTGCAAGCTTTCTCTGAATTCATATCATATAACACTGTAAAGGTTATGGGGACATCATTATGGCAAGTTGATGAAATTAAGCCACCATAAGACCAAGGTAAGCCCTACTCTCCACTTATACCTGCCAAAAGTGTGCTCTTCATGGTCCTGCAAGTCAAGCTCCATGTACATAGCCTGGGAGAGTCAGATCCTGGAACTGTGTTTCTTGTAAACGGCTTCAGAATGGCAAGGGACATTCTTGTTAAAGATACTCAAACTCAGAAATTTTTTCTTTACTAGGTCAAAACTGACAGTGCTAATTACAAAGTAACAATTAGAAACAGAACTAGCTGCACTAAATACTACTGGAGTTAACTGCTTATTTGAAGTCTGAATACAGTATAAATTTTAGACCAGGGAGCTAAGAAGGCACTACAGTTGCTATATCAGCCACATCACATGGGAAAGGCCATCCTGGCACAATATAGTGTGAAGCACTCATTGGCGAGAAGCTCAGATGGAAAGATGGCAGGACCAGATGCTGGAATAAGAGGAGCACTGAGATCTTGGGGGAAGGCCGCCCATGACAGGTGACATAAAGAAGCATGGTCTCAGCATGGCACCATGGCAAAGGTACAGGAACATGGCCAAGGAGAAATCAAGGGCCAATCAGTGTCATCAGATGTGAAGAAAGTAGCCATCACAATCTAAGGTCAACACAGTCCAAGGTATAAACAGTGTCATCATGAGTGCCATTTTTATGAGTCACAATTGGCAATCAGATAGAAAGGGGCCAAGCACCATGAATGAAACAAGGGCCAGTTTTGTGGAAACTGAAACACTAGCAAGGAATCCTATTCCGACCATTTGGAAGCCTCCAATTAGCAATTTTCCACTGAGTGGAAGGCTGCTTCATGGCCCCATGTTGGCTGCCTTCTGAAAAGCATATTGAAAAGATCCCTGTGGCCCCAGTGATAATGCCTGATTAGCAAGAGTGAACATGGTCCTGAGTGGTCCCACATGCAATAACACATCTGGCCCTCACAACACATTTGTGAAACAGGAAACGGTATTATCCATAATTCATAGGTGAGGAAACTGAGGCATAAGAGCACAGACGATGTGCCTGAATTTACACACCAACTCTCCCAGGCTATGTACATGGAGCTTGACTTGCAGGATCATGAAGAGCACACTTTTGGCAGGCATAAGTGGAGAGTAGGGCTTACCTTAGTCTTATGGTGCCTTAATTTCATCAACTTGCCATATTGATGTCCCCATAACCTTTACAGCCAAGCACAAGAGCCCACAAGGTTTCAGAGCCCACGTGCATAACCAGTAAGGACACGGGCTTTCCCTACAAGTGAAGCGCAATTTACCCATTTGGCAATAGTTACTCAGCCCCTGTTATCTACCACCCAGAGACCTAATGATGAACAAGACAAACCCAGTCCTGTCCTCACCAGGGTTTCATTTTGATAGTACAATCAGGTAAACACCAGAATCACTCTGTTTTTATGGCTGGATATTTACAGTGGGGTTAAGGATAATGTCATTCAATTACCATTAGTTCATTCTATCTTTACATTCAGTTGCTGAAATGTAATTCATTTTGTCGTTATTATACATGCTCAAGAACCTCTTAAGGAGTTCTTAAGGAGAAGTTCTTGAACAAATAAGCCTAATTAGCTGCAGTCAAGACTGTGGTGCTGAGTACTGGCAAGTCAGATAAGCAAGTAGCAGTCACTCCCTAACCAAATGATGTACACTGTTGCATACAAAATCAATTCCCACTGCCAGTGTTACGTGTTACCGTAGCTTGCCCAAGGCAGGTGGGCACCTCATTTTTCCTCTTCACTTCCAAATCTCATGTTAGCAAAGGAGGCTGTGTATGATAATACGACTGAAATCTATGCATGCTAAGGTGATCATTTGAGAAAAAAATTAGACACTGTAGATATGATGCAAGTTAGAGTGGGCTTGGTCAGCACTATACATTCTGCAAGAAAGGGAGAGTGAGCGATTGATGAGCTGCTGAAGAGAGTGCAGCTGATAAAATAGAAAGGTAATTAGAACCTGAGAGTAGAGGTTTCTAATGATGTTCATATTCAGCTGCAAAAAAGGAGGTTGTCTCCTAGAAGATGTCATCATTATTAAAAGTAGCCCTGCACAGACTAAAGTCTACTGCAATTCTCTACATCTTAACCTTCGACATCATCATCATGTCCATTAGATGCAAAGGGAAGATGAATGAATTAGTTAATTTGATGTACAGGTATTGCATTTCTACTTGTGTGTGGCACTGATCTCACATCATGCACATCAGAAAATATCCCTTTGAGTGCCAGCCCCTGTAGTGGTTAAGTCCAGCATCCTCCACTTCAGCAACCCAGGTTTGGGGGTTCAGATCCTGGGCATGGACCTCCACCACTCATCCAGCCATGCTGTGGTGGCACCTCACATATGAAATAGACGAAGATTGCCACAGACGTTAGCTCAGAGTGATCTTCCTCAAGCGAAAAACAAAAGGAGGCACATTGGCAACAGATGTTAGCTCAGAGTGAATCTTCCTCATTGGAAAAAAAATCTCTTTGTCCTAGGAGGTACAAACTGACTGTAAATAATGAACATGATAAATTAATATTATGTTGGGATGATGAGTGCTCTGGGGGAAAAAATAGAAAATCCAGAACAGGAGAGCTGAGAATGCACGGGAAATTCTCAGCTGCTCTTCCATAGAGGGCAGAAGGGAGAGGAGTTGAGAAGGTGACACCTGGGCAAACACCTGCAGGAGGTGGAGGAGGGGACCAAGTGGCTATCTGGGGAAGAGCGTTCCAGGACGAGGGAACAGTCTGTGCCAAGACCTTAGAGAGAATGTGTGTCTGATATGTGAGAAGATTAGCAAGCAGGCCAGTGAGGGTGGTGCCGAGGGAGGGGGAGGTAGAAGGGATGAAATCCGAGAGGTACAGGGGTCCCATCACACGGGACCCTAGGGGCCACTGTAAGGACTTTAGCTGTTGCTCCCCCTGGCATGTGAAGCCATTGGAGGGACTAAGGGAGCAGTTATGGCTGACTTGTCGTTTACGAGGATCACAGGATGCTGCGTTGAAAATAGAATGGGGGCGGGTGCAGGAAAACTAGTTAGGAGATAGATTCAACTGGAAATTTCCAGGTCACTCTAAAACTTGCCATTATTATTAAATATTTTCATAGAATTAGGTGTTTCAAATTTATGTACAGTCATTGTTGCTTAACAACGAGAATACATTCTGAGAAATGTGTCTTTAGGTGATTTCGTCTTTGTGCAAACATCATAGAGTGTACTTACACAAACCTAGATGGGAAAGCCTACTACACACCTAGGCTGAGTGGTACCAATCTTATGGGACCACTGTCATATATACAGTCCATTGTTGACTGAAACGTCGTTATGTGGCCCATGACTGTATTCAAATACTAAACAAAATCTAATATTGCACTAATTAGAGTTAGTCAGAACTGTGTCTACACTACTGGAGTCCACCGTCTACACAGAAGCTTCCCTGACCTCCCTGGAATTGCCCTTTAGTCCCACTACAAGTGGGTTCCAGAAGCTCATTTCACCTGCAGGGGCTCTCAACCTCTGGTTTTCCTCTTGGGGACTTCCAGCCTCTCCCCCTCCAAACCCCTTGGTGTGATACGGTTTTCTTTCCCCAGTCTTTGATCCCTGTCCTCCTGCCAAATTATTGCTTGTGATTCCACTGAGGACCCACTGTGAGAATTAGGGGAGGAACTTTTAGTAGGAAGGAGGAAGACTTCCCTCGAGAGTCCTGACTGTCATAACTATTGAACTCAGAGGCTGTAAGGGGCAGATCTGGGCTGCAGGGAAATTCCCTGAGAACTACAGCAGCCAATGAGATGGGACCAGAGGAGGTCAATAAAACCCACACACCTCCACCCACTCATTTTCACAAAACTCAAATTTTGAATGTGACTTTGGAAATCTAATCAGTCCCCACGGACTAAAGGCATAAAAGCAGTTTCTCACTGAATGATTTAATAGCTATTTAAAAACCTACCAGTCTTGTTCAATCCTGCATTCATCTTTCCTTTTCATCAGAGGAATTTACGCTTTTGTTGTTTTTCTTCTGCTTTATTGAATGTATACTAAAGTGGTCTTAACCTCAAATCTTTGACAACCCGAATAAGCTGTGATTTCACTATTATGAATGATTATTCATAATTTTTTCCTAGTCTTCTGAGATGGTATGCATGCCCTTGTATGTAATTCTTCTTTGTAGTTGAGACACATTTCAAATGAGTTCAAATAATTCATCTGGTCAGAGACTTGGAAGGTCAATGTGATGACTAATTAAACTTTCCTGGAAATAAAATACAGGTTGTTTGACATAAAACCTTCTCAATGGAGAAGGTACTTCTGGAAAAAAACAAGATTAAACTGCATTCAAGAGATGGTCTGCTTATCTGTGTGGTTGTCCATTGGGAATGGCTCCCCTACATTTGCAAATGTGCCAGGGCAGCACTGGCAAACACTATGAGTGGGTTTGCTACTGGCTTTTAGTGTCCTGGAGCATAAGATGCTCAACACCCTGCAGAACAAGCCCTTTCACTCAAAATGTGCTGAGAGTACCTCCTTTATGCTGAACACTGGAGACTGCTAGAATAGTCAACCTGCTTTAAGGTAGGATATTGGATTTGTACTATGACTACCAGGAGAAGAAAGTCATTACTTGTCCAATTATGGAAATTTGTTTTGTGGCTTCATCATTATCATTGGTTATGAGCAATAATTTAGGAAAAACTTCCCAAACTCCAAAGAAAACGTCTATTATTCTATTCCAATTCAACGTTGTTTTATACATTTATTACTGCAACATTGGTTTCCATTCTTACTCTTTCAATCCGTCTGGTATATTTTCTAATGTTTTTTGAATTCTGTGATTTTTATAGCACTCTCTAGTCAAAAGACATTGATGGCTCCCTATTTCAGAGCCAAATTTCTCTTCCTGGCCTTCAACGCCTTCTGGAAAATCAGACCTCCTGGCCAGCCACACGTTCATAATCTTTTCAAGGAGGAGTCAGCCGCTCGGCCAGGATGGACTCCTCACGGGCCCATAAATACCTCTTTCTTCCTGCTATCTTGCCTTGATGATGCCTCTTTCCCTATTATGTGAAATATCCTTTCTTTCTCTCTGCTTTTCAAATTTTACCAGTCTTTCAAGAACTAATTCTGTTCTTCCCCTTCTTTAAGACAGTATGTGAAACACTTAAGAGCCTGAGCTTTGAAAGCAGACAAACTGAGATAAAATCTAAGCCTTATCTCCCACTAAAAACTACTTAATCTTTTTCAAGCTCAGTTTCCTCATATATAAAATGGGGGTAATACGTCTATTTCAGAGTATCACTAAAGTTCTTAAATGAATTATATATAAATTATTTAGCATAGTACCTGGTATACGGTAAATTCCTAAACAAGGAACTGAGATTGATGAGCCTCTATCCAGGATAAGTAATACTTCCCCGAATACTCCTGCCCTCCCTGAACTTCTTGTCCATTGATCTTTTTTAGAACTTATAGTTTCTATCTAATAAATTAGTATGTAACAGTAATCCTTGATACTATTGTGTAATCTACCAGGAGGTTATCCCAATTAGACTAAAACTACTTTGAGGAGAAAGATAATATTTATCCTTCTGAATCTCCATAGTATGTGGCACAATAATGAGCACAATTGAAGATGCTAAAGAAATGGAAATTCATTTATTCATCATTCAGCCAGCCAACTGGCAGCCACTCTGCTAGTGTTGGGTATAGATGGATGAGTAAGTGCAATCACTACACTCCGGGAGCTCACAGAAGGGTAGAGGAGACAGACACAAATGCATAGGTATAAACGAATGAGAGGGTTAGTGAGAGAGATACTCACTTCTCTAGTATTTCTCCAATAAATTTTAAGTACTATAACCATATGTTATTCATATTAGAACCCAATGAATGATTCCTTATGTCAGTGAGGTGCTGGTAAATGATTAACAACTGGCTCTTAGGGGAAAGAAAACAGCCCTGGTTTGTCATATTGGCCAATTTCCATGGTGTAAATACTCTCATCATGGCCAGTTTCAAGCAACCAACAAGATACCACTGAACATGGGGTTGCAAAGAGACACACTACATTACACACCATTACACAGCATTGTCACATACATACACACAACAGATGGAAATAATCTAAGAGCATAGACAATGGAAAAGTACAGTAAAATAATTACAAAATGGGATATAAACTGGTGTTAGAGCCAGCCATTTCCCACTCTTAAAACTAGGTAGAAAGTTAGCATTTTATTATTGGCTATAAAGTTGAATATTTATAAAATAAGTCCATTTTAGACTACACTTAAATACTCAACTAACTTCAATTTTCAGTTGCTTTTATAAATATGGAATGGATGTGAAAATAGAGGCCTCTTTAATTTTTTCAATTGTTCATATTTACTTATTTTTTAACTATTTATTGTGAAAAATTCCAAACATATGTATAAAATTACATAATAAATTTTCCTGTTTCTGTCATCTACTTTCAACTATTTCAATTCCTGGCCATTTTAGTTTCATCTATCCCCCCCTCCCCCAAATTTTATTCCCCACCTCCACATTATAACATTTTTGCATCTATGTTCCCCCTACATTACTCCCCACCCCAACGTTATTTTGAAGAAAATGTATCATTTCATCTATAAATATGTCAGAGTGTATCTAAAAGATATGGAAATCTCTCCTTTAACATAACTACAATATCATTCTAACGTTTAAAACATTATAATTTCTTAATATCAAGTTGCTCTAGCCAGTACTCAAAACTTGAATTGTCTCACAAATATCACAAATGTTCTTCTTTATATTTTTTATAGTTTGAATTTAGCTGCAATCCACACAGTATAACTGATTGATAAATCTCTTGTCTCTTTTAATCAGTAAAGTTTTCTCTCCAAATCATTTTCTCCTTATAATATATTTGCAAAAGAAATCAGGTCAATCTGTCCTGTAGAGTTTTCCACAGATTGGATTTTGCCGTTTGCATCCACATGCTGTTATGTATGTGTTGCATTGCCTCCTGTATTTCCTTTATGAAGATAATTGGATTTAGATGAGCTCGATCGGATTCAGGTTCAATTTGTACAGCGAGAGTGCTGCTTTGGTGGTATTGTGGACCTCTAGAAAGAGGTTCACGGGATCTGACTGTCTCTCTTTTTCCAATGCCAGCTGCTGTTGCTGCTCATTGACTAGATGCACTAATCATTGTGATTACAAAATGGTCCTATTCTAATTCTGTCATACCTTCCTCATTGATTAGCTGGAATACTATAAGTTAAACTTGTCTTCATCCACTATTTGATTGGCTAGCAATACCATTCACCCACGATAAACAGAATAAATGTTGGTTTCTTCCACTTTACTTACCTGGTTTCAAAATGTTTGCCCTAGCATCCTCCAACAGTTACCAATTCCTACTGAAGAAAGACTTTTTACGACTTTCCATTGAGATTTGCAAAGAGTGGAAAATGAAAGAGTTCAATGCATTTTTATGTCTGTCTCAGCATAGAGACTAGCAGTCCTTTCTAAATGACATGAAAAAGTTATGGGCATAGTTTAGAAAATATTTTCTGCTTCATTACATGATTTTCCTCATGAAATTAGAATTTACAACAAGATGAAGAGCATAGAATTTTATCAGATGTGGCCTTGGAAATTACCTCATCCATATGCTTCATTCATTGTGAACTCAGGGAAATGAGGCCAGTTGAAATCAAGCCACCTGCACAAAATGACCCCAACAATTGGTACAAGGCCTGGTTCCAGAATTCTTGTTTCCTTTTCCAGGCATCTTTCCCACACTCTGACTAAAAGGATGCTTCTGTCAGGAATTCTAGTTAAAATCATTAGTAAGTACAAGGAAGCAAATCTAATGCTCACAGGCTGTCCTCAAATGAAAATAAGCCATTATTCAAAAGTTCATTCCAAGTAGGCCATTTCGAAACTCAGAGAATTTTCCCAAAGTAACTCAAATTTCACTCCTAGTTCAAACACAGGCTGGACTGATAAGCTATACTTAGTTGTAATTCCACACGAATAGATCCTGCTTGTGAAGCACCATTAACAATTGCTTCCTCATAGAAATCATTGAATATCAAAAAATCTTCATGAAAAACATTCTACCATGTCCTGGGAACTTGCTATATGTTTCTTCATTTCGTTTCCACAACAATCCTAGAGGTGGGTGGTATCAGTCCTACCCTACAAAGAAAAATGTGAGGGTCAGAACAGCAAGCTCAAAGAGGCACAGTGGGAAGTGGAGCTTGGATTGGAAATTGGGATGCCAACTGAAGGACGTTTCCCTGCCACCTAGGCCTCCAGAGTTCAATAGGGGAGTTAAGAACCATCTCCCTGGCTACTGCCTCAGTAATAGGAAGGAGGATTTTCCGCCATTGCCAGGTCGCTGAAAGTGATTTCTATGAGTCGTTTGATGTTCTGACAAGGAGGAGTTCTGACAGAGATTAGTTGGGTGGGGGAGGGCGTTTTGACTCAAAAAGGACTCAAGAGATTCATTGACAGAGTTGAGTACGAGCTGGTGGCCCTCGGAGGGAATGCTGATTCAGCTGAGAAAAAGGGTCCCAAGCTATGGAATTGGTTATCAGCAAAGCAAAGGAGGGTCCTTATCCTTATTTTGCAAAGAAGTTAATCGTTTATATGAAGGAGACAATGGTTGGCAGCCTCTTCGATGGCTCCCTGTGGTCCCTTCCTCCTGATATTTGCTGATGTATTTCCCTCCCACCAAGTGTGGGTAGGTCATACTGATTCAGTTCTAAGCAACAGAATGTGGAGGGAGTGATAGGATATTTCTCCAAAATCAGATTATAAAAAGTATGTGGCTTCCATCTCGGGTGTGCTTTCTCTGGCTCTCAGATCACTCATGTTGGATGAAGCCAGATGCCATGTTGTGGGAACAGCCCCACAGAGAAGCCTTCAGGGCTTGGTGAAGTACTGAGTCCTAGGTGGTCCAACAACCTGAGAGAAGTTGAAGTTCGCCAACACCCACATGAGTGCCTTGGAAGAGAATCCTTTAGCCCCAGTCAAGCCTTGAGATGACTGGAGTCTGGCTGACGTTTTGACTATGACTTTGTGGAAACCTAAGAGCCAGAACTACCCACCCAGCTGTGCCACCTCTTGAATTCCTGATTCAAGAAACTGAGATAATAAATGTTTATTGTTGAAGTTGCTAAGTTTTGGCATAATTTGTTAAGCAGCAGAAACCAACTCAGTGCTATTCCTAAATCAAGGAGTGTCTTGTTCTTTGTTACTTTCGTGTATATGTATGTAGTCATTTTATTTAAGAATGCCAGCTCTTTTTTACCTTAAATAAGATAAGAGTATTTTTTTCCAGCTACAATTTTATATCCCTGAAAAATATCAAAGTCAAAACAATCATATATAAAGTGTATATATCAGCAGTTGTCAACTAAGGGAGACTTTGTCCCCCAAGGGACATTTAGCAATGGCAGCTTTTGGACACGTTTTTGTTGTCACAGCTGGAGCTTGCTACTGGAATCCAGTGAGTAGAGGGCAGGGATGTGGCTAAACGTCCTACAGTGCAGAGAAGAGCCCCGCACACCAAAGAATTATCCGTCCAAAATGTAAATAGGTGTCAAGAAATCTTAACAGAGGAACTGAAATATATCTATTCAGAAATTATTGTACTTACAAAATTGAAGCATTAAGATATTACGTAAACCATGAGATGAATATGTATCTTACATAGTTTTTAAATTTCTCCTACTCCTATTAACATTTTTTTGTCAAACTGAAATAGAAATCTTTTAATTAAATAAAAACAACTTTCTTTCCATGAACGTAAATAGCATTCGTTTTAATGTGTAAAACAGTAGATAATATAGTGGTATATTAAAGTTGTTGGTTGTTCTTGTTGTTATCAGAAACATGTAGATTGATATTTTGGAAAAGTAATTGTTTGACATTAAATGGGAACATCATGGATCACAAGACTCAACAATGACTGATGAAAATAACACTCAGTGCCCCAGCGCGTGGGTGACTCTAAATAAGTAAATTGAGAACAGATATTTATAGCGAGCTTACAGATGAGACACATTTATTATAGGCAAGTGGCTCCCATCATCCTTTCCTAAATGATGGATTGCCCCCGAGGATTGAGGATGTAGTCAGGGTGTAATGAAGACGGAGAAATCACACATTTCCTCAAAACTCTTAGAACTGTGAAACAGACCAGCCACAAATTTGCTATGAATGAGGTTGCTTGGGTGAGAGTCACGTAGCATCTGCATTATAGCATTTATCCCCTTAGACAGGCTTTCAGGGAACTCATTAAGTAGTATATGGAGAACAGATTATCTTAGGAAAATAAGTGAATGCAGTAGAACTATCAAAATAAAGAGAGACTCCTCAGATCTACAGAAGAAGCTGAAGGTAGAGCGATTAAAAACAATATTTCAGGGTCCACCCCATGGTCAAGTGGTTAAGCTCGCCTGCTCCACTTCGGAGGCCCAGGATTTCTCAGTTTGGATCCTGCATGGGGAACTACCCCACCCATGCTGTGGCAGCGTCCCACATAGAAGAACTAGAATCACCTACAACTAGGATATACAACTATGTAATGGGACTTTGGGAAGGAAAAAACAACAGAGGAAGATTGGAAACAGATGTTAGCTCAGGGCCAATCTTCCTCAAAAAAAAGAAAAAAAAAGCTGATGATGGGAGTTTTCAACCTAAAAAACAAAAACGAAAAAACATGTGACAAGCCTTGGCCCAGTGACAGAAGTTTGCTGAGAGACCCTGGGCCTGTTTGTTGGACATATTATGATAATGCCATCAGCAGCCCTACATGTCCACACACAGAGCCGCTCTCACTTCTTGGTAACATGACTTTTACAAGAAGACACTTTTCGAATGTACAACTGTGTACCTGTGACGACACACTCCACTTTTGGCGTCTGTGACTGGCTTTCTAAGGTGTAAACTTTAACAGTCTACTCCAGATCACTTCCTTTACGTTTAGCTCAGTTTGCCGCACTTTTATTTCCCACTCCAGGAGTATTACATTTACTGTTTATGGACCAAATGGACACATCAGTGAACTTGGGTTATTTTGCCAAACAACGGTAGCACTATTTCTGTAACAAAAAGTGTCTTGAAAATCTGAAATCAAATCTAAACCATCTTCATAGGAGTGCTCTAGATTTTCTCCAGAAATAGAATGGATTTAGCCAAAAAAAAAGGAGTTCTTAAATTTAAATTCTGCCCTCAGATCTTTTGCATGGGTTATTGGCTTTCTTTTCCTTGGGAGCATATTTCCTTTATTTTAAGAACTTGGGTAGAAAACAATATTCTTATACATGGCTATTTTGTATGTCATAAAACAAATCCATGTTCTAGTACACTGAATAATGGACACAACATTAGGGATGTTATCCTTGCCATTATTTTCCTCTTTGAAGCCCTATCAGAATACTAGGAGAAATAATTAAATAATCAAGCCTGAGGAAATAGTGGCGATCTGTCCATTCTAGATCACAGCATTGGCAGTGTTGGGTGGGAAATAACCTTCCACCGCAGGTGACAAATACTTCCTATACAAAAGGAAGATAAAATAATTGGGCTGGGTCCGAAATTTTACCTCAAGACGCATCAGAAGAATTTCAGCATTCTTTCCTGGATCAAGTATGAACTAGTGCAGGCGTTCAGTACGTTTTCATGGAGTAAATCTGTTCCTCTTTCCACGTCAATATTGATAGTGATGATATTCCATGGATTTAAGTTTTAGGGATAAACTTAAATTCAAGATTCTCTTTGTCACACTTGTTGCAGATAACCAACTATTAAAACATAATTAGGATTAATGTATATTTGCACAAGGATAGATCACGTACCCACACATAAATGAACCTAATGTCATTCAGTTCTGAGATTGGCGGAAATGAGCTGAATCTGAGGTATGAACATGAGGTGGCTGGGCATCCAAGCAAAAGTCATCAGATTGTCAATGCCATTGAGCAGAAGCTGGCTGAGAGTGTGTCCCAGATCATACCTCCAAGGTTTTCTGTTTTCACTCTTTTTTATTCTCTGTGGAATCCTTACTTTCTAGCCAACTCTATAATTTCACTCTAAAATACTTTTTGTAGAATTGCTAGGCCAATTTGGGAACTGAGATGGGGGAAGACCCATGTCTCGGTGTCTGGAACCTGGGAGGGTGTGAAACTCATGGAGTTCCCTGATACTCATCATGGTGCCCAAGAAAAGGCATGGACAGCTGGTACTGAGAACCCAGAGACCAGATGATATGCAGGATTCCTGCAAGCTCAGAGGAAACAATGGCTGGAAATCCCTCCCTCATTTGGTAAGTTAGCAGACCTACGTGGGATCATTTGGGTTAACATTTTAATTATATATGCAAGGGTGTCAGATATGCAAGTTGGCCTTGCAAGTCCACTCAGAGTTTGGGTGAATGTGGGCAATCACTTAACCTTCGAGCTTCAATTTTTCATCTGTGCAATGGAGAAAAGTGCCTCCTTCATAGGGATGCGGTAGGGACTAAAGGCACATGTGCGTAGCCCGGAGTCCCGCTCACAGGAAATGTCTCCAATTCATGTGCTCCTGACTCTAACCTATATATTAGATGAGGGCCTGGATAGATGACAAAAAGTGACAGCTTATTCTCTGACATTATATGCAAGATCTCAGGTGAAGGAAGGACAGTAGTTAACCTGCAGCTGCCAAAGGTTTATTGTGAAGAAACCCAAATGCCCATGAAGCAGTGAATGGATAAAAATTTTTGGTACTTCCATGCAATGGAATAAGACTCAGCCATAAAAAGGAAGGAGCTACTCATGCAGGCAACCACATGGATGAACCTCAAATGCGTAACATTAGGTGAAAGAAGCCAGACTCAGAAGGCTACACGCCGTATGACTCCATTTACATAACAAGCTGGAAAAGACAAACCTATAGAGGCAGGAAGTAGATCAGTTGCTGACTACAGAGGGACACAAGGGACCTTTGTGGAGTGACCGGACTGTTCTATGTCTTGATTTGGGTGGTGGTTATGTGATTGTAAGCTTTTATCAAAAATTCATAGAATTGTACACTTAAAGGAGTAAATTTTACTCCATGTAAATATTAAGATACTATTATGCAAATTATGCCTTAATGAACATGATCCAAACAAAAAACCCAAGCAAAAAAAAAGAAACTTTGTGAGGCACTGCAGAGAAGTCCATGCAGAGATGGCCTGAGGCTGCCCCTGGGCTCTGTTCCTCGGCAGTGCTCCTGGGTCCGGCCACCTCCCTGGCGGGGATACTTGCTCAGGAGCCACCAGCCCCACTGAACCTGCTTCTGTGGGACAGGGTCTAAGTGTAGCTCATCCCTATGTCACAAGTCTTCCCAATGGGAACATGATGCCTTACATACGGCTCACACTGCCCTCCTGACCAAGGGTTTCAAGATCACTTATTGCAATTTACACTCTCCATGTGTGTCTCCATCCCTCTACCACACACTTTAGGAAGGAGAAAACTCATTTCTTAGGTCCTGTGGTGCCATGCTTAGATGCAGGCACAAGGCCTACATTCAAATAATTGTTAAAGTGAAAGAATACATGAGATCCATTGTCTTAAGGATGAGATAGTGATAAGGGGACCTCAGGTTCAGGGCACCATTTAGTGTGAATCCGGGCATCCTCCAACTAGCTCAGTGATTGAGGAGATGAGCTAATGGAGTCTGAATCAAATAGTGGGTGGATCTCCACTAGTGGGTGGAGAAAGGGTGCTTCTAGTTCTAGGGGAGATTTAAAAGGAGGTGGTACCCTAAGGTACCCTAAGATAAACTATGCCAGTGTAGGTTCATCTTTGGTAAAATACGTACCATTCTGGTGAGTGATGCTCATAATAGAGGAGGCCACACACGTGTGAGGACAGGGGGTATATGGGACATCTCTGTACCTCCCTCTCTATTTTGTTGTAAACTAAAAGTGCTTTAAAAAAAAGAAAGTCTTAAGACAAAAAGGAGGTAGTGATCCAAGTTTCTGTAAGGAGTTGGTTCTGATCTGCTCCCTGTTCCCTCACAGGTCAGATTTTAAGGGTGGGTCCTTCCTTATCCAAAACTAGCTGCGGGAGCTGCGTCTGGTCTGAATTCACCTCTAAAGCCTTGGAGTGTGTGGACCCTTAAGAAGAGCCTCAGAACATGCATACTTAGCCATTCTCAAAGCCTGTTTTTACAAAATTGAAGTCATACGCGTGCAGACAAAATACACTTCAACAGAAGAGAGAGGAAGTCATTTACAAAATTAAACTTCACCTGTTTGGCAGAATTGCGGATGTGTCTGAAGCAGTCATAGTTTCATGGTGGGTGGCAATGGGAATGATTTCAAACAACTGATGTGAGCAGGTGCCATTAAAGGCTACATAGGAATTTCCTTCTTTTGGATTCCAGGTGCAAGAATTGGATTAACCATAATTTTTGCCTCGTGACACACTCTTATCATTAGCCCATACATGGTTTGCTTTTACTTTTTATTGAGTTACTCATTTTAACAATGTCGTATCCACCCACAATTCCACTTCCACCCACTAAAAATCCTAAGACCTTAACAATAATCTTCACCTAGCATCCATAGGCTCCCAGTTTCCCACTCAGAATAACCACACCCCTGAATCCTATGGTTGATTTTCCCTTGATTACCTTTTAGTGGTTTTAGGGCAATTTTAAGTATTCTTAAAGTTTATATATATAATTTACATATTTATATTTAATTTGTAAATATATTTATAATATAAATTTTATATATATATAATTTTAGCTGTTTTCTCCTTATGAAAAGGTATGTTTTATGTAAACTTTTGGTACTTACTTTTTTTACTTCATATCAGACGGCTAATGTCCCTGGCTATTGTTGTGTGCAGCTGCAGCTCATTCATTCTGACTGAGGTAGTGTGTCCCACGGTGCATAGTTTATTCGTCCATTCTTTTATTAAGGTTTCCAGTCTCTGGCATGGTGAACAGGGCAGCACTTTTGTACGTGTCTTCTCTTGTCCATGTGACGGGCGTTCTCGTGGGCAGTGGAATTGTGTGTGTTGGGATATAGGGTACGTTGATGTTCCACTTTAGAGATACTGCTGCACTGTTTTCCAAATGCTTGCACCACTGTACACGTGCACTCCTTTTTTCTTTTTTTTTTTTTTTTTTGCTGGGAAAGATTTGCCCTGAGCTAATATCTGTTACCAATCTTCCTCTTTTTTCTGTTTTTCCCTCCCCAAAGACCCAGTGCATAGCTGTATATTCCAGTTGTAGGTCCTTCTAGTTCTTCTCTGTGAGCCACCACCACAGCATGGCTACTGACAGATGAGTGGTGTGGTTCTGCGCCTGGGAACTCAACTGGGCTGCCAAAGCAGAGTGCACTAAACTTAATCACTAGGCCATCAGGGCTGGCTCGACCTTCCAGTCTTAAGGTAGGCAATCTTGTGGATCCACATTTCCTTCAGCACTTGCTATTTTCAGATTTTTAAAGTATTGCCAAACAAATGGATGCAAATGACATCTCATCACGGTTTACATTTTCCTGGTCACTCATGACGCTTAACATCTCTTCATCTCTTTCTTCCTCTGTCAAATGCTGCTCCACATCTTTTGCCCATTTTTCTACTGGGTGATTTTACTTCCCTTTCTTTTATTTACTTTTTTCTGTTTTCCTTTTTTTCGTTTTTTGCTTTTCTTTTTAATTTGCTTCTTTATATATTTTTGGCACTAATGCTTTGTCAATTGTGTGTTGTAAATTTTCTCTCCCAGTATGTAACTTGTATCCTCCCCTTCCCATTTAATTAATAAACTTTATTAATTTCAGCACTGTCAATACATGTTATATTTACTCAGCACAATGACCCCATGAAACAGATATCACTATTATTGTTTTTAAAAGAGCCTTGAAGCATTTGATTAGCCTGCCCAAGTTCACAAAGCAAGTTCATTGAGGAGTTCAGTTTTGACCTCAGGTCATACTGTCAAGTGCCAATTCTCTTTTCACTAAAAGATCAATTTTTCCATACTCGATGACATTATGTTTTTTTCACCTAAGAGATCCAAAGTTTTAGAAGCATATTTAAAAAGTAAAGACTTTTCAAATGTATACATGTGACAAATCTTAGAACTTTATAGGTGAAAGAGGCCTTGTCACTTTTGTACATCACACAGCTTACAAATAAAAATCTTGAGACTTACACAGGTGAGTGGCTATCCCAAGACCAGAAAGATAATTAGATTCAGAACCACAACTAGAAGCCTGGTGCCCTCTCATCCAATGCAACCTCCCCTATTTCACAATATACGAGGCGAGTGGCACAAGCCCTAGATAGTTAAAATTCCTGTGTACTTTGAAATTGATCTCTATGCAAAAAAATATATTAAACAACAATTTCTAGAAAACTGCTTCAACTAGTTGCAACTACCATCATTAATCTCATATGTGGAAAAGTGAACCTTACCATAAGTACGCTCTGACTTTCTAAAAGTTAGAAAGTGCATTTTATCTTCTCAAGAGGGCATTCATGATCCCAACTTTGGGCCGCCCTCATAGCTGGAAGCATTAAACTAGCTAGAAGCTTCTTTGTGAAGAACATCCTACTAATAGCTCACATGTACTTTCTAGCTGAACTACTCCAGCATCTTTAAACCAGTTTCTTGTAATCCACAAAGATCCCAAGGTTACGACACTGGCATGAATATTTCTCCGGATGGAGATATGCTGGGTCTGCAGCAAGCTTTCTGAAGAAAGATCAGTGGCTCTTCCTCCTATTCATGGAGAAGCCTGGAGATTTCCATCCTTATTCAACTGTGATGATAACGGCTTATGTTTCACTAAGTGTGTATGAACGGATGCGCCCTAGTACCTTTAAACAAGGTCTGTGCTTCTCATAATCCACCTTCTTTATACAAAGAAATTTGTGTGTACAGCAAGAATGGCATATCTTTCAGTCTTTTGGGATTCATATCCGGCCAGCTCTTCACTTATGCTCCAGTTAGGGTCTAGTTGCTGCCAACATTATCCACTCTAGTAGGTTTAAGTAAAAAGGGACAAGGATGTTTGCAAAATCACTAGGCAGGTTGGAGAAGCAGACTCTAGGGGTGCTCCCAGGAGCAACTCGCAGTCACTGAACTGTTCCCTTCTGCAGTAAATCAGGTAACTGTTAGCGCCGCTGCCGATTGTAGAAATGCACCGATTCTGCCCAAATCAGGAAAATTCCTACCACTGCTGCTGAAGCATTTGGAAGCCACCTACTGAATTCAGAAGCTGCAGCTATATTTTCAGGCTACACGTCCGTGCCACTTCTATCATCACCTAACACCAACAAATGGGGACTTAGCACCTTGTCTCCCGCCATGTAACTCAATTCCAGTTCAGAGTCTCCCTTGAGGGCATGGAATTGGCACAACCAAGGGACAAAGGAGCCAAGGGAATAGAGTTCTCAGTTTAGTGGCCAACCTCTGTCCTCCGGAACGGTGTTAGGGCCCACCCAGAACGGCCACCGTGACTGTCAACCACAGGTTTTCAAATTCTCCCAACTGTGTTGGGAGTTACTCTTCCTCTTCTCTAAGGGCAAGAGGTCCTTTTCCAAGGGGTTCGAGGCATGAACATGACCTCGCACTGGGTCACGGAGGACTCTCAGGAAGCACTCCTGCTCACCGTGCAAATTTAGAACATGCTCCAATAAAGCAAAAATGCCACTGAATCACTACATTCATGAAATTTAGAACCCACTTAAAATGAATTCATACAAGAAAATCTACAGTGTATTGACTCTTCACTGTATTTTTGTATCAGAAGACATCATAATTTTCTACATGTGAATTTTACTTACACATTACCCGTCAAATTAAAAGCTATAACACGGCACATTTCTCTTCGATTTTTCAGAGTGGAAAATGTTTTCTACTCCTACTCTTCTTAAATTCTCTCTTTATTTTTTCTCCAATTGCGTTTCCAAAAACATTATAAATATCCAAACCAGGCTAATTATTATGATTTTAGGTCTTTCAGTACAAATGTTCTTGCTATTTTTTTTGAGGAAGATTAGCCATGAGCTAACATCTGCTGGCAATCCACCTCTTCTTTTTTATTGTTTGGCTGAGGAAGACTGGCCCTGAGCTAACATCTGTGCCCATTTTCCTCTATTTTGTATGTGGGACGCCTGCCACAGCATGGCTTGACAAGCGGTGTGTAGAACCACACCCAGGATCAGAACCATCAAACCCTGGGCTGCCGAAGCAGGACATGCAAACTTAACTGCTGCCCCACTGGGCCAGCCCCTCTTCTTGCTATTTTAGTGTAAAAAATATTTTTCAGACTTCTATTCTCCCAAAAGTTTTGCATTTCATTTGAATGTGAGATTTGGTGGTGTTTTATTTTTTCCCCTCTGAGGCCAGTATGCAGTCTTGGTGTTGCCTTTTCTTTGATGGGAGAAACAAGAGGCAATTTGTAAATATTTGAAGCCATTTTTCTTCATTTCCACAGAATTCCCCACAGTGTGTGCAGTCTCTCTCTGCTGGGCTGAAGTGTCCCGAGCACCGCAGTGCTCTCTGTGGGCCCTGCCTTGCATGCAGGCTGCCCTGGAGTGAGTCTTAGACTCAAGCTGCCCTGTGATGGAACACAAGCAACTTCAGACTATTGTTCTGATGAGTCTGGCTGGCCTCATTATGAAGCATAAGGCCTGCTCATCTTCAAAGTTATTGTGCTTGGTTTCCTGGGGGCTTTATCACAACGCTTCCTCCAGAGACGGGGAGAGAACAGAGCCGCCAATGTGTTGTCGCTGCTTATTTCAGAAGCTCTTCTTAGCCTTAGGTGCTTAACTAGATATCATCGTGTGAGCTAAAAGATCGACCGAATGAAAGCAGCCCAGTGGGAAACAGGCCTGAGAAGCTAGAACGCGGAATCGCATAATCCTGGCTGCTACCGATTTTGCAGGACTCAGCGTGAATTTCTCTCAACTGAGGGAAAAACTTCTTATGTGTGTTCACATTAAGGCTAACTTTATAAGATACAATACTCGAATAAAGCTTTATAAACCCATTAGTATTTCATGAACTGTATCTTATCTCAAGTTATCCCTTTCTTCCTCGCCTGTCCCCTCTTTCTCCTAACCGTATTTTACTTTGCAATTTGTGGTGTGCTTTTTTTTTTTACTTTTAGCCTCAGACACTGAGTTCATCTCCCAGAATGCCTGGAAGAAGCATATTCGAAGCGGCCATAACCTATTGGATTCAGCTTGATAAAATGCATTCAGCTTGATAAGTATCTGACACATTGGCATCTAAAATCTCTCTTGGCAAAGCTGAGTTTTCTTGTGTGATTCAACTTCTTTCCTTTGGCAAGTTGTTTGTCTTGTCTTTCCTGTCCAGCCTGCAAACGTCAAGGAAGCAACACATTTTCTTTCTTAATAAGACCTTTTGCAGGGCCCTGCACTTAGTAGACCCTGGACACTTAATAAATGCTCGTAGGATAAATACTTGTGGTGCTGGGAAATGGGGAGTTGTAAATGGCAGGCCCTAGAGTGTGGAACTGGCAGCAGCACGTGGGATGGGAGCAGGAGGTTGATATATACTTGAAGGAAATCAGCTCTGTCTGGCCTGTGGGTGGAACTGTAGAGAATTTATAGAAAAATCTCCAGATACTAAGTTGCATCAGCTAGAGATCCAGATTCCAGTTCCTGACTCAGCAAGCCCAGTAGCAAAGGGCCTTCTTGCCCCCAATATCAATAAAGCTACCCATGGACAGACTCTAATTGGCCCCACTGAGGTCCTTTGCCCGCTGTGGACAATCTACCCTTGTCAAGGGGATGGGTTGAAAAGACTGGCCAGCCCGGGTCATAGGCCTCCCTGCAGCCCCGGGATCCAAGCATAACAAACCATCCTTCAGCTGGACTCCCCACTAGGAGAAGCGTAGGTCCTCCAAGGAAATGGAGTTCAAGGCAAGCAAACCTCAGATGCAAGCACATCCCTCATTCTAGAATCCCATGTTCTCTGTGACCTGAAATCCCCTCTTCCTCAGAGACCCTAAACTGAGCTGTCTGTTCTGGTCAGAACAGCATCTTGCGGGTGCTCCTTCCTCATCAGACCCCTGCTCCACTCTGGGCTCACTTCAGCTCCCCGGCTTTGGCTCATGTGCGCCCCTGCTTAGATATGATGTCCTGGTGTCCAAATCTTACCCAAACCCAAGGCTCGAGTCAAAACTCATCTTTGCCAAGACGCCTTTACAAGAGTAAACTCAGCTTCTAATGCTGGGAGCTACCAAGTGACCTCTTCTTTGTCAGCCTGCATCATCACAGTGGAACACGTGCTCCTCAAAGCAGACAGAAGAGCAATAGCCCTAAAGGCTGATGTGTCAAGGAGAGAAACAGGTCCTGGTGCACAGGTTCCTGCTGCGTGCACTGCACCAGTCTGCTGAGCAATTGTTTGCTTTGAGTTTACTTCTTGGGCCCAAAACCAATATTCATAATCACTTGTGTCACCAGGAGGATCCAAACTACTTTGTCAAATTTATTTTGCTGCTTCTTCTTGAAAGAATTTTTTTAGTGATTCACTCTTTCTTTCATTTACTTTTTTCACTGCTTAGTAAGTGTCCACTGTGTAAACAGCACTAAGACAGGGATTCTGGCTAAAATCAGAGAGGACAAAGCAGCTGCTTCAGTCTTTGAAGTTTTAAATTAAGAAAGAGCCAATTAAAATGGCCTAAATATTAAAAAGAAATTTTTTTTTACGGACCTACCTTGTACCGACACAGAGCAAAGCAAGAAACTAGTGCCTTGGTGTGTAAAATTATAGGTGGAATTAGGGAGTCATGTAAGCAAAAAAAAAAAAAAAAAAAAGCCTGCAAATTCACACTTGTTCACTGGTTCAACCTCATGCAAAAAAGCCCCCTGACTCACTGAAGGTGGGGTTGTCACTGGCCATGAATCCAGTGCAGTGCATGGAAAGACTACTATGGCCCCGAGCAACTCTCCTACATTTGCAAAGAGCAAAAGCATCCTTCATCTTAGCCTCTCTCCCACAGGAGCCCTTGTCAGCTTGCTAGCTCCTCATATGAGTTCCTCCTTTGGAGTAAGGATAATAAGCTGTGGATTCAATGTTGTAAGTGTTTTTAGAAGATCCTATGTGTGTATGACATTTGCTCATCTTAAAGGTAAAACTCGGATGAGCTCGCCTGCCTTCCTGGAGCTCACAGACCAATATGGGCGAGTTACCATGTGTCTTAAAAGACAAAGCACTAAGGGTGTGTGTCAGGCTGAATGGTGGCCTCCAAGGATCTCCAGGTCCTAATCCTTGGATCCAGGGAGTGGGGAGAGAGATATTGGTGACAGAGGGCCTGTGCTAGAGAAGAAATCTATATATCAAAGTTCCTCTAGAAAACGGACAACGTGTCTTCCAGCTCCCTTCTCTGCTGATGAATAGCTGCTCCTTGGAGCCTGGCTCTACAGCTTACGCTAAAATTATGCCGAATGGACAGCACACGCTGTCAGACAGGGAACGTCCATCCATCCCAGTAACCGCTCCATGTGCCTGCTGGTGGACGAATGAGTGGGCTCAACAGCTCAGTTACTGGTGGCAGCAAATGACCCCAAGAATTATCCATAAGGAGAGAGCAGCTTCTTGGAGCAGACAGTACAATTTTTTCGGAGCTGGAAAATGGCTCTGAAGACATTTACATTTAAAGAAGCTCCACTTCTAATTCTGGGCTTGTTCCTCCGGGTGGCTTCAAGGACGTAAAACCTTCACCCAGTACTTAGCAAACAGGATTGAAGATTACCGCGTCATTATAACATTATTTTCCAAAGAGCTGTGGCAGCTCTTTCTTTTACTTCACTGAAGGTGATTAGTTCTCAAAGGCCCAGAAGGACCTCATTACAAACCGCTTCACCCCATACGACTGTGCCGGTGTACAGAGGACAGCCTCATGATCAAGGCATCTGCCCTGGCTTAGCCATAGGGTGAAAAACCATGTTATAAATTTTTTAAGGCACTAGAGGGCCCATTTCTTTTCTTACTAGAATACCAAGATGTGCTTTACATTGTGAACTGGAATTTCATAGGTCCCTACCTAGCAACCCTCTCAAAACTTTTCCCCAAATACCTTTAAAGACATCAGAAAACTAATAACAAGAGGAAAAGTCCCAAAACACGGAAAATGAAGAGAGACAGCCTAATGGCCAAATCTTGGGCAACATCACATTAACTTTAAGGCCTCATGTCACTGTAGCCCCACGCCTCACTCCATGAAACAGAGAATGCCTAGAAAAGCCTAGAGACCTTTCCCACCTCTGCCAGATGCACCCACCAGGAGCTCACGCAGGCCCCACTCTTGGCAGGTGATCAGAGTGGCCAACCAGGCAGAGAGCAAGGAAAAGGAACCCAGAGTCAAAGGCAGTGGGCAGGAGTGGCAACAGGAACGGCTCTGCTGAGATGATCAGACACTTGGCCTAGGAGAGAAGCCACCTCAGCCACAAGGAGCAGGAAACAGGTGCACAGTGACAGCTTTGAGCTGTGAATCATAATGTTTCTTCTGTAGACAGAAAGCAGGGCCCAGTGTCCCCTTTCTGTTAACAAATACAATCTTGCCTGCAGAATTGAGGTCCATGACAGAGCACCACGTGGAAAGACCTCCCTCTGAAAACGGCCCACTCCTCTGTCCAGCAGAACATCTCCAATAACATCAACATGCTAAATAGAAGGTCAAGGCATAGATACTGGTGATGCTGAAGATAACAGCAGAATAGGTGAAACACAAGCTATAATTTTAAAAATATGATATGGATCACAAAAAAGACAAATAACACAATTTTCTAAATATGCAATGACTTGAATATATATTTCATATACAAATGACCAGTAAGTGCATGAAAAGAGTCTCAGCAGGATTAGTTATTAGGAAAACGTAAATCAAAACCACAATGAGGGGATGGCCCCATGGCTGAGTCATTAAGTTGGCGCATTCTGCTTTGGTGGCCCGGGTTTCCCAGTTTGGATCCAAGGCACAGACCTACGCAGCGCTCCTCAAGCCATGCTGCGGCGGTATCCCATAAGGAGAAGCTAGAGTGACCTACAGCTAGCATATGCAACTGTGTACTGGGACTTTGGAGAGAAAAAAAAAAAGACTGGCAACAGATGTTAGTTCAGGGCCAATCTTCTTCACCAAAAGAGAGTGCATTCTTTAAAAAAAAAAAATCACAATGACATACCACTACATACCCATTAGGATGGCTATAGTCAAAAAGACATAGTAACAAGTGTTGGCGAGGATGTGGAGAAACTGGAACGCTCGCGCCTTGCTGGTGGAGGTGTAAAACAGTGCAGCTGCTGTGGGAAACAGTCTGGCAGTTCCTCAGAATGTCGAACACAGAGTTCCTACATGACCCAGCATTTCACTCCTAGGTGTACTTCCGAGAGAAATGAAAGTATATGTCTACATGAAAATTTGTACACAAACTTTCACAGCAGTATGATTCATAATCGCTAAAAAATGGAAACCACCCAAAGTCCCTCAGCTGGTGAATGGATAAAGGAAACATGATATATCCATAGAATAAAATATTATTTGGCAATAAAAAGGAACAAAGTACTGATAAATGCTACAACATGCATGAACCTTGAAAACATGGCAAACGAAAGGACCAGTCACAAAAGTCAAAAAGACCATGCATATTGCATGATCCCATTTATACGTAATGTCCAGAATAGGCAAATATACAGAGACAGAAAGTAGATTAGTGGTTGCCTAGGTCTGGGAGTTGGGGGGAGCGGGGGGCATGGTGGTAGAGAAGAGGAATAGAGAATGATTATTAACGGGTACAAAATTTCTTTTTAGGGTGATGAAAATGTACTAAAATTAGATAGTGGTCACAGTTGCACAATTCTGTGAATATGCTAAAAATTCTGAATTTTACACTGTAAATGGGTGAATTGTGTGGTATGTGAATTACATCTCAACATTCTGTGTGCGTGAATACAGAGAGAGAGAGAGAGAAGACATCCCTGAACTGAAGATCGATGTATGCGTAGTTAACGGGGGTCGCCACATTCCAGTGAAAATAGTGAAGAAAGAAAAGATTCATGCCTAGACAGACCCTGTGTTACTTTTTTGAACCTCAAAGATGAAGAAAACATCTTCTAAGAAATTTTTCAGGGAAAAAAACAAGAGAATGACCCCTCAGGACTCAGGCATTGTGTAATATACATTATATAATTAGAGAAAAGGGATTACGTATATAGCATATATTTTGTCTTCCCCTTTTTTTTACTAAAATTACATTGTTGAATATTTTCAAGTCAAAATCTATTTATCTATAAAGCATAAGTCCTTTTAAATAAAAGCAACTAAGTTTCTTTTTCAAGAAAGCAATTTGGGTTCATCAGAGGCCATTGGAAAGCAAAGATAGCCGAGGAGAGATGGAGTCTCTCATGGATGGAACTGTGTCTAACCCTGAAGTCCTCCAGGTCCAGGAGAGGGCCTGACTAGAACCTGCACCATAATTTGTAAGGCCTTGTACAAAATGGAAATGCAGGGCTCCTTGTTCAAGATTATTAAGAATTTTAAGACAGTAACAGCAGAGCATTAAGTTGAGCATGGGGCCCTTCTAAGTTCAGGGATCTGTGGACTGCACGGTTCACCTGGTAAGCATTTAATAAATATTTGCATAATGAATTAATGATGGAGAAGTTCTAAGAAAACTCCACTCACTTATCCTTTATTTTTACTCAAGGCAAAAGTTAACAATCACTAAAATAAAAGTATGCTCTATTTCACCACTTTCTTCCTGGGTGCTGTCTTTAAAAACAAAACAAAATACTCATTTAATTAGAATGAATAATGATTCAAATTTAAGTTCATTCAAATGTCTTTCTTGAATATCCCTTTATCAGGATTTTGACACACACAGGATGACCTATCAAACACAGGCTTGTGAATCACTGTGCCATGTTGCAATGATGAGCGCTCGATCATGTGTGTCACTCATAGAACTTAAGCTTCTTGTGGGAGCTCTCATCTCTATCTCCTACATCGTGATGTCTCTATGATGAGTGGAGAGCCTGGCTCTGGGAGAAGCTCATGTAATACTTGCTAACTGAAACAGAATTCATCAGGTGCAATATAAAAGTGATATACAAAGTGCAATGTCTTATGTTACCAACTGTCAATTGGAAAACACTAGTTGAAAGGTCAGACTATAACATGAAATGTGGGAACAGCCCTAGTGGAAAAAGAACCTCGAATATAATCATCCATTCCATGTATATGAACTGTCCATCAATGGCATGGTGATCCTGTCTCTATAGCTAAATCTACAGGGACAGAAAGCAAATGACTGGCTCCTTAGAGCTGGTAGAGAAGGGAAGTTAAGGAGGGGAATGGGGTTTCTATTCATCAGGAAACCTTGGTTTCAGACCTGTCGTCACTCCAGCTGTCTGATTGGGCTTTGGTTTCCCTATAAGTAAATTGAATGTTTGGGGAGCTCTCTGACCCACCTGTGCTTCCAGAGGATGGACTCTCTCCCTTCTAACAGCAATGAGCACTGTGGTTTTGCAGTAAAGAGCTGGAGAAGATGAACCCCCACTCAAAATAGAATGGCCCACAAGATGCAGCTTGCCAAGGGTTGTGCTGACCATCTCTTAAGTAGACAGAACTTCGTTCAACCCTTTGCTTCCTAGATATCAATAATGATGTTCTACAATATCATCAACGTAAAAATGGAGGGGAGGAAAGGCTTTCAGCATTGGATTTTTTAAAAAAGTAATTACTGTGGACTAATTATACAAATTCCAGTAAAGATCAAAGTTGTTCAATGCCTTCATTTTTCTCTTCTCTGCGTGTGTGGATTGAGACTGGCGCTAATTGCATCCAGGTGTTCTAAACGCCACAGTCAAGCGCTGCCTGGTAGGCGGGCAAAGAACAAATAGGAACACATCAAAATGTGAAGGTTGGTTGGGGCGGAATCGACTGAACGTTCTCTATTGTTATTGGCTTTCATGGTGCTATCTTCAGCCTTGAGCATTCCTTAAAGTTAATAACTGAGCAATGTTTTCTTTTCTCAATGTAATCTTGAGATTTCCAAAAATTATGCTGTGGTTTTGTAGTTCTTGATAAAGAATACATCTGAATCAGAAAAAATAAACTAGGCAAGAACTGGCAGACAGAGTCATCCCAAACTGGTGTTTTCACTCCACAGAGCTAATAGGAAACAATTTAGTTCATAGATTTATATCTCCCAATGCATCAGTGACAGGTGTGTTAGCCAAATCTTCAGGGCAGCTGTTGTGAGTTGAATTGAGCCCCTCAAAGATATACGTTCAAGTCCCAACCCCCGGTACCTATGAATGTGACCTTTTTTGGAAATAGGGTCTTTGCAGATGTAATCAAATTAAGATGAAGTCATTAGAGTGGTTCACACCCAATATGACTGGTGTCGATATAAGAGGTAGAGAAGAGACACAGACACACAAGGAGAAGCCATGTGAAGAGAGAGGTAGAGATGGGAGTGACGCAGCCACCAGCCAAGGAACACCAAGGCTTACCAGAGACACCAGAAGCTTGGAGAAAGATCCTTTCCTAGAGCCTTCGGAGAAAGAATGACGCTGCCAACACCTTGATTTTGGACTTCTTGATTCCAGAACTGTGAGAGAATCAATATCTGTTGTTATAAGCCCCTCAGTTTAAGATAGGGCAGCCCTAGGAGACTAATACAGCATCTGCCCCTGCTTTTACTGCCAAAAGCTGCTCAGGGGAAAAAATCTGGCTTCAGGTAAAATTTAAATAACTGTCTCAGCTTGATCACTTTTTAGGGCATTCCAGATAACAATAATAACGCCTCCCATTTATTGACCACTTTGTGCCAGGAACTGTGTGAGCACATTCCCTGCGTTATTTCATGGAACCCTTGCACAGTAACCCCCCATATCTGAGAGGATATGTTCCACGACCCACAATGGATGCCTGAAACCATGGAGAGTTCCAAATCCTATATATACTATGTTTCTTCCTATACATACATACCTATGATAAAGTTTAAATTACAAATTAGGCACAGTAAGATATTAACAACAATAACTGTAACCACAGGCCCGCTAGGGCCAGTTCAATCCGACCCCATCTCATCAACATAAGGTTTTTCCGGGGCAAGCCAAAATGCAAGTCATGTATCCAGGGCATATGCAGAGGGAAAAATCTTGACCTGAAATAACGCTCAGAATGAAAGATTCTTCCTCCCACAAAACCGAAGGGCCCAGACACAACTGGAACTTGAAAGTGGGACTCTTACCAGAATCGGGGTCTGTTGTCTAGGAAGATCCGTGTTAAAGTCCCTTCCATACCTTACCATAAATGTTTAAAACCTCGCCATCAGTGTTCAAAGCTTTACCATAAACGCTTACAGCCCTTCGATAGAAACCTGCCCCACCAGAGTTTCCATGTACCAGCCTGTTCTCCCTAATCTCTTAAATTTTGCCCCAAAACCTGAATGTGGGAGACGGACTTGAAAACTTTGTCCAGTGTCGCCTTGCCGGTCGACCTCACAATAAAGCCTTTTCCTTTCTCAAAAGCTAGTGGCGCAATAATTGGCTTTTTTAATGCACATCGTGCAGAGAACTCCTTTTTTGTGCTGTAACGTAGCTATTAATACAATAGAACCATTATACAATATCCTGTAGTAAAAGTTACTATAGATCTTAGCAACCTGAGCATACGATTTCTTTTTCTTTCCTTATTAAGTACAGAACATTCACATTTTCACTTAAAGGAAGTGCTTTAAGGCTTCTCATTGGCGTATCTGAATTGCCAGAATCACTACTCTTGCACTTTGGGGCCATTATTAAGGAAAGTAAAGGTGACTTGGCACAAGCACTATTATATTGTGACTGTTGGTCTGTTAACCGAGATGGCCGCTAAGTGATTAGCCAGCAGGTAGTGGACACAGCGTGGATACGCTGGACAGAGGGATGATTCACATTCTGGCTGGGATGGAGCAGGATGCTGGGAGGTTTCTTCACGCTATTCAGAATATAAAACTTATGAATTGTTTATTTCTGGAACTTTCCATTGAATATTTTTGGACCGCAGTTGACCACAAGTAACTGAAACCACACTAAGTAAAACTTCAGATAAGGAGAGACCACCGTACCATCACGGGGGCTCAGTATTGCCATTTACAGGAGCCGGAACTGGGGAGCTGAGGTTCAGAGACCTGAACTGACTTGTCCACGGTCATCCCACTAGTAACTGGTGACATCCAGACCTATACCAAAGCCATATGACCATAAAAGTGTTTTGCTTTGGGTAAAATGGGCATAAATTCCAACATTCTGTAAGATTATAAGATCACAATAATATGCGGTATGAATCAGACCTTCTTTCTTCCTGGGGCCCGGTTGAATGAGTCTCCCCAAGTCAGGGCAGACAACAGGCTTGGATGCAGTGCGCGCCAGTAACACTGGCTATTGATATTACTTGCATTATTTTCTTTTTATGATAGTTGTTCTCTTATTGTTTCTCTGTGCTCCTGAAATTACAATTAAGTGGGCACCTAAGGGCTCTGCTTTCACCCGAAGCTTACCCCTCTGTTTCTTTCCCCTTGGGTGGTATCTGTGGAATGCTCTGCGGTTAGGCTTTTCCACCCTAGGAGACAATTAATGAGAGTAATAGATTTTTTCCTGTTGCACAACATGACTAACATCAATGGGATTTATTTGCCGTTGAACAAATTGCTGAAAAATAATGACCAATAAACCCAACTGAAAGGTTATTTCACTTGAAAACAAAATCAACAATGCTTAATATACTTGAGTTTCAAATGAAGTCATAATTGCTTTTTGCTGAGACTAGGTACTTAATGCCCTGCACCAACACTGACAAATAAATCCAAGGATTTAAGCCTGGGATTAGGAAAGGGCTTTTCTCCGAGCAAGAAAATTTACAAATGATCCATATGTTATCAATCAATGAGACAAATTAACAGTCAAGAGCCCAGACCCAGGAGCTGGTCTGCCTTGGATCCAGACACCTGCCATTGGCTCTGGAATCTTGAACAATTCACTGACCCTCCCCCTCGGGTCTGAGTTTCCTAAGCCCTAAAATGAGAATAATGATAGTACCTCCTTCACTGGGCTGTTGGCAGATGGTGTGACTTAATCCGTGTAAAGTGCTGAGAACAGTGCCTGGCATGTAACCAGCAGTTGATAAATGTTGATGTTATTATTTTTCAGATATTTTGCAAATTATTAATCTTGTGTTTTTCAGATGTCTATTCTTATAAACACACTTTTTTCTGTATACTCCTTAACAGAGAGAATCGAGGTGTGAAGTGGATAAGTCTCTACAGGAAGGCCAGTTGCGCCCCGTCTTCATCCATACCCGCCTCCTCACCGGCCCCGACCCCTGCCCCAGCCTGGATGAGTGGAACATAGAGAAGAGGCATAATCCTCCTCATTCTTACTTACTTTCAGGAAGCTGGCTGACCCAGGGCTGGAGTCACATGGCTCCTATGAGTTCTGTGCTGAGTAGTTAAATTGAGGGCTCAGAGGACAAAAAGCACTGGGCACCCAAAGATAAGAAAGGGGATCCCACAACTAGAAGGACCTGCAGCTAAGATATACAACTGTATGGGGGGGAGGGGGGCGTTGGGGAGATAAAGCAGAAAAAAAAAAAAAAGAAAGGGGACTGGTTGGTGCATTCCCTTCAGTCAAGTCTCTAATGCAAAATCCATCAGGAAATCTAGGTTAACTTTACTAAAGAGTGCTTCCTCAATTACCGAAAGAATATAAAATGTACACTAAGTTCTTCCTGAGATATAAAGTGCTTCTCGTGTCCTTGATGTACACATTAATGACGCACTGATTTAGACGGTGGCAGGTGTGTCAAGGAAACAAGTCTGGAGCAGGGGTTAATAGTCATTGATCACTACCACATGCTGGGTAGTTTATACAACCTTCTTTAAATTCTGCATTAACCTAGCTCAGTAGGTTTCATACCCATTTTAAGGAAAGGGCACAGATGCTCAGAGTAGTCGAATAATTTAGCCCATATTACACAGCCAAAGTGGGGAGTCGGGATTACAGTTCTGAGTGTGCATCGCCCCATCCCGGCCTCTCTTGCCCTCCAAGAAGCCCAGCCCCCACTGCCCATCCCACTGAGCAGCTGGAGCCCATCCTCAAGGACAGCCCGGCTTTTGCATAATCTTCTTGCCTGTCATGTATATTACCCCTCTTTAAATTGCGTCAGATTAACAGCCTTTGAGCCTCTCCAGGAGTTCCAGGATTCCCAATAGATCCTTCCTTCCAGCAGCTCCGCTCTGTTTGGGCAGTTCCAACATCCTTGGAGGTGAGTGTCAACATCTTTCTCCTACTGTGCAATCAAAATTCTCTGCACATCTTGTGAAGTCTGTGGAGATGGGAAACAAGTGGATAAAACCGTACGTGAATTTAGTTGATTCTTTTCCTAAAGCAGTAGGGGGATTTTCTCACCTATTCTGATTTACACCTCATTTTAATCCTGCTTTGCCTGTTTAAATTTTAGACATCAAGCAGCTAACACTACCTGCTTTCTTTTTTGGACTGATAGTTCCTCAGAGCCTCTCCCTCCCCAAGGAGTCAGATTTCATCTTCTGTGCTGCCTCCTTCTGAAGCTGGAGGGTGGCTGGGCCTGCTTTTCTTCCGTGCAGATGCTGAACTCTGCCCAGCTGTAGCATGTTTGAAAGCTCCATTCTTCCTTTCTGGATGCAATAAGGACCTTCAATTGAAACAGAATATCTAATTACATTGGAAGGGGAAATATTGACATTCATTTATAAAATATCTTCCTGGTAGCTTCGTATGCACACATTCTGTTTAACGAACTAGAGAGCTCCCAGATTCACTCCCATCCTCACAGAAATTGTAGAGGTGTTACAGGTACAAAATAGGCAGGCAGCAGTTTATGCAGCATTTTTGTTCGAGTTCACTAACCTACTTGGGTTATGTAAGACTACAAGTCTTTGAAGGCTCACGCTGGCTACTGCCGAGTAGTGAATGCCTGCTGGAAGGTTCATTCAAGAGCCAGCAGGGGCCAGATCAGACCTTCACAAAGTAATTGCAAGGCACTAAAGATATTTATAGTTTCTTTTTTTTCCCCAAGTTTTAGGATGGAAGCTGAGGCATCTGAACTTCAGGAAAAGAAGAGCCAAAGCAGAGCAAAATTGAGAGAGACTGGAAGATTCCTGATGATCATCAGAGCAAGGTAACAGCTGAGCAGTGAACGGTGGGGTGTCTTAATTCTCCCCACTTGAGTTTGTGATAAGTCAGGAGCTGTTGGTATCTCCCTTCATTTAACCCTCAGCCCTCCCTATGGAGGACGGCTCATTCAACGCTATGTAGTAACCCTCACGGAAAACCCTGCCTAGTTGCTGAATCAGTTGATATCCTTGAAGCCCTGAAGGGACCTCTGTTGGATGGTCGTATTGCTGCTTTTAAATAGGAAGAATAGGACATTACTTAGGGGAATATTATTTCTTATTTTTCTTCATGAGATAAGAGAAAAGAGAGGAAAACTGAGGGTTGTGGAGTAGAAGAAATATGTAACTAAAACAGTAATTGCATTATTCCAGGCTGGCTTACTCTGCAGTTATATTTATTACTGCAAGAAATTTTTTTCCACAAGTTTCAGAGCCTGTATTTGTAGGATCAAAGACAAGGATTTTTTTTTACTACTATTATAATCATGAAAGTGTTGAGAATGCCCTTGAACTTGTTATAGATGTAAAAGTACAAACGTACATTCTGATTCTGGGTGAAATTAATGTGCCTGAGCACTCATGGACTCTTGAAAACACATTCAAACTTTCATATCCTTTTGAAAAGGAACTTGTTTTTAATAGTGAGAAAGCACTACTGGGCAATCCAACCAAGAACACGGCCCTGGTGGGACATCCAGAGCTTTGGGCATGACCTCAGGGGAGAGGTAGCTCCTCACGGGATCTATTTTAAGAATCCAGCAGAAAAAGAGAGCTGTAAAAACATCTGTATACGTCACGTGGATGGTTAGCTTTGAGAAGATGATGTCGTCAAGGCTGGGCTTTGTTAAATGGGCAGGCTGCAGTCCACATGTGACCCATAGCTCGTATAAAACTGACCAATGGGTTAGGGCCAGCCTTGACCAAGGGCAACCATTTCTTTCTACTCAGTGGAAGGGCAACCCAAAATGGCACATCTAAAGGAAATCAATGAAAAGAGAGCGTTTTTTTTTTAGTTGAAATATTTATTGAGATAATTGTGCATGCAGAGCACTTGCAAGTAATAATACAGAGAGATCCTGCATACCCTTCACCCAGTTTCACACAATGGTAACCCTTTGGAAAACTACAGTGCCGTATCACAATCAGGATATTGACATCAGTACAATCCACCAATCACTGAGATTTCCCCAGTTTTACTTGTTAGTCTGTGTGTGTGTGTTTAGTTCTGTACAGTTTTATCACATGTGTATCCCCACCACCATCTAGATAGAATAGTTTTGTATCTCTCTTCTTTCCTTTGAAAGCCACACCCACCTGCTTGCCTACCCTCTCTACCCTCCCAGGACCTAGCCCCTAGCAACCACTAATAAGTGCTGCATTTCAAAATTGTTATTTCAAAAATATTATGTAAATAGAATCACAAAGTATGTAACCTTTTTGATTGACTATTTTCACTCAATATATTCCCTGATGGCTCATCCAAGTTGTTGTGTGTATCGACAGTTTGTTCCCTTCTATTGCTGAGTGACAGTCCACAGTTTGCTTAACGTTCATCTATTGAAGGACATCTCAGCTGTTTCCAGTTTGGGGCTGTTATGAAAAAAGCTCTGACGAACATTTGTGTATAGTTTTTGGTGTCACGTTTCCGTTTCTTTGGACTAAATGCTCCCAGGTACAATCACTAGGTTGTATTGCATTTACATGTTTTGTTTTATAAGAAGATGCAAAACTGCTTTCCAGAGTGCCTGCACCATTTTACACCTCACCAGCAACGCATGAGTGATCCAGTTTCTCCTCGTCTGTGTCAGCAGTTGATGTTGTCTCTACTTTTTATTTTAGCCACTCTAATAGGTGCACAGTGATAGCTCATGGTGGTTTTAATTTGCATTTCTCTGATGGCTACTGAGGTTGAGCATGTTTCCAGGCACTTACTTGCCGTTCATATATCCCGATTGGCAGAATGTCTGTTAGTGTCTTACTCGTTTTCTATTTGGATTGTTTGTTTTATTGCTGTTGAGTTTAAAAGTTCTTTATATATTCTAGATATTAGTCCTTTGTTGGTTGCAAGTATTTTCTCTGAGTCTGTAGTTTCTCTTTTGATCCTCTTCCTATGGCCTTTCTCAGACAATAAGATTTTAATTTTGATGAAGTATAATTTAGCAATTTTTCTTTTTAAAGATTATGTTTTGGCAGAAAGTCTATAAACTGTTTGCCTTAATTCCAAAGTTTTATAGTTTTAGGGTTTACATTTAAGCCCAAGATTCATTTTGAGTTAATTTGTATAAGGTGAGAGGTTTAATTGAGGTTCCAGTTTTCATCCATGGATGTCCAATTTCTCCAGCACCATTTGTTGAAAGGTCCATTCCTCTTCCCCCTCCACTGAATTATTTTCACACATTTGTCAAGTCAGTTGACTATGCTTGTGTGTGTCTATCTCTGGGTTCTGTATTCTGTTCCATTAATCTATGAAAAGAGAATTTTTAAAATTGCTTTAAGACTTAGTTTAAGAAATCTACTCAGTTTTGTTGTTTGTTTTGGGTCTTTGAATAAGCATAATCTAAATTTTTAGTTTCTTGTATATACTAATTGCTACATGAGTTTGGAAAATAAAGACACACATACATACCTCTCCATATATACACACATACATGTAAACACATATATTCAGGGGTTCTATATATACATATAGACATACAGTGTGTGTGTATATATATATTACAAAAGGACAAAACTCTGCAGTATCTTACTTAAATAGTGTAAAAACTCATCACACCTTAAGTTATTAATTGAAGGTTTATAATTTGCCATAGTCAGAAATAAATTTTCCTACGTTATTCTTAGAGTAGCAAAATCTAAGCTAGATATAATTTATTCTGCCTGTACTCAACATCAATGTTATAAATTTGCTCTGTTACTATTTCTTTCTTATTTTTTACTATCCTAATATTAATGGTTAGCAGTTGAGGCATAAGTTTTCTTAACTATATAATTATACACATATGAAACTTAAGCTGAGTATCTATTAATCATATTTTACATAAGAGAAATGGAATTTCTCTTTCTTTTAGCAAAATCAAGTTGAATAATACAACCTGATAGCAAACTGACAATGAGCAGTGAGATATAAGATCCATGTTTTGCGCTGAAAATCATAGGAATATTTATGATCATAAGATACAGGGGGATAGGTATACATACACCTACAGATGTACACATTTATTTAAGGAAAAAAGATCGTTGGTGCATCATATCAATATTTTTGAAGCCTGCAAAGAACTTGGGAACAACATTGCCCACTGAGAGGTGAATTAGTGAAATCCACACTTAGAGTGTAGAGATTATGTCACTGCACAGTTCCCTTAAATGACAGGACATCTTTCATGTCAAAACAGAATCCTTAGTAAACTTTTAACTAAATGTAAAAGACAAATATAACCAACTCAACGTCATTAACAAATCCGAAGAAGGGGTTATTCGCGTGGGATTCCAAAGAGAGAGGGAAGCCTTGAAGCTTACGAGCACGTCCCTGGCATTTCCAATGGGGAGAACAACCTGAAGAGCAAAACCAATTATAGGTGTATCTTGAGAGAGACAGAGAGAGATTGATGCATCAAATTTTTATTGGTTGATGACACTGGACATTAATGTCATCCAAATAGTATTCATTTCCTCATGTTCTAATATCACGCTCATAAAATACCTTCCAATTTCTACTGATTTCCTGTATAGCATTTCCATCAGGGAGAACATGCACCCACTTGCTAACAGAAAAGTGGCAATTTATTGGCTATTTTGGTGCCAATTTTAGTTAATGACCTGGCCTTCTGGTCTACACATCAGTCCTGTCTGAATGCTGTAGGGTTGTTGGTTCCCTCCAACCCTAAGTTCACTCATGAAAATTGATTTCAGCACCTGCAAATCTGAGGATCGGACCCTGGACAGTGGCCACCCTCCAAGGCTGGATGCCCTGGAAGGTCTGCTGACTTCAGCCCATCTCTGTCCCCTAGTTATCATCTCCTCTTGTACCTTTTCGTCACTGCCCCAGGGTGTATCCTGAGAAGTGGAGAAGAAAATGAAAGACTGTAGAAAGTCAGAGCCCTAACCCTCCTGCAGCCACCAAAGCATGTTTAGAATTACGCACTCATATGTTTGACTTCTATCTCCTGTTGACCAATCAACTTCATCTTGTCCATTTATCTGTTCTCCTGCAAAACAACTTTTCACAAGAAAAGTTGGAAGACTTTTCTAGACTTCTTGGCCCATTTCATTTTGCATTGGTACCATTGTTCAAAGTGAACTGAATCTGCTGCCTAGAACATTTTGCATTGAATACAACCAAGTCACTACATCTTTCACAGGTTCCTAACTATCCTACCTTCATCTATAAGTACTTGCTTGCTAAAACTTTATTTTTACTGGATAGAGTTTTTATTTTTTGTTTGTTTATTTTTTGTGTGAGGAAGACTGGCCCTGAGCTAACATCTGTGCCAATCTTCCTCTATTTTGTGTGGGATGCCACCACAGCCTGGCTTGATGAGTGGTGCTAGGTTTGCACTTGGGATCTAAGCCTGCGAACTCCGGACCACCAAAGCAGAGCATGAGAAGTCAACCACTGTGCCACTGGGCCAGCCCGTGAATATGGTTTTTTAAAGTTTTCCTTTTTCCTTCTTGCAAGAAAGCATAGCAATCCTTTTCTGGCCTAAGTCTTTTGTTTTACTGAAGTCCATAACATTGCTATTCAAAGTGGGGTTCACAGATTGTTGGCACCCATGGAGCACTAGTTATCCACCCACAAGATAAGTACAGAAAGTGAGGGTAAGCATTTGGAAAGTTTTCTAGAAACTTAACATTACTGTGGCAGCCATGGGCATGGTTTTGTATTTTACAAAATCTTCACTCCATGATCAGTAGGACATGAAACTTTTGGTCTTTGCCTACAGATAGTTAAGAAGTGTGATTCTATGAAATTATCTTTAAATTAACTATTATAAGATTTTCTCAAGCAGGTTTGCATTTCCTTTGTGGTAATGTCTAAAAATACAAATTAAATGTTATTTTAATCTTCATAAAATTTTTATCCAGTAAAATCTCCTTTGATTTGAACTGTCTATCAATATGTAGATGTTTGGATCAAAAAAATGATTAAGATAACAGAGGCTTGCAATGAAAGGTCCTCTTTGTCCCCATCATAGTTAAACATTTCTATTCAATGCGTTCATTTCTTTTCATCGATGCTGCTGAGTAACCACATCTGAATAAGGACTTTGCACTAACTTCTGGACCTTGGTTTTCCACTGAGAACCTGAGTACAGATGGAGTAAGGGAGAGGAATGTATCTAGAATCTAACACTAGGTGGTTTCCTAGAAACTACTTTTTATAAATCATCTTTATTATTTTGCTCATTTTCAAGTTAGTACTAAAAATTCTGTAGAAAGCTATGTTTGGGAGAGTTGTAAAATATTAATAAAATGTCATTCACCAGATAGTATTTTTCATTGTATAAAGAAAATCCATTAATGAGAATACCCTGAACTCCTAGTGTACCAAAGATTCGCACCAGCTGCTATGAGAGAGTCAAAAGAAATAGATGAGATTATCTTCCCCTGGAGAAACAAATACATGTACAAAAAAAGCCAGATAGAAATGAAAAGGCCAACACAAAGATGAGGAAGAGCAAGCATGGCACGTAGTGTGTGCATGGATGGTGAAAGAGTTCGAAGGAAGGGAAAGGTGATCCTGAATCAAGGTTAATTTAACAAGTCTGCTTATCCGGTCGGAATGTTCAGCCTGGCTTTAAAAGCACCTGCAGGATGTGAACTGGCAAAGGGAGAGCAGTTGACAGCCGTCCAAAATGGATGTTGGAAGTGGGAGATCAGCCAAGGCTGGGGTTTGGGGATTCGAAGGACGTCTAATGGAATAGGAGACCAGTTTGATTAGAACTAAAAGTGGATCAAGGGAAGTCATAAAGGAGAGATTGGCTGGTTGTCAGATGTGTTTAATGATAACCTGGATGTCAGAACTGGAGAATTTTAGCTTTGAGCCAAAAAGCAATAGGAAAGCCTTTCAGCAGGAGAGCAGTGTGATAAAGGCAGTAAGAACTACACACTTCGTTCACGCTTCTCTCTCAAATCTTCAGATGCAGGTGGTGGCTACTGTACATGTAAATTCTAATGCTCTTGAGCGTGAGTCAAGAGTCATCATCAAAGACTGATTTCCGAATTTACATTACCCTAAGGCAGACTGTGAGAATGATCACCAGAACTCTTGGGAGGTGTTTTTGTTCTCTAGCAAAAGTAGTCAACAACATAATTATCATTGCCACACTGTGTAATTTAGAATTAAGAGTATGTATGGTTGATACAATTACCAAAAAAAGGGGAAATGGAAAGGAAAGGACAGAGAAGATAGCTTGGAAGTGAAAAGATACTACTATATTGCTAAACATGTCTAATGGAGATCCCACCCACAGTACTGAACCTGAGTGGCTTGCCAAAGAATATAAACACAGGCTACTGGAAACTGTTCAGAATTCCACTGCTCAAGTAAGACATTGTCCAGCACATGCATTATGTCATCTTTTTTTTTTTTTAATAAGAAATGATAGAAGAAAGCCCTTGCATCACTCTAGAAAAGACATCTCAACAACCTCTGTGATATTTTATTGCGTATATTGGTATCATTCATTTCAAGTATGAAATTTTTCATCCTGTTGGCTTTTACTTCTGTACAAATTTCACCATGAATATAAGACAGGAATTCATTCAACCTTATCGGAAATAGGAAATAAGTTAACATGACGAATATGTGCAACTTTTAAAATAGATGTTCTTAGACTCAGACATAAGTATTAAGGCATTTATTCTTGGCTCTCAACAGTATACTAAAATGTTGTCTGTGTACAGCCCATCCTCCAAAATTTGAACAAATTTCCCAATACTCAGGGGAAAATATCGACTGTAGCTATGACTACATTACATGATAGATGTAGAAATGATTCTCAAGAATAAGAAGTGATCCATGCCATATATACTGAAGCAAAGAGCATTCTTAGGACCAAGATTCTTTGCCCAGGAGTGACCAGTTCTTTGAAAGGTCATACGTGGGAATTTGAGGAAGAGTGGGAAATGGAGGTGGAATTACTGGCTGCTGCTGAATGACAGAGGCCAAGGTCCATCCACCGTGCCAGCCACCAAAGCAAAAGGGGAGAGCTGTGGATAGAGGGTGGGGCAGTCACCATCATATTTGAAGGATTAAGAACCACTGTGCCAATTGTTGATCCATTACAATGTTGCCTTAAAGAAGTATTTGAGCCACCCAAGATTAATTATTGCTTCTTAAACTATTTCATCATAATAAGCATGTGCCTGCGTTTTATTGCATCCTAGACTGTGTCTGCCTTTAGAGTCAGAAGCTTATGTCCCTTGTACAAACCTTCACGCCCTGCAGAACCAGCTGAACCTGGCCACAAAGTTGCCCACTTTAGAGTACTGCTCTGTAAATTCAACCTTTCTGCAGAAACTCTGTTCCCTGTGCAACTGAAAAACATTTTTAAAATCTCAAAGCATCTGTTGGGTGTTTTCTCTAAAAAAGAAAAAAGAGCAAATTTTCACACTTCCTCCTCAAATTCCTCCTCCTATCACACAATTTTCTGTAGAAAGCTACGTAATCCTTGTTTTTGCCTTATATGTTCTCTGAGCTGAGGCAATTTTTAACACACTACTTTCGTGCTTATAGATCATATTAACTATGCAGTTTGGGAGAAATTTATAATAAAAGATGTGACAATGGTTAAATCTATTTATGTCTATTTTAATATTTTCCATATTGGTGGCAAAGATACCTAGGCTTCAGTTAGTGAAAATACTTTAAATAAGGTAAAATCACTGAAAAATGGACAAGTAGAAGGACAACACTATAGGAGGTCTTGCAATTTCACTATCAAGCTTTAAATATATTTTTACTCTACCAAGACATATCTTCTCACTCAATGGAGGCTCAAATAAATGATCAATTGATTAGTTAATTGAGGACCTAGCTTATCGTCTAGGGCTATGGTGCTCACTCTGTCTTTCTCTTCTCTTTCCAAGCTCTTCTGACCTTGGCATCTACGGATGTTTCATCCTTGACATTTTCTAAGGCACTTGAAGGTCTTCCACATAAAATAAAGAGAAAACAGTAATGCATGTCTTTTACCTCAATAGAGGTAAGTAATTTGCTTGGTTTTATTTTATAATGCAAACATGTCACTCTCACTTTATCTCTAAATGTTGAAAAGGCATTGTACTAAGGAAGAAATCAAGGCTAAGAGTCAAATCCAATAGCATTTCCTGAAAAGGATTCCTGGAAAAGCTTCCAAGAGCAAAAGAAAAAATAAAGGTATGAGAATAGGCATCATTTGATAGATGTCACACATCAGTCATTGGGAATAAAATAAACCTGAGAAAACTTCAGCCTATCATGTCAAAGACAAGTGTAAAGTCAGTGTCTAATAAATAACCACGTTCTTTTCAGCAACAAATGAATTCTACTGAAAATGAAGATATGAACAAATATCACATTCATTAGTGTAAGCTCTCTCATACATCTTCCAGTTCAACATTCTTGCTCCTTCCTTGCAACTTATAATTAAACTAAATTCTTCCTGTGAACTTGAACTCATAGTTTGGCTTGAGAGGGAAAAAATGTATTAAATTACTTTACAACACATAGCTTCTGTGGTCAGCCTCTATCTTATCAAATTATTATGCACCCTAGGCTTAAAAGAATGCAAGTCTAAACAAATTTAATAAACTCTCTATTTTCAATTATACTTGGCAAAATGTGGTGGCAATATTAGAGACTTCACCTGAGCTGGAGTTGAGAAAGGGTTTAAGCATGTGTTTTCAAAAATCTAAGAAAGATATGAAAATTAGAAGATAGACCTTGAGAAAAAAAATAATAATGTAGGGGATGCTAGGACATTTTCATGAAAAGTAGGTATATACATGGAATCCAAGAACCTGAAGCCAATTGTGGTAGGCAGAATAATAGTTTCTCAGAGATGTCCATGTGGAGCTGGCCCAGTGGCATAGTGGTTAAGTTCACATGCTTCACTTTGGCGACCTGGAGTTCTCCTGTTCAGATCCTGGGCACGGACCTATGCACTGTCGTCAAACCATGCTGTGGCAGCGTACCACATAGAAGAACTAGAAGGACTTACAACTAGGATATACAACTATGCACTGGGAGTTCAGGGAGAAAAAAAAAAAGAGTAAGATTGGCAATAGATCAATAGATGTTAGCTCAGAGTTAATCTTCCTCACCAAAATGCATACCTTAAAAAAAAAACAAAAGATGTCCATGTCCTAACACCCAGCACCCATGACTATGTTATCTTACATGACAGAAGGGACTTTGCAGATATGATTAAGTTAAGCATATTGAAATGGGAACTTTATCCTCAATTATCCTCAATGCAATCCCAAGGTCTTTATAGTAGGGAGGCAGGATTGTCAAAGTGGCTTTAAAGATGGAGGAAGAGCCCATGAACCAAGGAATGCAGGGTGCTTTTGGAAGCTAGAATAGGCAAGGGAATGGATTCTCCCCTAGAGCCTGCAGAAGGAGTGCAGCCTGCCAACACAGTGGTTTTACCCAATGAGACCCATGTCAGACTTCTGACCCCCCAGAACCCTGAGATAATACATTTGTGTTGTTTTAAGCTACTGAGGCTGTGGTAATTTGTGACAGCAGCCATAGGAAACTAATACGTCAATCAAAATTAAAACACGCAAAAGTCTGAAAAACAAATTACTGCTTGACTATCTTTGTTGAAGCAATATGCTTCTCACTGAATAGCCAAAGAAAAGAACTTTTTGAGGAATTTCCATATGGAATTACTTCTTGATCACAAGTCCGAGGCTTCATGTTAGATGGAGAAGAGAATAATTGATGGAGCATCTTTTAACAGGGGCAAGGAAGCCCCCATGTTGCTCCCAATGGAGCACTCACAGGGCCACACACAACATCAATATCAGCCTGGTAGTCTACACATGAATAAGACAGTAGTGAGCTCCAGGCCTTGGAGAAGCAGATATGTGTTAATCTTGTGTGCTCAGCATTCTTCTTCTGTTGATAGCACCCTGCTATTTCCTGAGACCCACTCAGGCTCCTCTTACTGTTCATGTGACCCAGACCTGAGACAACCAGAGTCCTGAATTGGCCCTGGTCACCATGCTTGGTGTAGGGTGTAGCCAGCAGACCATCCAAGCCAATGAGACTTAATCGTCATACTTTCATTTGTGCCATCAGGAAAGAGACCTTTTCTCTGTTGTTGGGCAGCTGATAAGATAGAGCAATGGACTGAATGTTTGTGTCTCCCCAGAATTCACATGTTGAAACCCTAAGCCCAATATAATGGCATTTAGCAGTGGGGCCTTTGGGTGGTCATTAGGTCATGAAGGTGGAGTCCTCGTGAGTGGAATTAATGTCCTTACAAAAGAGGCTCTAGAGAGATCCCTAGCCTTTTCCACCACGTGAGGTCATAGGAGAAGTCTGCAACCTGGAAGAGGGCCCTCACTCTAACGTGCTGGCACCCAGATCTCAGTCTTCCAGCCTCCAGAACTGTGAGAAAGAAATTTCTGTTGTTTATAAGCCACGCAGTCTATGGTACTTTGTTATGGCAGCCGGAACTGACTAAGACAGATAGATTGTCATCCTGGAGCTGAGAGCAGCCATTCTGAGACCATTAGGGAAGAGCCTGAGTTCTTCTGAAAATGAAGCGAATGCCAAAGAAAGCAGAGCTGAAAAGAAGGAGAGTAAGACTGAGATGATCTCCGTGACGTCCTCTGAGTCTCGGGTCCTGTCGTGGAGACCCTTATACTCCAGCTAAGTGGACCGAGACATCTCCTCTTCAGGTTTTACGTGCAACTCAGAATCCTCTATGGGAAGGAAATGATATTATATATTTTCTCTTTTCCAATTATCAAACACAAACACACATACCATTCCTGCCAGAATGGGCATTCATACGTACGAATGGGGCATTCAAAAGAATGAGATAAAATAGAAGTGCCCAAAAGAGCACAGGTCGGCAATAGCTCTCTAAGCAAATTCATGATGAGAAGGCTCTGGTACTTAAGAGGATGAAAGTGAGCCGAGCTATGAGTCCAAAAGAAATCCAGACCTATCATCAACCTCAAAGGGAGGCTGAGGAACAGCGGCAAGTAGCCACGGCAACCACAGCTTCTTGTGTATATACCTCTTACCTCTCCAAAAAGTGTTTTCTGTTTATTTTCCAATTCACAGAAAGGCTCTCCTGGGTTGCAGATAGGACAGGGTATCTTTATCCTCATCTTACAGATGAGGAAGCTGAGATTTGGGGCTGTTACATGCCCACGTTCCAGATCTGAATCTGTTTCAGCTTTAGCCTTCACAACTGGATCCTCATTCCTGACCCCAAACATTTTCCAAACCCAAACTTCTATTCTAGACCTGTGACAGGTCTTTGCACCACAAATTTTACCATTGGATGACTTGCTTTTTTGCCTATAATGTAGGTGTGCACTGGGTTCCTCCAGAAATATTTGAACGCTGAAGCGGCTCTGCATAGGAGATCTCTTTGCAACTAACATTTCGATTGATGCAGTTCAGAATCAAACAAAATGTCTTCTGCTCAGTGTTTCCTTCACTCAGTAAGTGCTGAATTGCACATCAGCAGAAGAGGTGGCCTGTTTCAAAACCGGAAGGAAGACTGTTCAGTTTGCTTTATTCCTCTCTCTCCATGGCACCTGGACTGGACCATAAGCAGGACCCACCAAAATCGTGCACTGTTATTATCCACCTTGACTCTTAAGTGGATTCCACCTAGCTCTCCCGCCTGCTTCCTGGCTGGGATTACTGGGTTAGATGGAGGAGTTAAATGCACAGACTCCTTGCCGCCCCAAATACTGAGAACATGGACTGTGGAGGTTTTGCAAGAAGTAAGGAAAGATCTGTTTAGGAAGCCTTCAGGAAAAAAGGCAAATGAGTTGCACAAGCTTCTGTAGCACAGATGACCCTCTTTGCACAGGAATGCCATCTGTCCCCCGTGCTGGGAACATTGTCCTCTTGATGGGTGAACTAAAGACTGCTCCTTCCAGACAGAGGCCCTGCCAGTTAAGTATGAAGGTAAAGAAAACTTCCTAACATGGAGAATAAAATGCACAGAAGCTGATTAAAGTCTTCGATTCTTTTCCTGGCAGGAGTTAGAATAATTTATGCATTTTTCCATCTAAAGTTTCCTGTCTGATTACATTGAGGAGAACAAAGTCATTAAAGGCAATTACCATGTTAATAGACAAGAGACTGAAACTGAAAATGCTGAGGGATGAGTGAGTCCATCTTCCTGTCACACACAGTAGTTTTTGCTTCTGCCTCTAGGTTTCCAAAGGAATATGAATTAGTAATCAGCATGTTTCATATTCATAATGCAATCAAAATGAATATTTGATTGAATGCCTCATTTAATAAACCAAGAAAATATTCATAACAGTTGTGATAATTAGGGTATGCATTTTCATATTTTTATTGAGGTATAATTACATATACTAAAATCTGCAGATCTTAAGTGCACTCTGTGATATTTTTAAAAATATATGTACCCATAGAACCAACATCCAGCAGGACGTAGAGTATTGCCTTCATCCTGGAAAGTCCCTTCATGTCTCTTAATACTATATTTCTCTCCCCAAGCACTGAACAGCTACCATCGTGAGTTACATTCCCACAAAATAGTTCTTGAACTTCATAAAAATGGGAACATACAGTATATATCCATGTCCGGCATCCTTCCCTCAACATGATATTTTTGACATTCATCCACAGGTGTACATCAATTGCTCATTTCTTTCTACTACTAATATTGCATAGTTGGAATATACTACATTGTTTATTCATTCTCCTGTTGATAGACATTTGAATTGTTTAAAATTCTGGCTATTATGAATAAGCCTAGAGTAAACACTATTTTACAAATATCTGTGTGGGAATATGTTTTCATTTCTGCTGGAAAAATACCTTGGAGTGAAATTGCTGGATCACAAGGTAGGTGTACACTCAATTTTTATCAGAAGCTATCAAACAATTTTCCACACTGGTTGTACTATTTTACACTCCTACCAGCAAGCATCAGATAAATCCTGTCACTCTGCATCTTCTCCAGCACTTGTTATTGGGAGTCATTTAAATTTAAAGCCCTTTAGGGGCTGTATCGTGGTATCTCATTCTGGTTTTAGTTTGCATTTCCCTGATAACTAACACTGTAACCACAGGCTCTCTAGGACCAGTTCAAACTGACCCCATCTTCTCAACAGAAGGTTAAAGCTGTTTTTCAGGGGCAAGCCAAAAAGATGCAAGTCGTGCAGCCAGAGCATGTGAAAGGAGAAAATCTTGACTTGAAATGACACCCAGAACCAAAGATGTCCCCCCCTGCCATGGAACCAAAGGACTGGGACTCGACTGGAACTTGAAAGTTGGACTGTCATCAGAAGTGAGGGGTACATTGTCTAGGAAGACCTGGTTTTAACGCCCCTTCCACACCTTACCATGAATGTTGAAAGCCTTCCAGTGGAACCCCGTCCCACCAGCATTCCCGTGTACCAGCCTGTTCCCCTAACCTCATCAATTTTGCCCCAAACCCTGGATCAGGGAGACAGATGTGAGACCCTTGCCTCCTGTCTCTTCACTGGTCAATCTTGCAATAAAGCCTTCTCTTTTCTCAAAAGCCAGTGGCATAACTATCGGTTTTTTATGTGCATCAGGCAGAGAACCCCCTTCTGGTGCAGTGACATCTTTTCATGTCTCTTATTGGCCATTCTTGTATCCTCATTTGTGAAGTATGTCTCCCAGATTTTGGCAATCTTTACTTGGATTGCTTGTCTTTTGATATATAAAAGTTCTTTCTATAATTTGGATTTGAGTCTTTGTCGTATATATTGGTTGTGAATATTTCTCCTAGAAGGTGACTTGCCTTTTTATTTTTCAACAAAGTCTTCTGAAGAGTAGAAACTTTTAATTTTGATGAAGTACAGTTTACCTTTTTTTCTCTTTTTCTGTTATGGTTAGTGCTTTTGCAATCTAAGAAATATTTGACTACACATGTCACAAAGATATTCTCCTTTTTATTTTGTGGAAGCTTTATAATTCTACCTTTTAAATTTTGCCTGGAATCTATCAGTGCTGTAACCACAGGACCAGGAACAGAATTTACCACCCCAAAGCAAGCCTCTTTGCCACAACACCTATATTAAGCTGATGATGATTAAAAAACAACAGAAACAGGAAAACCTCTGAAAACCTAGTAGAAGTTACCCTTTTGTAAGGGAAATTTACATTTACAGGAGAAACCTCCATTTGTAACATCTCCCACTCTGTGCCAGGAAGAGGAGGATGACTCTGAATCTCTAGAAACTCTTATCAGTGGAGAAGGCAATGACTTAAATCTGCATGACAACTTTATCCTTGTTTACTGTACTTTTCCCAATAATTTCTCATAACTGACCCCATCTTAACAGGATATTAAAGCTATTTTTCAGGGGCTAGGAGCCAGCCAGAAGCATGTGCAGACGAGAAAATTTTGACCTGTCAATCAAGACTCATCCTGCCAGTGCTTCCGCATACCAGATGGCCCTCCATAATCCCTTAGACTTTACCCCATACCTTGGACTTTGGACGGGCAAGACAGATTTGAGAGCTGGCTTCCTCTCTCCTTGTGAATCAACCTCAAAATAAAGCCTTTATTCCCTCAAAGCCTCAAAATAAAGCCTTTTTTCCCTCAAAAGCTGGTATGCCATGGCGTTGGCTTCTGTGCACATTGGGTGGCAAGCCCTTGCTCGGTAACAGTATCTGTCAATTTTCACGTTAGGTGTAGATCAAGGTTCAGTTTTTTGCATACAGATATCCAGTTGTTCTGGAATCACTTGTTAAAAAGAATTTCCTTTCCCCTTTGAATTACCTTGTCACATTTGTCAAAATTAATTTTGCTGCATATATGCAGACCTATTTATGGGTTCTATTCAGTTTCATAGATCTAGTGTCTTGATTATATCCTTATGCCTGAATCACACTGTCCTGATTATATGATAGCTTTATAGAAGGTCTTAAAATGAAGAGTAAATGTCTCCAAATTTATTCTTCTTTTTCAAGATGGCCTTGGTTATTCTGAGTTCTTTATCTTTCTGTATCAATTTTGGTATTTGTTACTATCTCCAAAGGAGACCTGCTGGGATTGGTAAACCATCTATGTTAAAAATTCCACTTTTCGATGCACACCTTCCAAGCAAATACACCAAAATGGTGGGTTAAAACAAAAGTTTCTAAAGCATAGTGTGGAGAAAACTCGGGCTCCCAAAAGCCTTCTGGGAAGTCTGCAACGTCAAAATTTTTCTTAATAATCCAAAATCAGAGAGTAGCACCATCAAGATGGTAACATAGGTTGTTCTGACTTCAGCCTCTTCATAGGAGGACCAATTAGCATCTATTTATAGATAAGACACCACTGAGAAAATCCCAGAACCCCGGCATGAGGCGGAAGCACCCCCTGGACCACAGAGACCAAGAAAGACCACATGAGAAGGACAGGAGGAGCAGATACACTCTGACCACATCACCCCTCCCCAAGGCTGACACTGCAATGCATGGAGAGGGCCCCCTAGAGCTATGATTTCCCCAGAAAGACAAATACTGTCTGATCTCACTTATATGTGTAACCTAAAAAAAATGAACTCATAGAAACAGAGAATAAATTGATGGTTGTCAGGGCCGGGGGGTATTGGGGATGAGGGGTGGGAAATGGGTAAAGGTCATCGAAAGGTACAAACTTCCAGTTATAAGGTGATTAAGCTCTGGGGGCGGAATGTACAGCATGCTGATTGTAATTAACAATACTATATTTTATATTTGAAAGTTGCTAAGAGAGTAGATCTTAAAAGTTTTCACCACACACAAAAAAATTGAAGCTGTGTGAGGTGATGGATGTGTTAGCTAACTTTATTGTGATAATCATTTCTCAATATATACATTTATCACATCATCACATTGTACACCTTAAACTTACACAATGTTATTTATCAATTATGTCTCAATAATGCCAGAAAAAAATCCAAAATATTTATTTGCCTTCTTATTCTTATTTTCTCACGGGTGTGGAGAGCACAGTAGTCCATTGTTGTGGTCTCGGATCACATTGCATTTAACCTTCAAGGAACTATTACTTTTAGGGTTTTGGTGCTGTAGGGGAGGAGGACATTTCCTCTTCCCAAATGTGGGTTCGTCTGGCCGGAGAATGAATTAAATTCACATGAAACAGAATAGCAAGAGAAAATTAAACAAAGCTTTATGAGGAACCATGGCCCGGGGCCTTTCTTCCCGAAGGAAGAAAGGGCACCGAAGAAGTGGGGTGCACACAGTGGTTATATACCCCCAAACAGGGTGTTTCACATGTGATTGAAATGTCCCTCCCACAATAGTCACAAGATTGCCCTGTCAGCACAGTGCTTGATGGACACAGCAGGTAATGGTCTGCTACCTCGGTTGGCGTAGCAGGAGGCAAGTCAATTGTCTGGAGCTGGGCGGTCACAGGTGAGCACAGCAATCAGTTCCTTTCCTAAGGAAAGATGCTTAATCCTTAAAGAAATGCCAAGGTTGGGAGGGGGAGGGAAGTCAGTTACAGGAGGTTACCAGACAGGCACAATAAAATGCAGATTTAAGTCCTTGCCTTTGGTATTGATGAAGAGTTTCTAGAGAGAAGGTCATCTCCTTTCTTCTTCCTGGTACAGAGAGGGAAGCACCTTTTACAGATAGAGATTTACCTTACAAATGTAAACGTGTCCTAACAAAGGGCAAATTCCATTGCTCAGAGCCTCCTTCCCTGTCCCAGTTTATCAAAAACAATCAGCCTCAAATAATCCTGATGCCAAAGAGACATATCTTGGGGTGGCCAATTCCAGGTCCCCACAGTGCAGTAACAAAGACTGTACACAATTATCAGAGAAGGCTATTAAAATATTCCTCCCTCTTCCAGCTGTACACCTATATTAGGCCAGTTTTCTTTATATATTTCAACCAACATCACATATCATAACAGATTGAATGTAGAAGCAGATGAGAATCCAGTTGTCTTTCATCAAACAAGACAGTGAGTAGGTTTCCAAAAACGTAAAACAACGCCACTCATCTCACTAATTTTCTTTTGGTTTGGGAACATGTATTTTCCATAAAATATATTATTTATACACATACGCAATGGGCTTATTGCTAAGTTTAAATAAATAAGTACATATTTTTTAAATGCCTAAGTTTTCATTTCTTATGTGGCAAAAATTAATAGATACAACCCACGTCAACAAATGCTCATGTGGCTTTAAGCATATTTTGATAATTCTTTAGCACATTCTAAAATTTAATTTGGCCAGAAACCAACTTCTATGTCTATTTTGAGGATGAGCGCCATATCAAGTTGGACGATAACAACATTTCCTTCCTCTTTAGGTACCCAGAATCATCAATTTCTCTATTCATTTATTTAACAGACAGTTCATGTGCACATAACCTGTCTTCTAGAATATGTGCCTTATTCAGTAGAAAGGATGTATAATTGAATACTTTTTAGTTCAATTCAAAATAAAATTTTAGCGTAACTCTGAGCAGATAAAATCAGACAGGTTTGAATATTTCTTTTCTTTAAAATGTCTGCACTCAGAAGAAAACAGTTTTATTTTTCCTTCTTTCATTCTCTTCTCTGACAATTCTTTTTGAAAAGACTAAATAATATTTAATTTAATTCATGGATACTAAAATAGTTTGACTATTTTAAGGACCTTTTGTGGATTCATATCAGTTATCCATCCATCTTTCACATTCTCCAAAAATTTAAAAACAATGGACATAGATATTATTATTGCGGATTCATTTATTAAACAAACATTTATTGAATGACTATTATGAAATTTGCCTAAACAATGTATCCGTATTCAATGAAATAAGTATATAATTCTTTCTAAAGAAACTTATTTGTTTTCTTAATGCAGGGAAAACTTGTAAAAGGTAAAGCAAGTGCATACACCTGGCTTTCTGTGAAGTAAATTCCACTCCTACCTAAAATTACAACTCTACCTTTTCATTTGGAATCGCCATCCTGCACAAAATTGTATGCTTTTTCCAGACTCATGTGTTCAGAGTCATAGTCTTCATACATCAGAAAAGCTTTAAAATGCTCTTAGCCTTTTGTGCAATCCAACTTCGACTTTATTCTAAAAAGAAAAACATAGGCTATAATAACTATTCCCACACAAAAATAGTAGAGGCCACTCTGGTATATAAGTTTATGGTAAGCTCATGTTTCCGTGTGCTTTGAAAGGCTGACATTTTTCACAGAGTATAGCCATTTTCTTCGCTAGGGGTAAGATGGACAGCACATTCTCACATAATCCTGAGTAAAGAAAGCCTAGAACTTTGGAACCAATACACAGATAGAACGCAGGGACACCTCTGATGCATCAAATTAAAGACACAGTGATGAGGATTTTAGGCTAGTTAATTTTAAAACTTGCAGAGGAAAAGCAGGCTCCAAGGACTGGAATTTACTTGCTCTTTGATGAGAGATATTTGCATTTGAGAAGGAATGGGGGATGGCCTTATCTCTGGAAACTCTTAATGGGGAAAGCAAGAACTTAAGTTGTTTACTGTCTGGCAACCTCATGTAACTGACCCCCCACCCCCACCCCACCCCACCCCCCCCCCCCCCCCCCGCCCCGCCCGCCTCCCCCCAGCCCAAATCCTCCTTTGTCTTTGGCTGAGGATAATATTTAAGCGATGGCTTCTGCCATTTACTCAATCCGGTTTGATTCTTATCTAAAAGTTGTGGGACTGCCCAATGGCCTGACCCTACCGGCACTGGTACCATTTTAACTTTTTTTGTCTTGTAAAGAGATAACTCACATACCTATGCCCTAAATTTAGCCTTACTCTCCACCCATGTTAGTGGCAGCAGAAGCGGCAGCAGCAACATGCCAGCAGCAGCTCTGCCTGCCCATGGGTCCTGTCCCCATGCCAGTGGTGGCAGCAACAGCTCCCCATGCCAGCAGCATCTCTGACTGCCCGTGGGTCCTGTCCCCACTCAGCAGCTCTGACTGCCCCTGGGTCCTGTCCCCATGCTATTCCACACTATTCTCTAAATAAAAGAGCACTACTGCCAGATCTTGAGAGTCCAAGAAATCTTTCTTTTGACTCCTTGGCTCACTGACCCCACATCAACAGTAATGAGCAGAGGGGAAGACAGCCTCATGAAGGCTCTCCTTGCAACCTCAAACCAGCAAGGTGATAGTCTGTATTCAGGATGAAGACAATGGAATTACCGCAGTCCTGAGAATTGGAGGAGAGAGACTTCAGAACCCCAGTCTCTGTAGAAATCCCTGACATGGCCATTACAGATGGAAATGGTCATCTGGTCCTCAGGGGGATACCTTCAGTGACGGACATTCACTGCTCTGCGTGTGTGGTGGCCCATTCCATAGGTTACGGTTTTCACTGGCTAACTCAGCCTCCTTTTAATTAACTTTAAACCTCTTTTCATGCACCTTCTACCTGCTGCTCCTTTAAGTGAAAAAGAAGCAAAACTAACAGCATATTCTAGAATCCATTCCCTCCCAGCTGTCCTGGGAGCAAAGCTGGATGTTGCCTATGAGTGATCATTCCTGGGGCAGCCACAGTCATAACAGGAAATAAACCATTAACCTATTTTCAATGATAATGGGCTCAGAATAGTACTCTTGCCTTTGGAAAAGTAGAAATTTGTGTCCTTCTGAATTAGAGGTCTGGTTCTCAATGGTGCTAATAGTTCACGCCATCCTCGCTTCCGGCCCTCTTTGAAACCAAAGAGGTTGAGGGAGATTTGGGAATAAAATCAACAACTCAATTGTACCTAGATCAGGCTCATTATACTCCTTGTACAGCTGCCAATGGTTTGGCCTCAATAGAAGCATTCCTCTGAAAAAGGACAGAGGGAACGCTTGGGTGTTCCTTGATTTCATTCATGAGTGGAGACGTTCCCAGTCATTGCCCTAGGCTTTCCTTACTTATGCAATGTTTAGAGATTGCCAAACACATAAATAAACCTACCCTGGCCTAGACTGGCCTTTAGTAAAATGCTGTGTGGGGAAGCAGTAAGAGTGAGAGATTTACTGTCAGGAAAATGCTTCTGAAATTCCTGTGTTGCTTGCTAACAAAGAAGTACTGAATCCCTATAAGCCTCCTTCCCTCACCTATAAGTATGGATAAGATGGCTTGTGTCACAGGGTCCTTGCTGTTTATTCAACCAATAATTACTGAGAGCTATGGTGTGCCAGACTCTATGACAGACATAGAGGATGGAGTCGTGAACACAAATATATAAGTATAAATAAATATAATGCTGTATAACCCCATACAGCTCTTCCAAGGGCACCAGGCATTCTTCCAAGCACTTACAAACATTAACTCATTTGATCCTCGCCACTATTCTGTAAGGAAGGTATTGCTGCAGAGACAGTCAAGGAATGTGCCCAAAGTTACACATCCAACAAAAGATGAAGTCTACAACTTCGAGTGGCTTTCAAATTTATTTGTTCTCCAACCCAGAATCAAAATTACCTTTCATAGCACACAGCACACACACACATACACTTACATATATACAACTGGGGTTAAAGTTTTACCAAACATTACTCATTTTTACTAAGTGTAATGCACTCTTACATTGTCTATTCTCTTCCTGTGTATTGTCGACGAAAATAATCCATAACCAATCTATAAATGAAAATTTGGGTGAGTTTATTCTGAGCTGAAATCTGAGGACCATGGCCCAGGGCCTTTCTTCCCGAAGGAAGAAAGGGCACCAAGGAAGTGGGGTACACAGAGTGGTTATATACCCCCAGAGAGGATGTTTCACATAGGATTGAAATGTCCCTTTTACAATAGTCTCGAGACTGCTCTGTCGGCACAGCGATTGATGGACACAGCAGGTAGGTCTGCTGTCTCGGTGAACACAGCAGGGTGGCAGTCTTGAACCGGGTGGTCACAGGTGAGCTGGGTGGTCAAAGGTGAGCGCAGCAATCAGTTCCTAGCCTAAGGAAAGATGCTTAATCTTTAAGGAAATGCCAACGTTGGGGGGGGGGGGGGAGTTGCACCTTTATCTCAAGGGCCTTTGTTCTTGCCATAGGAAATGTATATACAATGCACGCTCAATGGCCACAGTCAGGCCCTTTTGGAAAAAACAAAGCCAGGCAGAATTAGGTTTATACCAAATGGCTTCCTCATATACTCCAATATATCCTATTGCTTGCCATTTTTATTTGTCAGTATTATAATTTTATTAAAAGTGTCTGTCACCATTCACTAAACAGATTTCATGTGTCCCTCCCTAACAGGTCATAAGCCTACAGTTTATAGTCACTGGTTTTGTGGCAAGGTGTGGGAGAATATGAAAGGAAGGAGTGCAAAATCACTGTAAGATTTCCAGTGTGATATGAAAGATCTAAGGAGGAGGGCGAGAGTGGGGACAAGAGAGATCCCTCTGTGCTAAGGACTGAAAGATAGGAGCTAAAAGCCTGGAATAGCTCTCTAGGTAGTGGGAATAGCCTGTGCACAGGCTTTGGGGTGGGAAGGAACTTGACGCAGTGAAGAAACAGAAGGCCAGTGTGTCTGGAGTGAACTGAGAGGGGTGGCAGCCACGGAAGGAGACAGGAGAAGTCGATATTCTTCAGGTCGCAGAGGTTTGGAAGCTATGGTAAGGATGAGGGTGACCAGGGAGGATAGTGGTAAATGTGTTGCCATCAGCGAGGCAGCCACTGTAGTTCTTAAGGCAATTGCTGGTTCTGGCTTGCACTGCATGTTGAAGACGTGAGATGTCGCCTGAGTTATGAATCACTTGGGAAGCGGAAATGCAAGGGCTTGGTGGCTGATTGGCTGAGGAATGTAGGGAAGGAAGTGGCATCTCAGACACTGCAAGCTTGTGGCCTGGGTCAGATAAAAGGATCGTTTATGAGGAGGAGGGATGCTGGAGGACAAGAAGATTTGTAGGAAAAATCAAGAGTTAAGTGTAGACGTGTTGAGTCTGGGATACACATAAGACACCCAAGAGAAAACGTAAATTCATCTCTGGGTATTTGGGCTGGAGCCTGGAAAAGTGACCTGAGCTTGAGATAGTCATCTGAGATTCATTGGCATAGAACTTAGAGCCATGAACTTATTGAAATTTTCTCGGTAAATGTATCCAAGTGGGAAGAAAATGGAACTCCGACTTGTAGATCTGGTTGTGGAAAATACATGACAAAGACGTAAACAACACACAGCCTTGGAGCTCAATAAACTTCAGTTTTATCTTTTCCTTTTCTTTTGCTGTCTTTTTCTCCTTGTCTGTCCTCCCTTCCATCAGAGAACACCCCTACAGGGGAGAGCATAGATGGCCACCATTGCTATTAAGCATGAGTGGGGATATCAATTTTAGATAACCAAAGTAAAAATACATTTAGCACCAAACCTCTTATATGGAAGCATCCTTCAATTTTTATTGCATGAATCAATACACAGAGGTAGCAGAATATTTTTTCCTAAAGTGCACAAATATATATCCCATCCTATGTGCTCTTCTTAAACTGTGTGTTGCCATGCCTCCATTGAGAGTGGCACTCTGAAGACTCGTTTCCCTTGAATCCAAGCAGCCCTCTGTAATTATCTCAACCAACAGAATGTGGCAGACGAAGCACTGTGCAGCTTTCAAGTTTAGGTCATAAAACACAATACAACTAACACCGATCTCCCCATACCCTTCTCTCTCTCTCTCTCAACTTTTGTCCTTGGAACCCAACCTCCATGGTGTGAGGGGCCCAGTCCATGTGAAGAGCCCATATTTGGTGTCTGTCTGGCAGCCTCACTTGGGCCTCCAGTGAACAGCCAGCATCAACTTCCAGACATGGGCATGAGTGAATGAGCTTTCAGATGATTCCAGCTCCCAGCCTTTGAGGTTTTCCAGCCAAGGCCCTTAATATCACAAACAAGAGAGAAGCCATCTAGTTGTCCACTGTCGAAACTCCTGACTCACAGAGACCATGAGAGATAGGAAATGCTCTTTAGTGTTTTAAACTAAGTGTTGGGGTAATCTGTCACTCAGCCATAGGAACCAGAACAACAGATTCTTTGGCAAGGTACCTCTAACTTTCACCCATGAACATAAGAACTTGGATCAGTTCATTAAATTATCAGATTGATGCCTTAGCTACCAAAGGAATTGAATCTGTGACCATAAATGCATTGATGAGAGGACCAAGGCAGAAATCATCCCTGAGGGTGAGTTGCAGAAGCAAATCACCAGGGGGTGTGCAGAAAGGTGAGGATCAGGCACTGAAACAACTTAACTCGATCTTGCATTTCATTTAGTGCAATACTAGCCATGGTTGGAAAATCCTGAAAGCTGTGAGTGCCTCGCTGAGGTGGAGGTTGTTGATGTCCCTCTTCCAGCTGCTGAGTTTGGCAGCTAATGGCTCACAGATGACCTCTTCTCTACAGGACAGGAGCTGCCTTGCCCTGAGGTCATATGTCCCTCTTCCTCTTGCAGGTAAGGCAGTCAGCAGCCAATGGCCAACTGCTATGATGTATCAAAGGCTGGCCTTCTTGACTAATATGAGATAACTCTGTGGTGTAACTGATGGACCCAGTTGAATTTGCTCTCAAATCTGGATTGCTTCCTTTCCTAACTTTCTTTCCTTGTCTCATCCTGCTTTCCCTCACTCCTTCACCTGAGAGTGCTCTCTCATTAAATCACCCTCCCAGGAATCCCCTTCTCGGACTTTGCTTCTAGGAAATCTGGCTTGTAACATGCATAATACACAGACATAACTGATGAGGCTAGACAGGAAATTAGCCTAATGTTATGGACAGATACCATTTGGAATTTAATTAATATGCAATTGCTTTACCTGAATTTTACATTGTGACCAGTACTGACTTTTGAATTGATACAGACCTGGACATTGTTTATTACTATTCTAGAGATACCAGAAATACCCTCTCTGTTCCTATATGCCTCCTTAACGAACTCATCTTCCTTACCCCAAATCAACAATTCTCCGTGGTACCATAGGGCCTTCCCCCAGTATCACCACCTAGCTGCTTGGCTCCATTCAACCAGAGGCATGCTGATTTTCTCTGAAGACCTCACATTAAGAGATTCAGAGCCTGAACCAAGATATGGGATAATTTCAGGGCTGGGTGGTGAAGTCTAAACCTGGTACAAGTGGATCAGAGAAAGCCAGATGCTCTACAGAAAGGGAGATGGCCACACAGGTGCAGAGGGAGAAGCAGAGACTTGTGATGGCAATGACCCCAGAAAGGCAGAGGATGCGGTGGTTCCTGGAAACTGACACATCCTCTAAGGCTGCACCTCCTCACCTCCTGGGGCTTCAAAGATACACCTACATCCCATCTGCTTGTGTTTGAACTGTCCAAGGGATGAGCCTTTTTTTTTTTTTAACTAATTTTTAAGTAAGAGTGACCATGGAGAATCAAAATAATCATAGTGCTTCATTAATAAAGGCATTATAAAATATACAGTCAAATATTAAATTTATTTAGTATATCAGCTCATGTAGAAATATTTACATGGAAATTAACATTGCTTCCTGTATCCAAACTGGAAAACTCATGGAGTTGACTTAATCAAGAACATATCACTTAACTTTCCAAATATTCTCTTTGGGGTAAGGGATTAAGAAAGAATAATGCTCTGACTCCCTCTGTTAAGTAACTCAGAGTACAGGAATGGTTAATGCATTTGATTCTTGGGTCAACAGGAATAAATCAGATCAAGCAATTTTATTAGTTATCCTAATCCTAAAAAGAATAATATATTTATCACAATTCAAGTTGCTGATACAGTGCAAATATGTTCAATATATTCTTACCGCAGCCAAAGCTAAATTGGGGAGAAATTGTCAGTGATCGTAGCTGAAACATTTCTTCCTTCATACTTAAAGAGAACAGAGATGGGGGAAAAACTGCAAAAGCATAGATCCTATCTTGCATTATAAAATAAAATTTCAAAGGTTCAGCCTTTGCTTCCAGGAGAGCTCAAAACGAAGTGATTTGCATCTTACTTCTCGCCGGGTCTTTTTATCCTATACCAAGTGGAGGTGTCTGCCCCCTGGGAGTGCCCATCGATTCATCTTGATATGTTTCACATCACAGAGGGCTTGTCTGAATTTTTATTTAAAAAAATTTTTTGAAAACTAAAAGAGCATTATTCCTGACTCTTCATTCCCTCCTGACTGTTGGAGAACAAGTTTAATTTCTGCTAGACACCTGGGAATATAGACTACGTTCAGATTTAAGTGTTTTAAGCAGCAAAATACGTTGTCTTTCAGACATGGAAAGTTCTCTAACAGAATCTCAAAGTTCTGCTTACAAGGAAATGCGTCTTTTGTAGTTAATTACTGAACCGAATCTTGCAACAGTGGTTATCAGGTGTTTTGTGAGCCATGTCAAAAAATGACCTATTTCTCATTAATTCACAGTGAACACTTGAAACAACACTCTAACATGTTCAAACGGAATGGCTCCATTTGTAGAAATGATGAGAATATTCCTGTTATTGTTTTTAGTCTTTGACTTAATGTCAGAATGCTCTATTTAGTTATTTTTATGATTAAAAATATATTAAAAAAGGAATATATGGTCTTTTTAGAAAATAAGGAAAGACTGGCCCTGAGCTAACATCCGTGTCCATCTTCCTCTACTTTATATGTGGGACGCCTGCCACAGCATGGTGTGCCAAGCGGTGCCATGTCCGCACCCGGGATCCTAACCATTGAACCCTGGGCCACTGAAGCGGAATGTGGGAACTTAACCGCTGCGCCACTGGGCCGGCCCCCATGTATTCTTTGATATAGTTACTTTTTTCTCTTATTAAAGAAAAGTAATGCTACCTGATAGTAAACATTTCAAACACTATAGAAAGGTCTTACAGTGAGGAGTTGCACTCCACTGCCCCAAACTTTCAACAGCCATTCTGCAAAGCTGCCTATACTCAATTGGTTCCCATGTAGCCTCCAGAGACTTGGAATGTACAAACTTTCCTTAATCCCACTCTTTTCCTTTCTGTTGTTTATATTTTAAATTCACAAGCTTAATTGAAAATGCCTGGTAATAGCATAATGACGTAAGGGAAATTTATTCTATTTCCCTTTGTCTCAGAAACTCTCTCAGGCACTCTCAGAAATTTAAATGTCTTTTAACAATTTTAAGCTTGTGCCAGCACCATGCCCTAGTTTTCATTTTACCAGAGCTTTGTAAAGCGTTTTTAGATCTGAATCACCAAGTATTCCCCGCTCTCTAATTTGCTTATATTTATTTCTTAGTACTTTTCTGGTGTTTGAGACTTTAATTAAAAACAAAGTTATTTTAACATCCAGTTATTTATACACATGGGACCATACAATACATACTTCTCTGCAGCTTACTTTTATACCTTATATCTTTCACATTTCTTACATAAATAAATCTGTGCTATTCTTTTTAAAGGCTGTATAATATTCCATTATATGCAACTATGATTCATTAGTTCATTCATTCATCTCTTGTTGGTACACATTTTGATTTTTTCTAGCTTTTGAATGTTACAAACATGGTATTATAAACATCTTTATACATGATATTTATGTACTGATATATCTGTAGAAAATAGTTTTAGAAATAGTGTATGTAAATTTTAAATTTTGATAGATATTATCAAATTGTCCTTCCAAAAAGTTCATTCCAATTCATGATCTTCTGCCAAAAGTTCATGAGGGAGCCAGTTCCTTCTCATCCTCTGGACACTGTATTTTATCAGTTTAAGATATTTGTCTATGCAAAGCTGAAAAAGAGTACCATTTATTGCTTTAATTTGCACTTATTTGTGTAATAGTTAGAATATTACATGTGGTTATTAAATATTTTAGCTTTTTGTAATGTCCTGCCCTTTCTTTATTCTCTGCCCATTTTTTATTGGATAATTTGTCTTTTTTATGGTTGACTTGAAAGGGACCTTTAGATGAGAAATTTATATCTTGGTTTTATGTACTATTATCATTAACATATCTTTTTTATTTTTACTTGGTCTGTCATGGTTTTTTTCTTCCTAGGAATGACAGGTTCTCTATAGTCAAGTGTATCATTCTTTTCCAGTATGGACCCCAAGTTTCCCTTTTTGCCGAGATAGGAGTTTCAAGGCCACACTTTGCACCTCCTCATATTCCCTTGACTGTGTCCTTCTGAAGGTGCTGTATGCTTTCACCGTCAACTTTGCCGAGCTCCCTGAATCCATGAAAAGTCACTCATCTGCTTTGAGACTTGGACAAAATGCCACATCGCAAGGCATGATCTGGCTCTCCAGGTGGTCACTGAGGGACTAGATAATACACCTGAGAGTGTGGGGGTGATGCAGGCTCTGATATCATTTCCCCTACATTAAACTCAGAATATATGTGTTTATACCATATATCAACCCATAAACCAAAGCACTATTTCCATGCTTTCAGTACCTTCCATCTAACCCAGCACTGCTGACCCTAGGCACCTTTTCTTATGGCAAGGAAACAGGTTCTAGGTTTATTTGTTTGTTTGTTTGTCCTTCATTCTTAGAAGTCAGTGGACTCTGAAATAGGGTAAGTCACCTCGCGGGGATGCCCATGAACTTCCTTCTCCTCCTCTAGGGTCCCTTCTATTTGTGAAGGGGCCATATGGGGTCCTTTCCATTCACGGAGGGGCTGTCTGGGCACGCATTCAGAGTGAGAACAGTTGTAGGACTTTCTACCCTCAATCTGGGAACTGGTTCACTGGTGTCTGGCTTTTCTGTATCTGTATCTGTGTGTCTGTCTGTCTCTGTGTATTGGAATGGGAAACATGCTGTCTGTCCCCAAGTAGACCCCATTAGGGCTAATTCTGAGTAGAGGGTCTAATTATAGTTATGAGCCAATGTCTAAAAGGGATGATTTTCTTTTGTAACACTGCATAGCCACAATATTCTTTAAATTCTGATGGAAAAAAATGACCAAATAATGAATCCTTATGTTGAAAAATTTTTAGAGAGCTCTTGTCATAAACAGCTGTTTTATTGGTACCTATGCAAAGACTAAATTAAAAGGAAAATACAATGACTAGTCTTAAAAACTTAAACTTGGGGTCTCAACTTCTTCCTGTGGTCTTACAGATGCTAATGAAAACATTAACAAAGAAAAATCAGAAACGGAAGAGTCACAGAATTCATTCCAATAGGATGGAAATCCTTAACAAGTTATTGCAAAGAAAAAGTGGGATAAATAGAACAGACATAAATAAAGTTAAAAGGAAGATTTTAATAAAACACTGCCTAAGGTTGGATGGGCTAAAGGGAACCCCGATTGACCCCCCAACATTAAAGGACATCAGACAAACCTGTTCTATTCACTCCAGTTTGAAAAAACTTTTAAAAAGTCAGGAGGCAGAAATCACAGTGAGAAACCTGACCAGCGATTGTTTGGGGCAACAGTTAGGCTGCTCAGGTTAATAAGACTATAAAGATTAAAGTGTTTAAGCTAATATTGTATGAAGAGGTTATGTCAACTTTGCCTGGATGTTTTTTTGGGAATGAATGTTATGTTTAGCTGAGAATGCGTTCCCTACATAATATTACAATACCAAAGCTTGTTAATGGAATTCTAATATGTTATAATTAGGGCTATAAGTTGGAAAAATTAAGATAGAGGTTTGTAAAAGTTGGTGTATTTAAATGGGCTTTATGTGAAATAATTACAGCTCTTTTACCTGATTGCATTATAGATCATGTTTTGGGGATAAATATTATGTCTCATTTGGGAAACTTTCACCTGCCAGATATTGTAAAAACATGTAAATCCACACTTCAGGCCATGTTAATTAAACATGCTGAAGGAAATCTCACTGAAAAATAGCCCAAATGGGGCAATTTCTGTTTATCCAAATTCATGTTTGCAATTGGAAAAAGCCAGCTACAACAATGGGAAGCTTGTTTGAATCTTTTGAGGCTTCTAAATAAAATCAGAAATACTTTACTGCCTTTTTAAGAGGAAATAATTAAAAACATGCCAGTGACTGAAGCCCAATTGGCTGCTTCTTTCTCTTCTCTCGCTGAGATTCACCACTTCAACTCCCCTGAAATTCCTGATATAAAATTAAACAAGTGAAAATAAGTAAATTTTTGAGACAATTCGAAATTGTAATGGCCGTTCTGGGGAACCTCTGTTTCAGATGAGTCCACCTTAGGGGTCACCCTTAAAAGAGAGGAGTCAAAATCTCTCAGAAAGGAAGTCTTTGATTAATATACAGAATCTTCTAAAAGGCAAAGTTATTTAACATGCTATAAAATTATCTTTGGTAAGTAAAAGCCTGTTTAAGTTTGCTGGTTTGATTTAAAATAGACATGTCCTCTGAGTTATCAGCATTGGATATGATACAAACATACAGCCTGGGTTTACTGGTCAAATGAGCTCGTTTTATCTCTGTTACAAAATTTGTCAGCAACAGTAATAACTTAAAATAATAGCTGATTTTGTTTAATGTCTCATGAGGTTTTTGTAGATGACCTAAATACAGTTGCTGAGAACAGGGAAACCAAACAGATGTAAAAAGACAAAGGTTTTTGGAGAAATTTTTTTTTTTTTTTTTGAGGAAGATGAACCCTGAACTAACATCTGCTACCAATCCTCCTCTTTTTGCTGAGGAAGACTGGCCCTGAGCTAACATCCATGCCCATCTTCCTCTCCTTTTTTATGTGTGGGACACCTGCCATAGCATGGCTTGCCAAGCGATGCCATGTGCGCACCCAGGATCTGAACCAGCGAACTCCGGGCCACTGAAGTGGAACATTCGAACTTAACCGCTGCACCACCGGGCCAGCCCCAGAGAAACTTTTTAACAGTAATTATGTGTTATGATGTATGTACTTGAAACAACGTAAGAGGATGGTTAACTTCTTTAATGTCACATGAAGCTTTTAAAAATAATTAATACACAGTTGTTAAAACTGACCATTTAAATATAATAATTATGTTTTATGGTCTGTGTATTTAAAAAAACAGCTCCCAAAATCTTTTTGGCAACTTAAAACTTTAGAGTTTTTACTAAGTTAAGTTAAATGACAAAACTTGTTGAATATCTGGGTCATTTTTGGATAGGACGGAACACTGAAACGTTGTTGCTGAATATGTCTAAGTTTATTATTCACTTTTCGCTTCTTATTACAGAGAAACTAAAAGGTGTTTGGGTCTATTAATAAATACACCTTGTGTTTTATTACTATAAATTAACGTGTTTCTAAAAATTATAGAAGGTATTTGTAAATTTGTCAAGTCGCAAAATGTTAATGTAAAGAAAAGCTTATAATTGCTTACTTGGTTTTTACTTAGAAATTAAGGTTTCTAAGGGTTAAAGATCCTAATTAATATATGTAATTAAAGCTACTAAAAATTAATAAGGAAAAAGTCTTTATATACAGGAAGTATAAAATATATGTTTTCAGTAAGAAGTTATACAAAATAAAAGTATTTTTGCTTGTTGGGTTAAAAAAGATAAATTTGTCCTAAAGTAGTAGAAGGGAAGAAAGGAAACCTGGGATAAATTCTGAATGCAAAAAGTAAGTAACAAAAGGTTTATGAAAGTAAAACCCTGAGGAGTTTTATGCCTGGTCAAGTTGGCTAAGATTAAAATAAATTTAATTAAGTAAATAAACTTAAATGTCAAAAGTAAACTGGTATAAAATTAAAACTTGGTCTTCTCTTTCTTAAAAAGATAACTTTTCTAAACTTTTAGTCTGCTCCTGGTTAAAAAAAATTATGAAAGGTTTTTTTCTTTGCATAGTCTACCTGAAGGATAAAGATTTTATGTTTTATCAAAATAAATTTCCTATATTGTTTTTATCAGGTCCTTAATCACAGATGCTAAGATTTTTCTTAGGGCTATTTAATTCTCTGCATTCACCTAAAATTCTTTAACTGTCCCGTGGTTAAATGGATAATTAAACATTGTTTCATAGGGACCTATAATATTATATGGGTAAATGTTATTGATATAAATATTTTCAAAATTGTGTAATGTTACTAAAATACTGATCTGTTCTGATCATCAACCATAATTCTGATTGTTGTCTCAGAATGTTCTGTGTCACCAAAAATAGCCAAGTTTCTTTGTTAACTGCTATTTTTAAATATTTTATTATTTACGGACAGTTCTTATTTTACTCTAATGTTTTTGCAAATATGTTTCATCTTCAAAGAAATTCATGAAAAGGACTCTGGCACTTACTCTAGAATGCAGGTTTCTGATAAACTTTCAGATCATAAAACTAAACTGGATAAAAATTAAAGAACTCTAACTCAAAAACTGATGGCCTCATGAAACTGCCATCAGAAAATCAAGAATTGGCTCCATAAAACTAAATAAACTGATATGGATGATGGCAATTTTTATAACTTTTCTTTAAAATATTGCTGATTTTTTTAATGTTTTGTGTTTTATTTTCTCAGATTTAAGGAAATCTTTTTCTTCTTTTCTCTCCTGCTAACTATGACTTACAGCAGTTTGATAAACTAATACACTTATAAACAAACTTGAAACATTTATTTTTTTCTCCCTACCTGATCCCTCCAGAATTTGGAAATTCTTAGTGAATGTGTATTCTTATTTTCAAGGCTATATGATTGTTTGCATAGTTCAATAAGAATATGTTCTTCTTATAACAGGACACAATTAGAAACACTGGTTATGTTGCAAAGGCTTTGACTTGAATATCATATTTGAAAAAAAAAAAACGCACAGACTTGGATATGACAAGACAGCTTTTAGGAATGAAGGTTGACTTTCTGGAATAAAGCCACTTGGAAACACTGGCCTGGTACCTTGCTTATGGGTTCCCCAAAACCTGGTAAGGTTGAGTAAAGAATGTCACTCCCTCTGGCAGGTATAAGGAACCCCAGGATATTTTGGGAAACTTCTTAAAGACAGCAAGTCACCTAAGTCTCTAGGTATTGCAGGCAGAATCTGATGACAAGATCTCGGTCTGGCTTTCCTGGCCTTGAGAGGCCTTTAAAGTTCAATCTGGGATTCCTTATAAAAAGTTCCAGCAAAGGAGATTTAAAAGAATCTAGATAATCAATTACTGTTCTTACTGTAGTTATGTAAATAATTGGGCCAAATATACTAAAACTAAACTTATTTTACAACCAATGGATCTTAATTTGGCTACGTTTGGTAAAATTGAGGGTTATTTTGGAGAGAAAAACTATGTTTTAATAGAGACTATAATACACATTCGTAGATGTTGAATTTTGGTTCTGTTCATTGTCTTTGAGGTTTTTGTTTTATATCTGTAAACTGAACTAGATCCTGAATTCTTCTAGTCTCCTGAAATCTCTGAAATAACAAATCTCCCAACTAATGTTTGCCATTTTTTTCCATCATTTGGAATCATTGAGAACTAAACCTGACCTTTTTCCTGAAGCCTTAAAAACTGAACTGGAGGACTTGATGTAAACTTAAGAGAAATTCATGCCTGCTGCTGTGTAAGCCACTCAGAAAAAAACGCTGAGTGCCCGATGACACCATCAGAGACATTTCAAACTGCAAAAGATACTTTGACCCTGACTTCTGGGAATCTTGACTGGCTGCCCCCTGGGCTCAGGAACTGATCTAGAATTTGCTCCAATCATTAACCTTGTATTTTCTTTTTGTTTCGCTAGAAATACTTCTTATTCAATACCTGGTTACTTACTTACATGACACAGGTCTAACTTTGGGAGCCCACCTGCATCATTGCCTTGTTAAAAGACTTGTTCAACGAGATAAAACAACTTATGCCCCCATTCAGTAGGAAGTAGCTAGACTGGTCATCGCCCCAAATCCCTCAAGACTACAAAATGAACATAAAATGGGGGGATTGATGCAGGCCCTGATATCATTTCCCCTACGTTAAACCCAGCATATATGGGGTTAAAACCAAAGCACTCTTTCCCTGCTTACTCCCCGGCTCCAGAATCCACTGTCTACTATGAAGACAAACAGCCAAGGTCGCCCACCTGCAAATTTCCTCATCATCTCCTCCTCCTTGCAAACAGCCTCCCAAGGCCGAACGCAGGTTGGTGAGAAAGCTCCGATCAGCAAGGCAACTGACTCTCCCTGCCACCTACAAGCAGCTGCATTCCTCACAAACCTTTAAAACCCCTGGTCTCCCTTCTTTCAGGGAGAAAAGGTGAAATGAGACAAATTTGAGGGCTCACTCTCATAACCTGGCTGATACCATCCGGAATAAAAACTCTTTCCTTGCCATATGCCTGGTCTTCCAGTTTTTATTTGGCCCCTCTTGTATGGCAGGTAAAGAATCTATGTTTGTAGGCACTAACAGGGGCAGTTCACTACCCATGGAGTGAACTTTGAACAATGAGAAAAGGGACATGGGAGGGGACTTCTCTGATAAATCCACCACCACCACCACCAACAACAACAACACTACCACTTTCTTTTGTAGGTAACTTGAGGTCTGAGTCTTCCCTACAGCCAGCTCAGTGATGTCCTATCCAGTGACGGTATCTGCAGACACTGTGTCTCCTCCCAGCTCACCATGAAGTAGTGGCCGGCAGGGTAATGCCCTGCATTGCATCGCCTCCTTGCATTCCCTGCCTCACTTCTACTTCTCCTCACCCTCCCTACTTAGATTTGCACCTCCCCAAAATGTATCCATAGCTTCAGGCTCTTCTTGGTAGAAAATCTGGTTAACACATTCAGCATTGGAAGTTGTTCCAGATAGTAGTTTCCAGATCTAAGTCAGTTCACACACCCAGAGTGCACTGACTGATGGGGAGATGTCTCCTCAACAAAGTATCCAATAACTTCACCAAGGTTGATTTACCCACAATTCCTGCTGAACATCCAACCAGTAAGAAGTAGTGACTAATGGTGAGCTCTGTCTGTGGCATCATCCCTTGGGAAACCAGCCACATCCTTGACAGCAGATCAATTACACTGGGTCTCTTCCACCTTGAAGGGGCTATGTCTTCTTCTTGAAATTATTTTGTAAAAGACTCTTGTGCCAAGAGTACACATCTGCTGAGCAAGCTTCTCTCTCTTTTATGGGGAAACATAAATGAATAACATTGACCAAAGAAGACGTTAAAAAATTAATAGTTTAATTCATGTGAAAGAAAGGTATTAAAAATGTAGATGGTGAAATGTTCAAATTTCTAAGAGAAAAGCTGGAGGTATCACATACCTTGATTTCAAAATATACTACAAAGCTATAGTAACCAAAACAGCCTAGTACTGGCACAAAAATAGACACACAGATCAATGGAACAGAATCGAGAGCCCACAAATAAAGCCACACATATGTGGACAGCTAATTTTCAACAAGGGAGCCAAGAGCATACAATGGAGAAAGGAGAGTCTCTTGAATACACGATGTTTGGGAAACTGGACAGCCACATGCAAAAGAATGAAAGTAGACCAACATCTTACACCATGCATAAAAATCAACTCAAAAAGGTTTAAAGACTTGAATGTAGTACCAGAAACCATGAAACTTCTAGAAGAAAACATAGGCAGCACGTTCTTCGACATCAGTCTTAGCAGCATATTTTCAAGTACCACGTCTGACTGGGCAAGGGAACCAAAAGAAAAAAATAATCAAATGGGACTACATCAAACTAAAAAGCTTCTGCACAGCAAAGGAAACCATCAACAAAATGAAAAGACAATCTAACAATTGGGAGAAGATATTTGCAAACCATATATTGGATAAGGGGTTAATATCCAAAATATATAAAGAACTCATACGTTTCAACAACAAAAAAGCCAACAACCCAATTAAAAAAATGGGCAAAAGATCCGAACAGAGATTTCTCCAAAGAAGATATACAGACAGCCAACAGGTAAATGAAAACGTGTTCAGCATCATTAACTATCAGGGAAACGCAAATCAAAACTACAATGAAGTGTCACCTCACTCTGGTCAGAATGGCTATAATTAACAAGACAGGAAACAACAAATGTTGGAGAGGATGTGGAGAGAAGGGAACCCTCGTACACTGCTAGTGGGAGTGCAAACTGGTGCAGCCACTATGGAAAACAGTATGGCATTTCCTCAGAAAATTAAGAATAGATCTACCATATGATCCAGCTATTCCACTGCTGAGTGTTTATCCAAAGAGCTTGAAAACACAAAGGCATAAAGATACAGGCACCCCTATGTTCATGGCAGCATTATTCACAATAGCCAAGACTTGGAAGCAACCTAGGTACCCATAAAGGGACAAATGGATAAAGAAGATATGGTATATATACACAATGGAATACTACTCAGTCATAAGAAAGGATGAAATTTAGCCATTTGTGACAACATGGATGGACCTTGAGGGTATTATGCTGAGGGAAATAAGTCAGAGGGAGAAAGTCAAATATCATATGATCTCACTCATAAGTAGAAGACATAAACAACAACAAACAAACACATAGCAACAGAGATTGGGTGGATGGTTACCAGAGGGGAAGGGGGTAGGGGGGAGGGCAAAAGGGGTGATTAGGCTCACATGTGTGGTGATGGATTATGATTAGTCTTTGGGTGGTTACCATGACGTAATCTACACAGAATTTGAAATATATTATGATGAACATTTGAAAGTTATATAATGTTATAATCCAATGTTACTGCAATAAAAAATTAAAATTATAAATAAATAAAACGGAAAAAAAGTTCAAATTTCCAAGGATTACACAATTCCATATTTTATAAGTAACGTAACAGAAATTTATTGTACGAAAGTAGCATAATTCTAAAGAATAAAAAAACGAAAAAAAAGATCAAAATGCCACTTGCACAAATATCAAGCACTGTGCTTTCAGTATATATGTTATGATGTGTATATTACATAAGTAAAGGCCAGTGATACCTTCATCAAGCAGAAAAGGTGTGTCTTTGCCCTCCCACGTTTCCCACCTGCACCCAACTCGCTCATCTCCTATTCCCAGTACCACTAGATCTCTAAACTTCCTGAACAATCAGTTCCTATGAAAGTCCCATCAGATGGCGAGAGAAATCGAAGGACGAATTGATTAAAGATTTTCCATACCTGCTTCCTGAGGTTTTCTAAATCCAATTCCTCATTTGTTTTGGTCCAAAATGAGTTCTTTTCACGTCGGGACTGCATTAATTTACGCATCTGATGTATGCAGGTAAGCACATCCAATTCTGTGTCTATATCAGGAAATACACAAAAGGTATGCGTTCCTCACCTTATAGACCTAGGGTGACTGCATCTGCTTCTCGTTTTATTACAGCAGCATTTTGCCATTACCTTTCATCAGGAAATGACAGTATACTTTTTAAATAACTTTTTCTGTTAAAATGATTTGGGCTGCCTTATACGGCTGAGATAACTTTAACAAAATTTTTGTTTTAATTATTAATTTATTAATTATTGATATTAATATTAAATAATTATCAATTTAATTATTAATACAATTAAAAAGGAATGAACATACTTTGTAAATGCAATGTGCTAACAGCCATCTTGGGATTCCAGTTGAAAAGATCCTGATTCTTATGGCAGGTATTCTATTTTGTTTCTAAAATGATGCCTTTCCATCTTTGTGGCCTTGGGATGCAGGTTCCATGAACTTTAGAGACAGGGCCCCATGTGGCAATTGGTTCTAAATACTCATGGCAACAACCCTGCAAGACCAGCAAGGACTGGCCTGGGTCCTCCTCACCCTGCAGACGATGTAGCTGGGAGTATCGGAATGGTTACTTCAAAGCCACACACATGCCTGATTCATTGTCCATGTTCTTCTGATAGAAAGGGGCAGGAAAGGAGGTCACACAAGCAAACAATCTGCTATTGCCAGACCGCGATCTCCTGCTAGATGTTTGACACACATTAACTTTTGTAATCGTCACAACCCTGGGAGGTGGTGTGATCAAGCACATCCATTTACAACTGAGGTTCTGAGAGGTTAGGACATCGCCCAAGTCTGCACAAATAGCTAGGCAGTCAGTATTCAGTAACTCCAGAACCCACGGTCTTCCACTACTCCATCCTTCTTCTCCAAGGTAGAAATAATAGCCAACCTCTGCAACCTCCCACTGCCCTCCCACAGCCTCTAAATTGCTCCACAAGGAGACTTCACCCTGATTCCTCCTCACTTGAGCTGTTCACTTGCAGCTCTCCTGCTAGGGCCATCTGATGTTCATGAGAACACACAGATTCTCTATAACAGCTTGACTTTTCCTTTTGCCACCTTCTCTTTCAGTCTTCTCCAGCTATCCCAGGATATCTCTACTCCCTCCCTCCCTTCTTTTCTATTTCTCTTTTTTCTTCATAACACTACTGTTCTGAAAGAGCGAAGTCAGCCCCAACAGTGGCAACATGACAGAACGGTGTTACTGATAACACTATTATGTTAAAAATAGTTCCTAAGTCAGACTGACCTATGACTCCAACTCCAGATATCCCTGGAGAGCCATCTGGGGTATCGAGGAAACCTGCAAACCTCTGTGAACTTTTCCAGCAGACAGGCTCTTGGGCCAGGCACATGCAAGAACTTCTTGGGGGCAGAGAAACAAGGAAGGGAGGAAGGAGGGAAAGTAAATGTGCAGGTTTGAAGTTAATTTCCCCTGCGCTCTCTGCCACACTTAGACTGCTCCTTCCCCGGCTTCTCCCTCACCATCTTCTCATCATCTCCCATCTTCTAACTACTTGCAAATGTTCATTGATGATCATTTTCCGTGGACTAGAATGACTGCAATGAGCTGAATGTCCATCTGCTTTGATTGCCTTCCTGTCCCACTCAGTTACGTGGTGTGTCCCCCCCTCGTCATTGCAACATTCAACAAGCACATAATGCATCATTCTCTCCCGTCATTCCAGGGCTGATATTATCCAACAAATGATTAAGTGACTGCTGCGTTCTACCACTGCAGTACTAATTTCACAAAGGCACAAAGAGTAAGTTGTGACCTACAATTTGAATCTGATCTGATGGGTGGCTGCCTCATTCAGGGCAAAGTGCTAATAAGGCAAGCTTCGTCCTGATGCATTCCATTTTCATGTCTTTATAACTTCATATCATAACAACTCCAGACATTTTTCTCAAAGGTATACTATCTTTGTAATAAAAGGGACAATGAAAAAGTCTTACTGAATTTGACATAGAAAGGACAAATCTAATTAATTGCACAATTAACGGTGGTCTTCATATAAAAAATTCATTTTTCAGTATGTAGAGATTTTTCTTGCCTCACTTGGACACTGTCTAGGTTCTCTGGGTTTTTCTGTAAGTCGGGTTATAAAACTAGACACACCACTGTAGGAAGATGAATTACAATCATTTCAGTGGTAATGGAGTATATGCTGAATGTGGGGTTCTCTAAGTCACTCCAAGGGAACCGAGCGATGCTAATGGGCTGTACATATAGACTCGGGTGACTTGGAACATGACTGCTAAAATCTCAGGCTATAGCTGTTATAAGATCAATAGTTTGGTCCTTCAAATTTCAATCTTTTATCAAATTAACAAATCATATTGTTTGAAGACAAAGGTCAGGAATATATTTCACGTGTGATTTAGGTTGATAGTAGCAAATGCATGTGCACATACACACAAAAAGAATTGAGGCAGGAGATAGGGGATGAGTACATGCACTCAAAAAGCCACAGAGTAATTAAAACTCTACTCTCACACGTGCCTTTCTGGAGAGGTCTCTAATGAAAATAACCATCAAAGAACCATCTAGAAGCCATCTGTAAGAGCCTGCACCTCCTTTCAGGAATGAATGGGGAGATCACTCCTGCACCTGGTTACTTTCCAGAAAGGAGTCATGAATAGACAGCTACAATAATTATTCCAGTTTATCACATTTACGTTGATAAACCTGATGGTTGATGGGCACCGTGGGGCACCTGGGCGCACTCAGGATGGACTGGGCTGCTCCTCAGAGTTTGCTACTGCTGGAGGTTCACGTGCGAAGCACACTTTCCCACGAAGGTCTCTAGCTAGAGTAGATTTCTGAGGCTCTTGAAGGAAAGAACCTCTTGGAAGAAGAGAGTCTCTACATTCAGGATTCTGTGATTCTGGAAGGTGACTTTACCAAACCAAGAGATGGGGAATGGGCATGGAAAGGAAAGTGAATAGATCAGAAAGTGAGAGAAACAATCTATAGGACGTGGAGTTTAATTACATTCATTATGCCCTTCCTAGAGAGACCTATGACTTCATTGTTTGAATATATTTATACTTTAGGCCATTACCTAGCTCAACTAAATTAAATATTTACTTTCACATGAGATTTGTGGAATGACTGTTTAATATGATAGGAGCTTTGCTACTGAAAATCGTTACTTTCATTTTTGATCACCACTAATGTTTTAGCTTCACATCTATTACATAGTTTCCCATTTATTTTGGTATCTATAAGTACAAAAGAATTATTTTTTAATATTTTTAATTTTTATTTTTTTGAGGAAGATTAGCCCTGAGCTAACATCATGCTCATTTTCCTCTACTTCATATGTGGGACACCTGCCACAGTATTGCCTGGTAAGCAACACCATGTCCACACCTAGGATCCAAACTGGGGAATCCTAGGCTGCTGAAGTAGGGTGCATGAACTTAACCATTATGCCACTGGGCTGGCCCCCAATTTTTTTTTTACCTGTTGTATTTTAAATAGAAAGTTTTAGATGTTTCTATACTTAGTAGTTTTACTATTATTTTTTCTATCCATATTATAACTCAATTTCGGACCAGAGTTTTCAACCTGAAGTTATAACGTCATACTCTACCATTTCAAAGTATAAATATTTATGAACTATCAGTGAAAAAAAACTTACTAAGAAATTTAAAAATGAATACATCCCCTAAAATGTATTTTTTACATTAGATATTATATGTCATTGCAAATTGTAGTAATCCGTCAAATCATATATTAATTATATTTGTTTTGGCATAATTTTTTTAAAATTTATTTCTATATAAATATTCCAGCCTACAAAATACTTCTTTTTCTTTTTTCCACCTACGTATCTTAAGTATGCAGTGCAATGAAGTTTGATCAATGCATGTACTAATCAAGATAGAGAATGTTTCCATCACCTCAAAAAGTTGTGCTATACTCCCCTCCAGTTGGTCCTCATCCCTCTTAGGCAAATACTGTTTTGACTTATGCTATTAAGGCTTTACCTGCCCTTGAACTTCAATAAACGGAGTGATGCAAGGGTACTCTCTTTGTGTCTCGTTTCTTCTGCTCATGTTTCTTAGGATTCATTCACGCTGTTGTTTGGATCAATAGTTCATATTTGTTCAAATTGTTGACTACTATTCCATTGTATAAATATTCCATGACCCTTTATTAATTCTCTGGTTGATGGACAGGTGGGTCTTTTCCAGTTTTTGCTGGTTATAGGAAAAGCTATTTTAAACATTCTTCTTCAAGATTTTTTTTTTGAGTATTTCCTTTCTTATTGCTAAATACCTAAGAGTAGGGATCGCTGGATCAGAGGGTCGGGATAAGTTTAAATTTATCAGAAACTGCCAAACTGTTTTCCAAAGTCACATTTGGCATCTATGAGAGTTTCGAGTGCTCCACGACCACTCCAACATCTGGTGTTAGTCTCTTCATTTTAGCCATTGGAGTGGTGTGAAGTGCTATCTTATTGTGGGTATAATTATGGTTTCCCTCATGACTAACGCTATTGAACATCTTTTCATGAGCTCATTGGTCATTTGTGTATGTTCTTTGTGAGGCCTCTGTTCAAGTCTGCTGTCTTTTTCATTGGGTTGTTTCCCTCTTTTTATTGAACTCTAAGAATTCTTTGTAAATCTGGATCCAAAGCCTTTCTCAAATATACAAATTTTGAATATTTTCTCTATTTTGTGGTTTGCTTTATTATTTTTTAGTAGTGACATTGTGAACAGAATTTTTTAAAAATAACATCAAATTTATCAATGTTTCCCTTTTATGTGGAATAATTTTACGACCTAAAAATTGTTGCTTACGCCAAAGTCCTGAAGATCTGCTCCAATATTTTCTTCTAGCAGGTCTATAGTGTTAACTTTTACACTTAGAACTGTGATCCATCTGAAATTAATTTTGGTGTGTGATATGTTATGTGTTCCTGATGAAATGAATCTTTTAATATTAAAAAATATCTTTCATTAGCTCTGGTAGTATTACTAGTCTTGAATTCTACTTTGTCTGATATTAATATAATTACACCAGCTTCCTCTTCCTTACTCTTACTTTTGCACAGAACGTATTTCTTCCATCCTTATACATTTCTTCATCCAAGACTTTATATTTAAAGTAATTTTTTGTTCATCATAAAGCTGAATCTTGCTTTTTTATCTGATCTTCCAATCTCTACCTTTTAGCTGGAGCGTTTAGTCTATTTATATTTAAGGCAATTATTGATATGGTTGGGCACAGCTCTGCCACTTTGCAATTTATTTTCATTTGTCTCATCTGATTTTTTTGTTTCTTCCTGTCTTCTTTTGCTATTAGAATTAGTCTATTACTGTTAGAATTTCAATGTAGTACTTCTATTGGTTTTTTAGTTATACCTTGTAATTTTTTTAACTGGCTATTCTAGAAATTAAAATATGCATTTTTTTGATTTATCACTGTCTATCTAAACCTAATAAGTATTACTTCACATAGAATATAAAAACTTGCAAGGTATAATTTAATCTACCCACCTATTTTTTGCTGTTGATATAAATTTTATAAAGTATGTTTTAAACCCCACATTATGGTGTAATCACCTTTGCTTTAAATATTTAGTTTTCTTTTAGATAAATTATTTCTGCATTTCTATCTGATATCATTTTTCTTCAGTTTGTAAAACTCCCATTATCATTTCTTATAGTGCAGGCCTGATGGCAATTATTTTTCTCAGATTTTATCTAAAAAGTCTTTATTTAAAGTTTGCATTTTGCTTTCTTTAAAATTCTCAGTTAATGTGTGTGTGTGTGCATATGTGCACATGTACATCTTAAGAGTTGTTCATTATTTATCTGCAAAGGGTTGTTCCAGTATAGCCATTCTTCCTTTGCAAAAATCAGAACTTTTAGACTACTATTTTAAAATATAATTCAAGACACTGTCAAAGAACATTTATTGTTTCCAAAATTCATGTACCATATATGCTAAGCAGATAGTAAAATCAGTTTTAAATATAACTTTACAGTAAAAATATATTTTTAAAAATCATTAAGTAATTCAATTATAATGGTAATATTTTTTTAAAGATTGTTTTAATTAACCACTACACTAAAATTGGTATCCAAGTAACAATAATTCTTGTCAATAATGATATTGGCCTAGGTTATTTTTGCCCTTAGAAATAGAATTATGGAATTCTAAAAACAATCCTTAGGTTTATTGGGAAGGTTGCCAACAGAGAAAATCTAATTCACAAATGCAAACAAATTATTATTAAGCATCTCATAACATCATTAATTTGGTTATAATTGAATCAAATAATTTACCCCTTTTTTTTGCAAAAGAAGATAAAATTTTATGATAATGCAAAATTTATGATTTCTAGTAGGTATTCATTTTCTTTAGGACCATTTGTATCTTGATTCTGTAATCTAAATTCTAATTTAAGGTGAAAAATAGACGCTTCACATCCCCTAAAAAATAATTATTTTTGAAGGTTGGAAAGTACTTGCTTCTGAAACACTTTCACAATGTTCTATATATCATGTCTGTACAATGGAAAGGTCCCATGAAAATATGTCAAGCTTTGCTGATAGGCTAAAATATATGGTAAGGTTTAGATTTCTGCCATGTATAAGTTTTCTAAGAATAAATGGTAATAAATCTAGAGCTGTTGCCAGCTGAGTGTTCTGGATTCCAAAGGATAAGAGTGCATTAAATTTACAGTATTATATTGATAATTTTAACAAAAATAGCACTGCTATAGACTAGCATGTACTCTTTATTGTTTGCCCATCTGTGGGATTCATGCTTATTAGGGTTTGGTCTGCATGTATTGATATACTGGAGTCAGACAATCAGAAGTCATCATATTCAATTCATAACAATTCACCACAGATCTTGTGCTTCAAAATTACAGCTCACTAGATAATCTGTTACATATTAAGTAACTTGCATATAAGAAAAGTTCTGCCTTACATTGAGCCAAAATTTGTTTTTCTTTAATTTCAATTTATTGTTTTTAATTTTATCCCGTCAAAGCTTCTCAAACAAGCTGCTCTCACATATTAACCCAGAGCTCAGTGCCAGTTCCTAATGTACACCAACTATTTGAGTAAATGTTAGAATCATACACCTGAAAATATTTCAAAATAGCTTTTTAATTTTACAAATAATAAACCCGTAACCCATGTACCATTGTAGGGGGGTGAGGATATACGTTATTGAGAACAAGGAGGGCGTTGATTACTTTTTACTCTTAATGTTGACCTTCTTGACTTTAGAAAGGCAACAGTTGTAAAAGACAGGCTTTGTCAAGAGAGAAGAGAGGATTGTGAAATTCCCTGTGTTTCCTGGGATGGACACTGTAGCTTTCCAACTCATCCAATACTTTCTTTTTCTTCCTTGCTTGGGGTCTGCACACACTTTGGGAAGACCGGCTCCAGGAATGAAACACAATAGGTCTTACCATGACAGCGATCTCATTTGTCTTCCGGGGATTGGTTTGAAGATAAGTTTATGGCCCTGTTCTGGCCAACGGGTGTCGGGAGAATTCTGCCGTAAATGTGGGGAACAGATTTCCCAACTCAATAGAATAGAAGATGTTCCAGGAGGAAATTCTTTGTGCCAGTGGCCTTCTTATTCAGCATTCTGTCATGTAGGATAAGACATCTATAGCTGCCATGGCTAACTTGTATCCAAGAGGTGACAATCTTGGGGAAGAATAGTCAGGATGCTGAGGATGGTACAGCAAAGGGAAAATGGCCCTGGGAGGCTTGAGGACCTCATGGAGCCACCACTTGCCTCCAGACTTCTTATTGGGTGAGGTAATCTACTATCTTGATTGTTGAATCGCGGATGGTCAGGAATCCTCTTCCTTACAGGTGAGAGCAATCCTAACTACTACAGCCCTTTAAGCACATCATAAGGTAGCCCTGGGATCCAGACCCAAGACTTTCACTTAATTCCAAGAACAGAGAGAATGACCACATGAAGTATAGGAAGTAGAGAGCTCAAATCAACAGTGCTAGGCAGCTAGACAAGAGGAGAGTAGATTCAATGTTTGACCATTCTCCCTTCCCAAGTTATGTGGCAAGGGCAGGATTCAGAATTCTCAGTATGCCTCTGAATGTCAGGAGGCCCTCAGGCAGCTGAGGTGAGAGCTAGCCATCTTGCCTGGGACTACTAGGATCCCAGGCAAAGTCATCCAGCCAGGGAACATGGACAGGAGTCACTGAGAGATGATGGAAGTCTGCTCAGCCTGGAATACCACCGGACCCTGGCCGGGCTGAGTGCAGGTTACACCCTCCATCAGCAAATGCTAGTGGAGTGCCCAGGGCAAGCACTCCTCACAAGTCACTAACACAGTGAGTAGGATAACAGCAGCCTTTGAATGGATCCGCAGCCCTCCTACCTCCTGCCCAATTTACCTCCCCTCATGACACTTCAAAGTTTGGGAAGGGCAGGGCAGATCCTGAAATTGGGGCTGCTACCTGCCAGCTGGGAGCTCAGAGCTAGGGTTACATAGGGGGCCTTTCAGTTAAGGAATTAGGTTGGTGATGGCACTGCACTCAATAGGCTTCCTCTCCTCTCTGCCCAGCAGGGATGGAGCCTGTGAAAAAGCTCAAAGCACTAAAAGGAAAACAAAGAGGGGAGATTCTCTGCACATCTGAGCATCAAGGAAGCAAGTGTGTGGCTGTGCACTGCCCCAGTGAAGCATCTCTTTTCCACGTTAAGCTGGCCCAAGACGGCTGCACACAGCAAGCTGTGCAGCGTGGTGGTTCTGACTCCCGGCTTCTGCAATGGGTGTCATCTTTACTATGATCTTAGTCTCTCAATGCCATTTCTAAATTTAGCTTCAAAAACTAAACATACACTCTTGGTAATCAAGCCTACATTTCCTATGCGCTCATCAATCATTTAAAATTAACTATATTTTAATTAGTTTTAGTTTCTATGTCCTGCTCTTATTTAATTGAAATTTATATACCACCTATTTCCAAAATAGTTGAAATTAACTTTTTAATTAAGCACTATTTAAAACAGAACAATCAGAGGGCCACCACTAATCCAATAATCCTTCTTGGGAAGTGGGCGGATTTCCAGTCAATCATCATCAGTCAATTAAGAAACAGAAAAGCTTCCAGCTGGTTAACAGAAACAGGGCAGCTCAAAGGATTACAGGATTACATATGTATTGCAGTAAAAAAAAAAATAATAATAAAACAAGATCATAGCTGTGGATCATCCAGCTGTGTGAACAGCTTAAGCAGATGTGATCTGTTCCCTAAAGCTCTTATATTATAAAATGTGCTTATGTAAGAATTTATTTATGAATCCTGGGCCAATGATCAAACAGAAAATAAACTAATACAAGTAATCATCCTTTAAATGCTGATAAAAAATGTTAAACATCCTTATGGTTTACTCATCCAACAACCACTAGGTTAAAAAGTTGAGTTGACCTGGTACCTACTTTTGGTTGCGTCAATGTATTTGATAAGAAATACACCCATATGGCAGTTCAGCACTTCTTCATGCAAATCCTTATGTTTGTCAGCTATTTAGTACCCACAGCTCATTCTTAAACTGTGGGCTCTGAAAGGAGTCTAAGTACCAGCCAAAGTACAAAAATCATTTTATAAATTCCATTTTGCACTTTTGTGTAGGTGTAATTCACTGAAACATCTAATGGACTCCCAAAGAAGGAAAGAACTGAATATTGTTTGGGTAAAGAATACTTTACCCACAGGAAGGAAAAATATTCTGGAAGGATCCAAATGAAAGAAGACATCTGATGGGTAATGTGTGAATCATTGGAATAATCTGATTTTGTTATGTGCTGGCACCTGTGATTTCTAATGTCACACTTCACAACTCCTCTATCTCTTAACTTTTCCAGCAAAATACCATTGAAAGAGGATAAAGAAGGCTAGTGGATATTTTTCTACACCATTGATATAGAATTAGCGAAAGAGACCTATCACTTAGATTTGTACAATTTTGTCCAGAACACACATAGTTGTATTCAGTGTTTGCAAATTTAAAAAGACTAAGCATAATTACATATTTTTGTCTCCATACAAGAAAAGCAAATGCATCATTGTAACTGGATCCCTACTTGCAAACTGGATGTTAAGGAGAGTAGATACTTTGCGCTCCAATGAAACTTGTTATAAAGCAATTTGAATGAGCATTGAGCAACCTCCAAGCCTGATATCTATTTCTATGTTTTAGTCCAGATAGCTTAATATTAATGTCTTTAAAATTTCTGAGTATTTTCTTTTAAAGATGAGTCCTCCATTTGTTGGCTCTTGAGGAAAATATATTTAGAAGTGAAGAGCGACTCTACCACAGAAGAGAAGACAGATTATTTTTCATGTATTGGTTATAGACTGCAATGCAATAGTGAGGGTCTAGGATTAAGATTGCCTTTTTATTCCTTTAACCTGCTGAGCATGAAAATGTCTTCAGTGTTTCCTGGTAACAATGTAAACACAGCCTGTCTAGATAGAGTTGGCACATTAACCGTATCTGGCCATTTGGAGGTTATTTAGTCCAAGGCAATTGGCCCCATGAATGCAGCAGCCTTCCCCACCATTGTCCCAGGCACCACCTGGTCCTGAAGTGGGAGCTGAGAAAAGTGCATTTCAGGTGGCCTGTGTGCAAGAGAAAGCAGATTCTGCCTCCTTCGGCAAGGCTCAATTGATTCTTCATTTGAGATATCCTTTATTATACCGTGATACTATTTTATTTATTTAACTAGCTTTCATATTAAAATGTAGTTACTATTTGTCTATGTATTTAAACATTCTATTTTTAAAAAAAACAGCATTCAGAAATCCTTGTCAATATTGATATAAATTATCTTGCTTTTATAATAATGAACAATATAATAAGCTTGGGTGCTGGTCATTCATTATAATAGCTTATCAAATGTCTCTTACTTAACCCTCCAATATCCAAGGTACTGTTTGATAACAGTGCCTTTCTATTTTAGGAAAGTCATCAGGGTTGAAATAGCCTCATAGTCAGCCTATGGAGAGTGGGGGGAGGAGGGACATCAAGGAGATTCCCAGATGAGACCATGAGTATCAGTTTTCCAGGTAACGGAAGTGGAGGGTGGGCAGATGGGTGCGTGTGTATCTGTTGTAAAAAGGTAAACTGAGGCACATTAAAAACTTTTTGAAGAGTTTATTTGAGCAAACATAGATCTAATCAGGCAGCACCAAATGGAAAGTGGGTAGGGGGCTCCCAGCAGCAGGAGCTGGGGCAAGTTTTTATAGAGAAGACACAGAAACAAAGCACAGAAATTATTTGATTGGCTCTAGCTTAAGCAGCTACCTTATTTGGCAAAGGCTGGTTGACTGTGATTGGTTGTTCTCAACTTTCACTTTCTCAGATTGAAGTTTATTACCCTGGCTTGGGTTTTGGTGTGCTCAGGTAGTCTACGAGGCATTAGAGCGACCTCAGTCCAATGGCCTCCTTGTTTAAATAGTGCACAGGGGAGAAGTGCCATTCCAGACAGAGGAAGCAGCAGGTGGTTAGGTCCAGAAATGAGGGTCGAGGGAGGGACCTCAGGGTGTTCTTGCAGCTCACCCAATCTAGACCCTAAATCAGGAGCATCAAGGCATTAGAGAGTTAAGCAGGGCTGCTGCAAGCAAGCTCTGGCATTCCACAGCAGGAGGTGATTTTCTTGTGTAGGTGACAGAGCAGAGCACAGCCAGGTTTCTGCTCCAGGTAGGATGCTGGGGGGATGGATTTGAGTGGGCAACAAGGCAGGCAAGAGATTCTGCAGACCTGACTAAGGAAAGAGGGTGGGGCTGCGGAGAATGGAGGAAGCTTGAGAAAAGACTTGAAATAAAGTTGGAGGAGCAAGGGTCATTTGGATGCGGGCAGAAGATAGAACAAGAGGAGTGGAGGATGAGCCCAGGTCTCTAGCTCAGTCCTGTTATAGATGGTCACGGAGGGAGGAGAAGGCTTGGTTCAGATGTCACCTGTGATTGGGGGACCGTTTGGAAGGGAAGTGCCTAATAATTTAGATACAGAGATATTTATATGTATCACATTCTGCAAGACTCAATGTGCTACTTAGAAAAATTTAGTTGGGTTTTTTGTGAAATCTTCCATTTAAGAAGAAAATTTCCATGGGGCTGGCCCGGTGGCACAGTGGTTAAGTGCGCACGTTCCTCTTAGGTGTCCCACATATAAAGTAGAGGAAGATGGGCATGGATGTTAGCTCAGGGCCAGCCTTCCTCAGCAAAAAGAGGAGGATTGGCAGCAGTTAGCTTGGGGCTAATCTTCCTAAAAAGAAAAAACAAAGAAGAAAATTTCCTGAATTTGTAATAGGGAATCTATTACTTAGTCCATAGACGTGATGGTCATAACATTTGGAATTAAATTTAGAAGCATATTACTTTTTTCAAAAATGTTAGCCAGAACAAACAAACAAAATCCAGCAACCAAAACAAGCCTATTGTGAGCTGTTGTCCTTCATCTTACTCCCCCCATTGTTGGTATTCATCTTGGCAATTGGAGTGGCTACACATGGAGCTGACACATGTCATTCTCAGCCGTGGTCAAGCTGCAGAAAGGATGAGATTCCACATGGACACTTCATAAATCCTGACAGCCTCTTTGCTTGGAATTGTTTTGCCTCTGATGTGTTACGAGGAACTACAGTACTAGATGCCATTTTCTCTTGAGAAAACCAATCCCAAATGGCACTTTCTCCAGACACTCTCTTTTCCTGGATATATTTATTTTATGGTTATTTCTTCAGTATCTCATCTCATATATGTTATTATCCTTTGCTCTGTTGGGTGAGTGGAATTGGTAACAATAGGTGTTCAATATTGCATGGAAATCTTGCCATTTTAGGATTTGAAAACATTGTGAGATTTAAAAAAATACTAATATAGTTTTAATAGCAAATATTTATATAACCTCTTTAAGACCTGGACAACATTTCTATTAAATCAAGTTCTGATGAAAGTAATCTACTAGCATCATCTGTCAATTGTACTCTTTTTTTATTAGAAGAATGAAATTACCTTATATCTTGATTCACTCAGTCATTTATTCATCTAGCATGTATTTATTAAGCACTTACTATATGTTTTGACAATTTCAGGTGATAGAGATATAACTGTGAACAAGAGAAACAAAATCTCGTGCCCTTAACGAACTTACCTTCTAGTGAGGGAAGACAGATCACATTAATGCAAAAGTAAGATTTATGTTTGCCCACCAAATTGCCATGGCTCACCACTGAAATATTCTCATTCTTGCATTTATACCTAAGGAAACAGTACTTGTTGTCAAATGCTTATATACCTCTTAACAAAATTTTTTTGGGTTAAAGTTCACTATTTTTATTGAATGTAAGTAATTTTCCCCCTTGATCTAAAAAAGTTGATTAAAATTCATCCCTTTACCCAGCCTAGGGTAGTACAAACATATGAGAAAAATCCTTAGGATAATTGATCCATTCTTCCTACTTCACAGATAAATAGACTGAAGCTCAGAGATGTTTATGACTTCTTTGAGGATGCACAATTGACAGCAGAGATAAGGCAAAACCCAGCACTCTAAGGAAGTTATTATAGGAATATTTACAATTATTACAACAGTGTGGAATAATACAAGCAGAGAGTTTGATTTGTTTTCAAATTCGAATATAAAATCATGAATCAAACAGCAGTAGACTGGCTTAAAATCTTAAGCTATCTGAAATGAACGAATTCAGAATTGGGCAAAAAATATTTATGAACTATGTCATAGCATTGTTTTTCATAGAGACCATTTCTTGTCCCTCCAAGTACATGATTTATCATTTTAGAGTGTAATTAAATTATGCTTTCATTGGCTATTTTAAGGGACACCTAAAAGGATATAAAACTAAAAGTCAAGGTATCTGAATTACCCACTTAAGCTTGCTAAATAAGGCCCCTTTCCTGCACCTCCCTAGGCAACAAATCCTAAGCACACATTTCTGCTCCATGAGTCATTGCTCTTTAGATCACATTCTCCGAGCGAGAGCAGAGCAATCGATCTCTCTCATAAGGTGTTAGACGTTCTGGAAACTGATTAGTCATTAACCTGTTCTCACTCCTTCCAGTGCTCATGGAAGGAATTCCAGCATCTCAGAGGACTTTGAAAAAAGCACTAGTAACAAACTTTATAATTTTGCATTTCGTGGAAGGTCTGTTCCAAAACACTTGTGCCATCTTCTCACAAATTCAGAACCATAAATCCAAATAAGTCACCTGAAATCAGATTTTAAAGACGATTCTTTGAAATATTTAGTCCAATTTTGTCATGAGAAATAATGTATCAAATAAGCCAAGCAAGTAGGATCTTTCAGAGACATGGAGAGATCATCCCGTACTGGACGGGAAAGAAACTGAATATATTAATGTCACATTCAGCAACTTTTTTCTGATGCTCTAAAACCTGAACTGTAAAAGAGTTCCTTAGGGAGGTGAAAGAGTTAATGAGACTTCTAGGAGCCGTGAGTTGGTCTTGGTTGTGTGGTTTCTGTATTCACAGACTCTGGTTCAATAAAAATGTAAACGTTATCTGGGTACACAAACCATATTTCATGGCGATAATGAATAATAAAGTATGAACAGACATTCTGTTCATACTTTATTATATAAATTTTAGTGATGTATTTGCCAGAGAGGAAAACGAATACACAGGGAAATACTCTGTGCTCAGGTCCACAGTATGCTCCGGGTTGGCACGTGTGTCTGTCCTTGGCACAGTTCGCTTGCCCGCCTTTATTCAATCAATCTCAGCACTGTGACATTGGGAGGAGCACAACAGCATCCTTATTGATTGAGCTAATCTAACTGGATTTGGAATAGGAACTAGAAGATGGGTTATTTTTAAAGCAAAAGCCATTGATTCAAAAACCTGTCCTGTAACATGATGACTTAACAGATTTATAATCATGCAGGTATGTCATAGTGAGTGTGAAAAATGACCACACTAGGAAGGTGGAGGTGGCCTGCATTGCCCAGGCCAGGCGGAGGAGCCGGCCTGCTTGTCCTCAAGCCTGTGCCCCTCCCAGGCGCTGCACGCAGGCAGAGATGGAGCACTGTTCAGTGTCACCAGCCAGCAGTATCGACTCTCTGATTTGCAGGACTCAGGAAAAAATGAAACTGTGTGACTCCTGCTTCAAAAATTATCGAGAATTTGAAGATGGTGACAGCAGAATCGTAAACCAAGTGTGGGTCCTGTGCAACAGCACAAGTCACAGGCCCCTAACACCTGCCCTGAGGGCCAGGTTCCGAGGATGGAGGGCTGCCCTCTAGTGTTGCAGGAGAAATGAATTCTTCCCAATGCTGCTGCTTTGCTTTTACTCCCTCAGGCCCAGTTAGAGCTTGCACAGTTGGTTTCTTTGTGCATTTGGTCACGAATAAACTGACATGGGGTAAACTTATGCGAGAAGGCCTCTGCTCTCTGTGCCTTCCTCCTGGCATAGCAGCCCTGCTACCAAAAGGTGCTGAGATGAACGGGGACTCCTGGGGCGCCCTTTAGTTCCATGCGTCTGTATTCCATGCTCCTGGCTTTGAACTAAAGAGCATTTTTCATTCCACTTCATGCTGCATTTGGGTTATTATTTTGTTTTTTTTTTTCTTTCAAAATAGAAACAGTTGTGGACCTTTTAAAAGGCTTACTTGGTGCAATTGATTCTAAAATGCTGATAGAATAACTATAATGATTTTATTGGCTCACACTTTATTTTGTATTAAACATAAACTGACAGAGGTCCCCATAAAAATAAGCACCAGACAAAATAATCATGAAAACAAAACAAAAAGCTCAACAAACCCCAGGGAAGCCTGACAAATCCTTGATCTTTATATTATCTTTCTTCCACCACTTTTCAAAGTACAGTGGAAATTCCTAAAAGGGTCCCAGGTCTGGTCTGCTTTTTCCTGAACATCTGGCACATGGTAGGCACAAAATAAATATTTGTTGAATGAGTGATAAAAAAAGTCATAAGGGTCAAGGGTAGAATCTCTTTAGTTATATTTGCCGTGGTATTTTACAAAATCTCCTAAAAGTCTTATAACAACCCCCTCTACCATATGGAGAATACATATGGCATAGATACTGGTTGAAAAGAAAGAGAAAATCATTGATTAAACATCTACCTTTCCCTCACAAGTCTTTCAGTTCTTTTTCCCATAAACCTAAATTACGGATTATTTACTTTTTCTTTCTTCTTGAGTGGGTGAAGGCAGACGTTTATCAATACAAGGGGTGAAAAAGCAGCAAGAATTGGAGAGAAGATGATAATTAGTATGTTGCTCCAACAGGAAAAGACTGGAAATGCACAACTCTGTCCAACCCAGAAAATTCTTGGGCAGCGCCGGAGAGAGAGAATGCACAGAACAGAAGCTGCGTCTGACTTCCCACTCAGCCGTGCTGCCTTAGGAGGGCTCAGGTTCTGGGTATTTGCAAGCCCCATTCATCAGTGCTGTCATTGCAGCTTACTCTCGGAAGCACCAAAACCCTAAAATCCCGGGTCTAAAAGAACGAACCCAGCCCAATGGGTGGGTTGGAACCCACGGGAAAGGCTGAGGTTGGAATTACCCAGGTTACAGTCTCCAGCCAGGGTGGTGATACAGGGGAGGGCAGACAAGACCAGGTGGGGGCGGCAGACAACTAACCCGACACACAAGAGAGTTTAATTGTCCTGCTGGGGCGACAGGGTATCCGCCCAGGAGCCAACAGGAGACGTGCAGAGGGGAACTGTTCCCACTCGTTGCCTCCTCCCATTTGTTGGCCCCTCCAGGTCTCCGGCGGGACGGCAGGCCCAGGATCAGGTGAATCAGGACCCCCTGCCAAGGATCCAGCCTCCGGGACACGCCCCAGAGCCCAGCTCCCGCACCCCAGCCCAGCCAAGATCTCCTGCAGAGGGTGGCAGACCTGTGACTTTCTCTGGCCCCTACCCTCTGCGCAGAGCAGGCATTAACTCCTGCTAAAAATAAAACCCATGCAAAGCTCCCCTCTCCCTGTGTGGTCTGGGTCCCCGTCTCCCTGCATGGCCTGGGTCCTACAGTCACGGGGCACGCAGCTACCCAGCTCACATGTCCCTGCCCAGGAGGGGGATAGGACCGCCCTGGCGGGCTGCAGGGCAGCTGGGGAAGGTTTCCGAGGTGTTAGGCGATGCCAGGGCTCGGAGTCCTGAGTGCTGGTCGTCTACTGGAAGAGACAACAAGTGCCTAGGAAGGACTCCCTGGGCCGTTTGCTAGGGTCGTGTGAGAAGAGAGGGTCTCTGTGCCTCGGATTCCTTAGGCTTCTGGAGGAGGTGGGATTTGCGGGTCTTTGGGCCAGAAAACACTCTAATACGAGGAAACTTCCAGAAGGGTGGGCTTCTTTGGAGAGCGCCGATGAGATCCCCTGTCCCCACGGCAAAACCTAGCGTCTGGACTCCCAGGTGTGTCGGGAGGGGACACTGCCCCCGCGCGCGTCTGCCCCCATGCGGCTCCAGCCGCGTCTCTGCCGCCTCCCGTACCCGGTTCCCAAAGGTGACATGGAGGGCGAGAATCCCAGAGGCGCTCCCCCCCCCGCCCTGCGTCCAGCCACACTCTCCCGGTGCGCCCTCGCTGCCATCCGCGCCAGGCAGAACGGGCTCGGGGGCTCGGCGGGGAACATGGCGGGCCAGGGCGCCCCCTAAACCTCCGATCCGGAAAACCTTGGCCCATTGGGCATCCCCAAAGTGAGACTTAAGCTGAAAGTGCAGGGCGCGAGTGAGGCTGCCTGCCCGAGAACGCGCCGGGGTACAGCCTTCAGTCACACCCGCCTCACTCCTCCATTGCGCATTTGGGGCTGTTTTCTGCCAAGGGGACTCCTCGCGTCCCAGCGCCTTTCCGCCCCCTGCAGGGAAGTCTCCCTGCCCTGTGTGACAGTGAGAGGAGCGCGGGAATCCCCCCTTTGCTGAGCAGAGATGAAGAGAGTGGGAAACCCCTACCCACTAATGGGCTGGGGGGGGGGTAGGAGAACCCCCTCTTCGCGCTCCCAGATAGTGAAAAGGAGGAATTCCCTGCCGTCCTGAGTACCTCCCTGCTCAGCTCTCAGATAGAGAAGAAGAGTGTGGGAGCACCCCACCCCCCCGCAACCCAGTAAAAGGTTGGGGGGACTGCAGGGTGGGATTGCGCCCCTTGGCCGCGCTTTGAGCTAGTGGAGAGGAGGTTAGACGCCCCCGCAGTCCTCTGACCTAGGTGGCAAGTGTATGAGTGTGGGGGCGCAGAGAGGACATCCCCCCCCGCCCATGGCTGTGCTCTGAGGGACCTCTCTGTGGCTGAGTGTGGGAGGGCGGAAGAAGGGGACGTCCTGGGTGGGGCGCGGCCGGTGCCCCCCCCCTCCCCGCGCCCTCCTCTGGATCCGCCAGTCCCTGGCCTCCCGCGGCGCGTGGCCCGGCCGTCGGGGGGCGGCGGTCGGCGGAGGCCGGGCTGCGCGGCGCAGGGTGGGGGGAGAGGCGGGCCGAGGGCCCCCAGTCGCACCCGCCCCCTCCCGCGCCGTGGCGGCCGCGCCGGCGCCTGGAGCTGCCCCCGAGGCCGCCGCCCGGCCCCCGCCCGCGCGTCAGCGCGCCCAGCCCGGGGCGCGGAGCTCCGCCCGCGCCGGAGGCCCCTGCGCGCAGCTCGGAGCGCGGGCAGCCGGGCCGGCCGAGGCGGCGCGGGGGTGGGACGCGGGCGGCGCACCCGGACCGGGCGCGCTCGGCGGGCGCCGCGCGAGCCGCCCCGATGTGGCAGGAGGCGATGCGGCGCCGCCGCTACCTGCGGGACCGCGCCGAGGCGGCGGCGGCGGCAGCGGCGGGCGGCGGCGACGGGCTGCAGCGGTCCCGGGACTGGCTCTATGAGTCCTACTACTGCATGAGCCAGCAGCACCCGCTCATCGTCTTCCTGCTGCTCATCGTCATGGGCGCCTGCCTCGCCCTGCTCGCCGTCTTCTTCGCGCTCCGGCTGGTGAGTGGCCCCCCTGCGGGATGGACCCCGCGCATTCCCAGTGCCCGAAAGGAGAGGGACCTAGCCAGCCGAGCCGCGTCCTGTCGAGGGCTGCCCCTCGGCCCGCAGCTCCCTGCCCCTCCTGCCGGCCCGCAGCCGGTCTGGCTCGGGCAAGGGCTCCGGGCAAGAGAAAAGTTTCCTTGGAAGGTTCTAACCAAAATAAAGTTGCCAGGGTGTCCACCAGGTGGACGGACAGGGCGTGTGGTTTTTCCATCTCAGCGCATCCGCTGGCAAACTCCGCTGCGCTTTGCCCCCGCGCTGCTGCCTGCAACATCCGCCCGAATGGGTCTCAATCCGAGTCAACCAGCGGGTTCTTGGCGAGGCCACTGCACGGCCCCTGAGCTGGCGTTTTAGTTTGGATTGGACGTTATCTAACGTTGTAAAAAACCTGCCTTGGGAAAGTGGTTAATAGCGAGGAAAATGAAAATAAGTATATTATTATACATCTTTGCCTTTAAATCTGTACGTATTTAGTGCCATAGACAGAAGGAGATGGGGTGTTGACCTGTTGTGAATCTTCATCCTCTGAGACCCTAAGGAACAAGCATCCGTGGACCATTGCTTTCCTGCTTCTAGAGAGGCAGTTAATCGTGTTGACTGTTTCGTACAGGTTGTTAAAGTGGATTTCATTACTAGAAGCATAATGCAACTCAACAGCTGATGTCAATTTTGCCAATTTATATTTTTCAAGCAGAAATCCTTGGCTGGCTCCCTTGAGCGGTGAGGGGAAATCTGTAGATGGCAGTAAACTTCCTGTTACTGATCATTCTGTTTGTGTGGTTCAAACTTTTACACCGCCTGCGACATGTGTGTGCAGATTTTGTGCCAGGCATGGATTATCCAGTGAGATATTTTTGATCAGTGGTTCATCTGGGGAAGTCTCCAGTGAATGACATTTTTGTAGCTTTTAGAATATAAATAGGCACCTATATTCGTGTCCACTGAGCAAATAAGTGGATGTTTGCTTATATTCCCCCAAGTGTGCAAAATAGCTGTCCTTGGTATTTGGCAATTTGGTTCTGTTATCTTGAGCCAGATGGTGCTCAAATGTTATGCATGAGAAAACTTGTTATCATCATGGGGTTCTTTAAAAAGTAAAGTTTTCTTTTCCCCCACGCCGCTGGAGAGGTGCTGTCTTATGATGGAATTCAGTGAGGGAAGAATGAAAAATAGAATGTAGGAGACCATGGTGCCACAGATCGTAAACTGGTTCTTATTCTATAAAACATAGAGCAGAGAGCACCTTTGGATCCTGTATTCTGGGTGTGGGTTCAGGGCAGTCCTCCCCCCCACCCCGTAACCAGCCTCCACTGCTCCCTGAGGTGGCATCTTTATCTGTCTTTGCCACTTTTAGGACCGAAAAGGACTCAGAGACTTCTGCTCAGTCTCATTGGCAAGCAGGATCTCTCAAAGCATCTGCTTTTCGTTCCTGTACTTGCAGGGAAGAAAACACGTCCGTTTTCCTCTGGAAATCTGTTCTGCCAGGACACTACTGCTTGTGATTCTGTTGAATCTGTAATTCAAACCCGTTCTGGCTTGTTCTCTTCTAAGTGGCAAAGGAGGAGCAGGTGATGGCCTATTTATAGTGCCATTAATATATTTAAAGACAAGTGTGAAGTTCATACCTCTCCTACACATACCACTTTGTTTTCTATGAGACAGATCTCTAATTTCTTAAACCTCATTGATAGGGATGTTCTTGAGTGGGTCGGTCAGACATTCAGTGTAGTGAAGCCAAAAGCACTCTTCTCTGGCTTGTCTTTGATCTTCGTGTTTGTGTTTCTTTACACAGTTCCTTTATGTCGCATTTCACCTAATGCAAATGCTGGAGTGTTATCTTTTTAAAAAGTTTATCCAGGTTTCTTCACTCTTCCTTGATAAATCAATCATTTCCACACTTTCCTGGCATTCAGCTAAATTGTTCTAAGCCCAAAGCGGGCACTTCCCATGGCATGGCTGTAGCCTAGGGTGAAGTCCAGAGACAGCAGAATGGATCCTGTTCTTTGCTGTACCTGGTCCATGGTCTGACTACTACGTACATCCTTCCAGGTGATGAGCTGTGCAGAAACATTCCAGAATCAGGGAGGGTGACTCGGTCTGGTGGGAAGGCTACCTTCAGGTGGGGACTGGGGTTGCAGGGCCAAGTGGATAGTGGGAAATGCCTGGGAGGAACGGGCACTATTCCCCGAAACTGGACTTTAGGAAGGACTGGGGCAAATCTGAGCTCCTGACAGCTCCTTTCTATTTTGCTTTTAGTAATATCAGAAACAGCAGTTCCACTTTCCAAAAAAATGCTCTCCATCCAGTTAGTCAAAGGTGGTTGGGGGGGGAGTGTTGGAAGGTGGGACAGTGTTAACACAGAGCTGTGTTCACATGGAGTGGGGTGAGTTCATTTCTCAGACTGGCCAGAGCTTGACTTCCAAGGGATCTACCTTGGGACGTGGAAATAGCTGCTTGGGGCCGGCCCAGGTTTCCACCTTCAAGCGCTTTACTAGAATAGCTAGGCTCTGATGTAATTCAGGAGCTCGACAGATCTATTTTTGCTGCCTGAAATCTTGGACAGTTTCCTTCTTTCCCATGAATCTGCCTGATTTCGATTTCCATTAGACTTCCATCAGTTCTTGTAGTAGAAAAAGTCTGGCAATTTTCTTACCGCACATCCACAGTCTCCTAGAACATTTGGATCACAAAATGATCTTAGCCTTGTCCAAGTACATAGTGATTTTTTGCTATATGTAATTGCCATTGTATAAATTGATCTGAAATATCTATTAAAAAGAAAAAAAGTCAGCTTTATCTTGACTTACTATTTCCCTAATTGACATTATTCACAGACTGATTTCACTTAATTTCAGTCGATCATCAATCCGTGATTCTGCATCATTGATCATGAAGTGAAAGTAACCTTCAAGGTGTTTTTATTATGCTGCAAAAATAAATTCTGAGTTGAAACTTCACTGTCTTGCTTAATTGTTTTCTCTATAAAAAGCTATTAAATAGGTTTAACCCTGTATTTGTTGAGAATTATCTAGACATGAAACAAAGTAAATAGAACACGACAGCATGTCTTAAATTTTAATATTCTGTTTAATAATATGAAAAATATTTTCTGTTGCTTATTATGGAAATTTTTAATCATAGTATTGGACATGAGCAAAATAAACTTGGCTTCAGAACACGTGGAACTAATGAGACCAAACGTTAAGTTCTAAGTCTTATGACGTCACTTCATTTTCCAGAACTGGTTCTCATTACTAAATGCATGAAAACCCTTTCTCAGAGTTAAATCATCTATCATTTATTATGTCCAGAATCAACCAGCTTTTCTCTAAATTTGCCTGTCATTGGTAGGAAAGGTTGGCATAAATTTTCTAGTTTGTCAAAATACCAGCTGGCTCCAGCCAGATTTGTTTTGGCTAAAATTTATGATTACAAATAGTATTTGAACCAGAGTAGAAAAATTTTATTCCCATAAATTTTGAATAGTTACATATTTACATAGAATAGTTGAATACATTGAATAGTTCCATAAAATAGATTTTTTTTTGTTTTTTAGTGTGATACTGAAACCTGTGTGAGTTTATCCTTTTACTAAATATATAACATGTATGATTTTGACAATATGATCTACTTTCTTGCTTTTACTGTGATTTGTTGTGCTAGGTCTTTAAAACAATAACCACAAGGACATTCCATTACAAATCAATTTTCCAGCATCAGGTATTTTTTCTAGGGGCAGATATATCAGAGTGTTTCTTTTATCTGTACATGGAGAAAGAATCTTAATTCTTCCAAAACAAACAAACCCAATCATTGTAGGGGGAAATTGGCTTTATCATTCCAGACAATATTTTGGCGCCCCCAGTGGGTGGAAGGATGTCAATGACAGAGTCAACCCTTCACCCCTTTCTTGGGTGGTGGAAGGCTGGAGAAGGCAGATAAATGTGCTTGGCATCTCCTCTAAGGTGCAGGAAATTCTGTGCGTACTTTCTCTAGTCCAGTAATTCTCAGAGTGGAGGGGAATAGTGCATGTTCGTAGGAATTGAAGTAGAGGTAGCTAAAGATGCATCTATCTATGAATTTCTATACATGCAGGAAAATCTTACTGGGCAGGTATTTGTAATTTGCAACCAGTAATTCACTAAGTCATTTTAGTTATAATTTAACTGCAGTATAAACAAAAGACAAGGAAAAACTGTAATACTCTGTTTGGAAAGTGGTTGCAATTTAGAGAGCTAGCAAGAAAGGATTTAGAAGCATCCTTTGGCTATTAAATTGCATAATTAACTATATGCACAGTAACTTGCCTTCTCCATTTAAAAAAGGCAGAGAGTGTAATGGTTAAGAGCATCCATTTGCGTTGGCATTTTGGCTTTGTCTCTTTCCGTCTCTGTGGTCTTGGGCAAATTGTTTAACCTCCTCATGCCCCAGTTTCCTTGTTTGTAAAAAGGAATGGTGCCTGCCTTGTAAGATGATGGTCCGAATTAGAACATGTGAAGCCCTTAGAACAGTGCCTGGCACAGAATGTGCCCTCGGGAACCGTTGTTGCTAGTGGGTCTTCTATAGTTGGATTTTCCTTGTTGCTGTGAAAGGACACGTGGTCACATATCATTAGAGCTGGAAGGGCACTCCTTCTACAGATGTGGAAACTGAGACCCAAAGAGGCAAGCTCATTTCTTCAAGGTCACACATTTGCAGTGCTGGACTAGGTGCGGGGTGTTTGACTTTTCCTGGGTGAACTTTCCTAGAGATCCCGGCAGGTCTACAATTCCCAGCTCTGGTCCTGGCACAGCAGCAGTTTTCCTGTTGAACTTTCATAGTGATATGAATGTCCTCAACCTTCCTTCTATGTAATGGACTTACATTTCAATTTTTTTTCTCTTTTAATGTTAAAAGAATGTGAGTAGAGATGCTTCCTCACGATTAACTCACTGAGGTAAGCATCATTTATTTTCATTATGCTGAATATTCCCAGTGTCTTCCCCATTAAACAAGAATCCGTTGTAGTTTTGCTTTTGTCGTCTGAGAAGTCGCTGGCATAAATACTGCAGCATGTAACCGTCATTCCTGTTGAGTTACATGTGAAACTTACCAATTCTTACTGATATTTTTTTTTTTATTAAAGATTTTTTTTTTATTTTTTCCTTTTTTTCCCCAAAGCCCCCCGGTACATAGTTGTGTATTCTTCGTTGTGGGTCCTTCTAGTTGTGGCATGCGGGACGCTGCCTCAGCGTGGTCCGATGAGCAGTGCCACGTCCGCGCCCAGGATTCGAACCAACGAAACACTGGGCCGCCTGCAGCGGAGCGCGGGAACTCAACCACTCGGCCACGGGGCCAGCCCCTCTTACTGATATTTTTAAATCAAACATTCTATTTAAAAGATAACACTGTTAGAGCTGATATATTACTCTGTTAAAGTTGTTTCATGCTTCTATTAATCACTTTCATACGTTTGACTAGTAATTGTGGTAGGAGAGGCAAAGCTGGGTGTTTGGGCATAACCCACTGGTTTACTCATCCTTTCTATAACTTGATATTGGCATTGGCACAATCCATCGGACTTCACTCATTCCTTCCTTTGCTGATATTTACTGAGTGCCTACTAAGGCCAGCATGCTGGTGCTCCACCCTGAAGTAGCTGGTCTGTGACACACTGATGTGATCCCATAAACTACTGTTTACCTCTCTCAGATGGCCTGTCAGCCTGGACCCCAAGGCGTGAGGGTATCTGTATCTGGCTCCCTAGCTCCACAGTCTGTGCCCCAGTGACTCCCTCATCTCGAGGGGAGTGGTTTCAACCTCTCCTTCCTGAGCTTAAACCGTCCAGCCTTTGCTGCGCATTCTTATCTGTATTGGTTTCTGCCTCTGACCCCTACAAAGTTCATGAACTATATATATGAAATATTTTAACTGCTTTATCATCTGAAGTTCAGAAGAGTTTTGTGAGTTCGTCTTGTCTCCGCAACTAATGGTTAATTCTTTCAGGAAAGAAGTGTAGCACTCCCCGTATTTAACACAGCACTCAGCATGTCCCAGGTGCTTAATTACCATACGGGTAATTTATGGTGTAGGAACCTTTTCCTTAGCAGCAGTCATTTCCATCTTGTAGCCTCCTGGTAAGGGCTCAAACCTTTGTTGATGGAGTGGGATCAGGGTCTGTCAACCCTGGATCAATTTTGCCACTAGTGTTTGTTTCTGACAGATTAATTTCTCTGTCTTAGCCTCAGTGAATAACAACCCAGCCTGCGGAGATCTGTTGGGAATTAAGTAGGATAGACCACAGGAGCATTTAGCACAGTGCCGGGCACATATCGTACCCGAAACAAATGTAGGTCACTGTTATGTTTCTACCACAGAGGATTCTCCTTATCAGGGTCTCCTGTGGATGTCTTTCTGGCTGAAAACTAAATGAGTACTAGGATTTTTCAAACCTAGGTATGAAAGAGCTAGAAATGTGTTTCTATTTATGTGATCAGTGTTGTGCATATAACTTGGAGGTATTAAAAAAAGAGAGACAAGGAGAAGCATAGATTGTTTAATTAAGAGTCACATTTTGACATAAGTTTAATGTTCTCCAGCCAAATTGAACACTCATATTGACCTTCATGTTTTTAAATTTTTTTACTTTTGGATAATGTTACATACAGTTACCAAGAGTAGTAACATATTTACCATGGTTTCTTGATTAGCAAACTAGGAAATTGACACACACCTGGCAGTTCAGGTTTGCAATTACTAGGTGCATTTGGGAAGTGAGAAAGGATTGTTGAGTTAGCTTGTGTGTGTGGTCCATTTGTCCAAATTAAGACCTTGCTAATGTTGCTTCAGTGTCCTCTTTGTATAAGGATACAATAAAAGTTTCAGGGACAGGAACAAGGAGCCTTTGGAGGAAGACTTCATTAGTTCCACTGTCACTGGCAATGTTACAAATAATTCTTTCTGTTCTGTCTTTTTGCTTGGGCTTATACGTCTGTCCCCAGGAGCCAGCCTCTGGTGAGAGAGTGATGGACACAGTAATGAGAGGCTCAACCTGAAAAACCTTTGTGGGCAGCTTTGCCAACCAGTTTTCTGACTCTGCCCAGGGTTCTAGAACGATGGCGCCAAGACTGAGAGAATGAGAAGATAGACTGGGGTCTCGGCTGTTAGGGATGCCTAAGGCCAGTTGTATCTCAGAGTTGAACGAGGTCACTTTAAAAAAACTTGTTGCTTGAAGTGGGAATTTTCAGTTATTAGCACAATTAAAATAGATTGAATGAATAATTTATTGCATTTGAAACATACAGACATAGACTACAATAGCTTCTTTTTAGAACATTGAAATTCTTGACATTTCTCAGGATGGTTATTATTGTCTGAGAGAATCTTGTGAATAGGTCAAGTCTCCAGGGTCTCCGCCCAACTGACAATAGTGGATCAGTATGATTGTCATGGGACCTCCTGACTGCAAGATCTTGGAGTTGGAGCTTCTGCCCATTTCCACCAATGTCCTTTACTATTGCTCAGACATGACCATGTCAGGATGTTACAGCTAGGACAAGCCAGAACTCAAAGGTGCTGGCTTTCATTCCTACGTGCTAACCCCCTAGACTCAATGATTGTGTGTGTGTTTGAAATGTCCTATATTGTTTTTTAAAGCTGTATGACAAACAAAAGGCAAAATAATTAAGATTTCAAGCTACTAGTGATCTGTGGACATTATAAAGGAAACAGAATTTTAGACCAGTTCATTCCTAGAATCAATAAAAGCTATTGATGTTAAAAATTCAGAGAAGAAAGAGATCAGGTGAACACAAATCAAAGAGATAGTGAAGAAATGTGTCCGTGGTTCAGACATACGGTGGACCTAATGTATTGTCCCTTCCCATCATCGACTTACAGTGAATTCAGATGTATATAACATGTGTTCTTTGGAATTGAATTTTAGGTACACAGAATGTGATGTCTCACTTGATTAACCTAATTACTCTTTGATTCTTGAGCACAATCCTCATTGATCTCTATCTGGCTTGCTTATTTATTTATACTAAAATAAACACTGGTGAACTCAGTCCAAACTAGAATGTCTCTAATAACATATTTCGATCTGTATGCTACACCTGCCCCATTCTCTTATCTACCTTCAGAAGTAAAATGTATACGGCACTTTTTTTTTTTTCTTGAGGAAGATTAGCCCTGAGCTAACTACTGCCAGTCCTCCTCTTTTTTGCTCAGGAAGCCTGGCCCTGAGCTAACATCGTGCCCATCTTCCTCTGCTTTATACATGGGATGGCTACCACAGCATGGCGTGCCAAGCAGTCCCATATCAACACCCGGGATCCAAACCGGCGAACCACGGGCCACCGAGATGTGGAAGGTGCGAACTTAACCGCTGTGCCACCGGGCCAGCCCCTGTATATGGCACTTTTTATTTATCATTCCCTTGCTTTTCTTTCAGTTCATTTTATCACATACACACACATATATATCATATACATACACATATCGTATGTGTATGGTATATATGTGGTATGAGGTAGTGATCAAAATCCATTTATGTATTTTTCCTTGTGGAGAATGAATTTTTATTGATCTATTTTAGTTAATCCTTTTCTCACATCTGTCATATATCAAAATTCCATATATGAGTGGTTTGTTGTGGGCTATTAAGTTTTGGTTTTATCCTATAATATTGTGTGCACGCACGCACACAAACATACACACAGTATGATTACTGAAGCTTTATGATAAGTATTTATATTAAGCAGGGCAGGTAACATTCAACTCCTTCATAAGTTTCTTGGTTATTCTTGACCTTTTGTTCTTCCATATAAACTTTACAATCGCCTTATGTCAACTCCATAGGAAAAAACTCTATTGGGATTTTGTTAGTATCATTTTGAATCTGTTGATTCATTGCTGAGAATTGGTATTTATGATATTAAACTTTTCTATCCATGAACATGGGCCGTCTCCCCATTCACTTGTGTGCTTCAGGAAAGTTTCGCAGTTTTCTGTATGCTGCTCTTACTTCTCCATCCAAAAAGATATTTTGTAGTTTGTTGTTTACCATAAATGGTGTTTTAAAAATTATGATTTTTCTTATTTTGTTGCTGATGGAAAGTGATACAGTTGAATTTTGGATATCAATTTTATATGCAGGCAACTTGTTATCATATCCTTTTTATTACTAGTAACTGAAATGCAGATTCTTTCAGGTTTCCTCTACAGACAATCATGTCTTCTGCAAATACTGAGAGTTTTATTTCCTCTTTTGCAGGACTAAGGCCTTTCATTTCTTTTTCTTGCATTATTAAGCTGGTGAGGAACTCTAATATGATATTGGCAGAATTGGTGATTGTGGGTACCCTTGCATTTTCTTAATTTTAAAGGGAATTCCTTCATAGTTTATCCTTTTAGGATGATGTTGGTTGTAGGTTTTTGTAGATATCCTTTGAGATTACCTTTTATTCTAATTTACACAAAAGTTTAAAAGTGATTCGGTGTTGAATTTTACCAAATTGGGGTAAATGTATGCTTTTTGGGTTTTTTTTAATCTGCCAGTGTAATAAATAATAGTTATAGATTTTATAATATTAAACAATTTTCATATTCCTGAGAGAAATTCAGTTTTCATGATATCTCTTATAAAATGTTGAATTCAGTGTGCTAACATTTTGTGTAAGAGTTTTGCAAATATGTTCTTCGGTGAAATGAGTTTGGAATATTCCTTTATCGAATTGTCATTTTTCTTTTAATTAAAGTTTTGCTAGTCTTATAAAATAAGTCAGGGAGCATGCCTTATTTTTCAGTTTTCTAGAACAGTTTTCTCTATGTTGGAAAGAGTTGATAGAATTTGCTTAGAAAACCACGTGGGCCTGTTGCTTTCTTTGTCTAAATTTCACTTTAGTATCTTTGATGGTAATAGGATTATTTTGTATTTCTAATTTGAGACAGTTTCTTGAGACTAATTCTTGAGTCAGTTTCAATATGATTTTTCTAGAAATTTTTGCATCTCATCCAAATTCTGAAATTTAATGGCATGCGTCTGATAATACTGTTCTCATTTTAGCACTTTACGTATACTCTATCTCTGATTTTTACTTATAATGTTATTTTTACAGGCTTTCTTTTTTTCCTTACTTAGTCTCATCAGATCTCTATTTTATTTTAACTTTTTCAAGAACCTTTCTTTGTCTTTGCTGATCCTCTCTATTGCATTTTTGTTTTCTATTTTGTTTGTTTCTGCTATCTTTTTTATTTTTATTTTTTTTGAGGAAGATTAGCCCTGAGCTAACTACTGCCACTCCTCCTCTTTTTGCTGGGGAAGCCTGGCCCTGAGCTAACATCGTGCCCATCTTCCTCTACTTTATATGTGGGATGCCTACCACAGCATGGCGTCCCAAGCGGTGCCATGTCCACACCCGGGATCCGAACTGGCGAACCCCAGTCGGCCGAGAAGCGGAATGTGTGAACTTAACCGCTGCGCCACTGGGCCGGCCCCCTTCTGCTGTTATCTTTATTAGTTCTTGTATGAGTCAGAACATAATAGATTATGCTATGGAAACAAACAACTCCAAAATCTTAGTGGCTTAGCACAACAAAGGTTTATATTTTGCTCACTCTACACAGTAAATGGGAGTGAGCAAGGGGACTCTCCCATGGCAGTCATGCCGGGATTCAGAATGAAGGAAGCTGCACCTCAGAACATCTTTCCTTCCTCACTTGCTATACCAGGGAAGAAAAGAGTGTTTCAGTGTCTTGCTACTGGCAATTGACGTCTTCCACCTGGAAGTGACATATCGCTTTCATTCATTTTTCATTGCTGAGAGTAAGTATTCTATTTCTCTACTGCTGCATAAAAAAACCCACAAAACTTAGTAAGTGGAAACAACGACATCCTTTATTTCCTCCTGAGTCAGCAAGTTGGGCAGGTTGGCAGTGGAAGCTCATCCTTGCTCCATGTGTCAGCTGGGGTGGCTTAAAGGCTGGGAGCTGGAGTCCCCTTCAGACTTGTTCACTTTTATATGCAGTGGTCAATGCTGGCTGGCAGCTGAGATTCAGTTGGGACTGTAGGCTGGAACACCTTCATATGACCTTTCCACATGGTTACTTGGCTTCTTCACAGTGTGGTACTGGATTCTAAAAATGATCATCCTAAAAGAAGAAGAGGGAAGTACATGGAATTCTTATAATCCTGTCTCTGAAGTTAGATAATACCAGTTTTACCATAGCTTATTGGTTGAAATGTCACAAAGATCTGCACAGATGCAGTCAAAGGGGACATAGAACCTCGCTTGATGAGAGGAATGTCAGTTGCATGTAAGATGGGATGTGGTGTGGCCTCATCTGTGGAAAATACAGTCTGCCCCAGTACCTTGTATGGCCATGTCAAACTTCATATGCCTGGAAGGAGGGCATATCAGTTAGCTTGTGCTGTGTGACAACCACTCCAAAATTTAATAGGTTGGAGTAACTACCCTTTTATTTAGCTCACAATTCTGTGGGTCAGCTCTTGGCTCTTCTGATCTACCTGCTCACTTGATCTCTGCTGGTTGATTTCATGTCTGTGTGGTCAGTGACAGGTCTCTTGGTAGCTGGATCATCTAAGGTGGCCTCATTTACATGTGTGGCCAGTTGTCAGGCTGTCAGCTAGGGCTGTTGGATAAGATGATGGGGTCTCTGGGCTACATGTCTCTGCTCATTTAGCAGGCTAGCCTGAGCTCCTTGCAGGGAATTCACAGGGTTCTATAAGAGCAGGGGGGAAGAGGACAAGCCCCAGGAATTTTGAAGTCTTTGTGTCATGCAGCTGTCATCAGATTGGCCAAAGAGAGTCACACGGCCAGGGTCAGAGTCACTGTAGGAGAGAATTACACCAGGGCATGAACACAGGCAAGGGGATTAGTGCACCCAGTTTTGCTGACAAAACCACAACAGAGTGGTGAACTAGAATGCTTATCAGCCCTAATTACTACTACAGTCCACCTACCCGGTCACCAAATATTTAGTTTACTCCTTCCCAAAGAAAACGTACATATCCCTTTCTCAAGAGTGATAACCCAGAAGTCCCATCCACTAATGAAAGGAAGCTCAAAGTCTAGGATCTCTGAGTGAAGGACACTAGTTTGTTCAGAGGGAATGCTGAGCAGTCATGTCTATATAAAGTCTGAATGTGGCTTCTCTTGATCTGGAGACCTATGGACTAAAAAGACTTGTTATCAACCATCCAGTTTACAAATGGCAACCACAATAAACTCTCCCATCATCCCAAGGGAAGATTGACGCACATTGGTCTCTGGTTTGTAGCAGTTCCAAATCCCCAGGGCAGGCAGTTTGAGGGCCCCAGGCCCTGGGCCTGGGGATTGCTTCTTCATTAGACCCAGATTCTTGCCCTGGAAATGGTCCCCTTGTCTGTTGTTTTCTGTGACATCTGAACCTGCCCTTTGGGAGGTTCTTCCTTGTTTACCATCCTCTTGACAACATCTGGATTGAGTGTTAGGGAGTATGCCCTAGCTGAGGACTGAGCAGTTTTCTCCGCCCATTTCCTACCATAGATAGAGACCCAAATTTCCTTTAAGTCTCGAAAAGCCATAGTAAAAGTTGACATTTCTTTTGGAAGCAAAAATCACTCAGAACAACTTCTACTTCTTATCTGTTTAATTTCAGTCATCTTCAGGTGTCAGTGGCCATAGCCGTAGTTCTTCTCAAGACACATTTCTTAGATTTGCTATGTTTCTTTACCTTCTCACCCCATCTCTCTCTCTCTCTTTTTTCTGTGTGTGCTTTTAGCCTCTTTGGGAAACACTCTGGTTCTCTTTTCTCTGCACCATTTTGTCCAATCAAAAGGATTTACTGGCACTGTACTCTTACCTGGACTTTACTCTGAGATGCCTTAATCCATCCATTTGCCACAGTGGGTTTGGTTTTTCCCCCCGCATGGCTGAGTTTTAGTCAGCCTTTCTAAGTCTAGGAACGCGTTTTATCATTGACTGAGTGGGACTGAGGAGCACTCCCTCTTCCAGCCTGACAAACCCATGTAATCCTACACTGTTTGGCTTCCTTTTCATTCCTCCTCATAACTGAGCAGTTATTTTCTGATCTTATCTTTTCCTTGTAGTACCTTAACAAATGCAGTCAACAGCAACGAAGCCACACTTGTAACATTTTATTTAATGACCTCTTCTAGATCAGGGCTCAGCAAGACTCTGGCCTGGGCTCAAATCTGACCCACTGCCTATTTTTTCAGAGGAAGTTTTATTGGAATACAGCCTGACCATTCATTTCCATATGATCTATGACTGTGTTTAAGGAACAGCAGCAGAGTTAAATTGTGTGACAGTGACCATATGGACTGAAGAAAGCTTAAAATATTTATGATCTCATCCTTTACCAAAAAAGTTCACCGAGCCCTACTCTAGACTTACAATCCTATTAAGGCATCTTTTGTCATCCAAGATAAAGCAGTTGACCAAATGTTGGACCATTGCTTACCTTGGGTTGCCATTTTTCCATCTTTGATGACATTTTCCTTGCTGCTTCTGCCACCTAGCAGCTATCAATGCTACACATTTTAGGTTTTATTGGAGCAGCATCCTATTTCATGTACTAATTTTTGTTATCAGTAAAAATGTTATAAATTGTGATGGGTTAACAAACAAACCCCAAATTTGGCTTAACACACCAGAGGTTTATTTCTTGCACACATATTCTGGCCAGAGTGGGCCAGGAGGGAAGTTCTGCTCATCTCAGTTACTCGGAGAGCTGGGCTGTAGGAGTCTTCCTGGTGACATGGTCTTTGCACCATGGCAAGGAAACAGCCGTGGGCCTCACTCTGGCATTTACATCCCTCTGCCCAGGAGAGCGACACTTTAGTCCTGCTCACATTTTATTGCCTGAGCATGGTTACTTCTAACTTCAGAGGAGGTCAGGAAGTGCTCCCTGGAGGAACCCAGAAGGAGGGAATGGGGCATATTTCTGAAGGTCCCTGACCACCATGTCTTCCTTCTTTTGGTTTCTTTTTTGTAACTTTTCCTAGTTTCTGAAGGTGATACTTAGGTCACTAGTTTTCAGCCTTCTGTTTTCAGTATAAAGCTTAGCACCAGAAGGGAGCTTTGGGATCAGCAGAGAAGTAACCGGTGGGAGCTTGCCAGGAAATCTGAGAAGCCGAGCACATGTAACTTCTGGCCGAAGACAGCCCCCACAGGGGAATTCGTGGGAGGCTGTCACCTTCACCTGACACCACCTCTGTAAGTGCGCAGCCAAATATCCGGTGAGGAGCCCAGTCTGGGCTTCTGAGGTCAGAGTGCTGCCTGTGGAGCAGCGGAGAGCAAGGGCAGGCTGGAACCCACTAGGCTTGTCTGTGTGTTTCTCCAGCCATACCTGACCCGGCAGGCCATCCTTCCTGGGGGCTGCTTCCTGTCCACCTCCCAAATCTTGGGCAAGTGCCTCCTTAGGCCAACTCTCACCCTGGGAAGGGGATTCTGAGAAGTAGCTTTAACCAGTCTGACAATAGAACAATCCAGCACAGTCTACTGCTTGTCAACTGGGCATCACATATGCCTCTCTTAACTATATTTTACTTCTGAATACAGAAAATAGCAGAATCATGCTTCAACCTAGTATGATACAACTGTTCTTTGTACAACCGAAGATACACTAACCATGTCCCTAAAAGAGGATATAAAGGAGCATTTTGTCCATTTTAATGACGTTTATTTCTCTTCTAAGTAACAGTCCCTTTAAAGATTCTGTTTCTTGTATACTTGGATATAAAGGCTATTAATACACTATAAATATATCATAGGCAGAAGGAGAAAGAAAAATTAATAATTTAATATGCACATGCACAAAAATATATTCATGTCAAACCAAGGAAGAAATATTTATAATTACTACCATCCTCACTTCTACAACTGATCACGTGGAAGTGGCTGGTGTTTTAACTTCTTGCTTCCACTATCCATTCCATATTCCCTTTGCCCTGTCCTAGCATCTTATCTGGTCATATTTCCTTGCCTGGTGGGATGACACTCCACATGGTACTTTGCAGTTAGACAGTATTTATTGTTAGACATTTCCATGAACTTTTATCACAGGACATGGAGCACCGGGAGACACCCTGATGATCTTCTGCTTCTGATTCTAGTCATCCTCTTTCCTGCCCGCGTTGTGTATTAGTGACTCAATTTTCCTTGATAGTCGTGATCAGTAGCCCCAGCCAGTGCCAAAAGCTCTTCTCTGCCCATTGATTCGGTGACATTAGTAGTCTAGAGTGGCCAGATAGCAATCTGTCTCCAGTTTAATGGAAACATTATTGAGTTTCCTGGTGGAGACAATTTTCCTTGGGCAACTAAGCCTTCTAAATTGGAACAGCTCAAATTTACAGAAATGGGAATTATGACATTTTGCTAGAGGATCATTAATAGGGCAGCCACTCTTATTTCCACCCCTTGATTCCCAGACCTGTGGATCCTGGCTCTTGGAGAACCAGTGCCATGTATTGGTTGCTGTTTCAGAGCATCTGCTGCATCCTGGAAGACATTCCCCCAGCCCCACAAGGTGTTGCCCACAAGCAGGCCCCCTAACTGAGTCTTTAGAAGGTCTTTCCTCCTTCACTCAAGGAAGCTGCTTCAGGGCAATGAGCAAGGTAAGACCAGTGAATTCCAAGAGCATGAGCTCATCGTCACACTTCATTTGCTGTAAACTGAATGTTTCGGTCAGAAGTGATGCTGGGTGAAATTTCCTGTGAGTGAATACTGTATTGTACAAGTCCACATGTGGTGATTTGGGCAGGAGCTTTGTGGACAGGAAAGCAAAACCCATCTCTGGAATAAATTGAATTCAAGTAAGAACAAAGTGCTGCACCTTCCATCGTGGAAGTGGTCACTTATAATCAACCTGCCATAGATGGCTGGCTGGTCCTCTAGAGAATGATACACGTAAGGGGCTCAGAGGTTTACTGCTTCAGTTGTCTCCTGCAGGACCACCTATAATCCAGACCTAGATTTTTATTTCCTCAGGCAGCTGGTCATAGGGAACTCTCTGTGAGGACATAGGTACAGATTCAGAGAGAGAGAGGAGGCAGTGTGGCAGGAGTAGAGGCTATGAGTATCTGTGGCATTTGCTCATGCAAGTTACTTGTGCCTTCAGAACCTATCTGAGCCCTGGTTTGTGCATACCACCTCCATTTGATGATGAGATGCTACTGTACAGATCCAACTTCATAGCCTGGAGGGTCACGCAGCACTCCATCAGTGATGGGAATCTTCAATGGGATTTGGTGGTCTGTGGTCAGCGTTCAATTTCTTCTGGGGTCTGATAATAAGCCTGCATCTGTTTCTCAAGAGGAGAATAAAAATCTGCAGAATCACTAAGGCACCTTCATAAAGCACTGGTTTGAGTGGAAAAGTGAGAGCTTACAGGGAGATCTGTGAAGACAAACACAACTAGTCACCCAAAGGATAAGCAAGATGGAGGAGCTCAGTGGAAAGGTCTCTGGAAATCTCTTGCTTCTATGTAGCTACTACCTCTGTGCTTTTGTAGACGGGTCTCTGCTGGGCCACTGTTCACCAGCAGCCAGAAATTGGGCAGAAGAGCAGGATATGGGGCAGGGGAGGGGGAGGACAAGCTGAAGCCTGCCTACACCTCTGTGACTGCCCATAGTCATATCTAACTGCAAAGACCTTAGGGGAGAAGGTGCTTCACTTTTGCATCCCAAATCTGGCACAAATTCCTCTTCTGTTCAACTCTAACCAAGAGCCATAAAGGGAAGTGGGTTCTGGGAAATGTAACTCCCAGCAAAACCAAATTGACAATAGAACAATTCAGCTGAACTTTGAAGATTTCCTCCAAGCACCGGTTTCCCTCCAAGCACCGCTTTTCCTGCACACCACAAATGTTGATATGTACTATTTTCATTATTCTTTTTAAATTCGTGTTATGATTTCTGTTTTGATCCAAAAATTATTTAGAGTTGTGCATCTTATGTTGTTACAAATATGTGGTAATTTTTAATTTATGATTTTGTTTTAAACTTCTAATTTGAAATTGTTGTGATCAAAGAATATGGATCTCTATGATACTTCTTAGCAATTTTTTGCAAGTTTCCTGGTACATGATTTTTATAAATATTCCATGTGCACTTGAGAAGAATACTGTTCTTCCTAAGGTTGGATGTGGAATTCTGTATTGTCAATTAAGTCAAGCTTGCTAATTATGACTTTCAAAATATTTGCATCTTTTATTTATTTATTTATTCATTTATTTATTTATTTTGTTTGCTTGACCTATCAATAGTTGGATGGAGATATTGAAATCTGCTCTTTGTAGATTAGTTTACTTTTCCATTTAGTTCTGTACATTTTTGCTTTATATGTTTTGAGGCTATTTTATTGGATTTTTAGGTGTTTAAAATTGTTATAATTGCCTAGGAATAGAGCATTTTGTCTTCATCCTTAATTTTTTTTTACTTAATGCATATTTTGTAAGATATTGAAATAGTTATTTTCCATCTCTTTATTTTCAACCTTTCTTTGTCTTTTTGCTTAAACGTGTCTTGTAAATAGCATAGCGTTGAGTTTTGTTTTATAATCCAATCTGAGAATGTACTTTTTAGTTGGAAACTTCAAAGCACTTATTTCGTTGTGATTATTGATATGTTTGCACTTGTTTGTCCCATTTTACTGCTTTGCTATCTATTTGTCCCAATTACTTCCCCTTTCTCCTCTTTTATCTTTTGGCTTGATGCTTTTTTCTTCTCTCTTGTTTTTTTCCCTCTGATGATTTGGAATTTATGCATTTATTTGTATTCTTTTAATGATCACCTTTGAAATTGTACCATAATAAAGATTTCAAGTTGGTCAGTCTTGACACTTAGATCATTAAATGACTTTGGAGGGGGCCGGCCTGGTGGCACAGCAGTTAAGTGTGCACGTTCCGCTTCGGCGGCCCAGGGTTCATTGGTTCAGATCCCGGGTGTCGACGTGGCACCGCTTGGCAAAAGCCATGCTGTGGTAGGCGTCCCATATATAAAGTCGAGGAAGATGGGCATGGATGTTATGTCAGGGCCAGTCTTCCTCAGCAAAAAGAGGAGGATTGGCAATAGTTAGCTCAGGGCTGATCTTCCTCAAAAAAATAAATGAATAAATAAAAATAAAAATAAAAAAATAAATGACTTTGGAACACTTTATCTCTAGTTTTTCTTCTCCTAGCTTTATTAGTCTTACTATTAAGTATTTCAATTCTATCTTTTTAAACCCAGCAGTTAGACATTCATTGTTGTTGTTTCAGATGGACGATGTGTATTTTGTTGTAGCACTGTGTGTGCCAGTATGTCTGCTCACCTCCTTTTGTATTGTACAGTCTTTTTAGGATTAATTTTGTAGAAGTTCTTTTACAGAGAGTTTCTTGATGCTAAATTCCTGCTAAAAATGATTTATCTGTAAATCCTTGTGTTTTTGCTCTCAAAAAAAAGACAACCAAACTGGTTTCTTGGCTGAATGAGATGGATTGTTACTTTTGTTCAGTAATTTGTCCTTACTGTCTTGCACTGTTGACATTTCTGCCCTTGTGCTGTTGATCTTTGTGGGTGATCCTTCCTCTCTCTTTGGCCACTCTAAGGATCTTCTTTTTATCTCTAACAGTTTGCGTTTTTACCATCATACCGTATATATGCTTGTCTAACTGGCTTTCTGGAGTTGTAGATCCATGGTTTTCATTGGAAGTGGATAATCCGCAACTCATCTGTCTTTAAATCTTTTATCTCAAGTGTCTTCATTTTGCAGTTTGTATGTCATAGCTAAAGGCTGACTTGTTTTTGTCCAATGACAGTCCTCCAAAGTAATTTTTGGTAATAAAGTACATAATTATTTAGAATGCAAAATAGGCATCATTCCAATAGTGAATAATCACACTAGCCTTGGTGAGAAAATACTGAGATCTGAAGGAAAAAGGGAATGGTCATCATGATCCTAATTGCTGTCATCTATGGTGCACTTGTCATATACTGAACACTCACCAGCCGTGCAGCGTCTGTATGGCTGTTGGCGTGAAGAAACAAGCTCAGGGAGACCCAATGCTCACCCTGAGTTGCACAGCAGTGAGTGATGAACATGGTTCTACCTTCAGTCTCTTTGACTGTAAAGCACTTCACTAAAATATATTTTTTATAGAAAAGTAGTATTTTACATTGGACTGTCCTTTACCATCTACATGAAAAATAGTACTGCTTAACAAAAAATGGAACGTGCTCGTGAAAAAGGATGAAAATACAGATAATCTGTTGCCCCCTGGAAAAGCCTCTAAGAAACAAAGGAGTTGTCACATAATAAATAAAAAGCAATGGGTATTTAATGGGCCTAGCAATTAGAAGCCATCCAAAATTACCAGAAAATGCATTAAAAACAAAAGAATAAAATGTTTGAAGAGAGTGATAGGAACCATTATCATTACAGTCGATAAACCATGCCCAAGATCCCCCTTTTAAAGGCACTTGCATACATTTCGTTTAGTTTGCAGTATATGGTAACTTTTTTCCATGGAGGGAGCAGGGGCTGGGATACAGAAACATATTTAATTTAGATTGACAATGTTGTTAATTTTTCAGTTTGCTTTATTTTAGGCTACTCTCTTTGTTTTATATTCTGAATTTTGAAAACTCAATTAGCTCCAAAGAAAACAGCCACGGGGTGTGCCTTTGTGGCTCCATTCATTCGTTCCTCTTCCCATCCACTGGGAACGGGATGGGGAGGGCGGAGAACCGTGTAATTCAAGATCCGAGGGCATTCCTTTATTACATTGACTTAGCCTTAAGAAAAACGTGTGATGCAAACAGCGAGATGAGGAAAGAATGTCCTTTATAAGCTTATACTTTCTTTCATGAATACTCCACTGTTTTTTCCTTGACATACTTACAAAAGATTCTATTTTGTGGAGAAGTCTATATTAAAACTTGTTTGGAGTTAGAGTTTAAAAGGCAAATGAAGAATAAATTGGTTGCTGTTCTTTTTCCAGAAGAGCCCCGATCCTTCAGTGGGCTCAGGTTTTGCAATGGTTAGGGCCACACGCCTCGGGAACAGTGGCCGGCCATCCAAAGCCCTTGGCCATCTGGGAATCTGCCTCACCCACCGAGGCTGGGGAATGCTATTCGAAGCTGAAGCTCTTCCTCTGGTGTGCAGGGTGGATGAGATGGTGTCGCACATCTGGTGAGCAGGGGTATCCCACCAACCCCCTAGGATCGCCTTTCTATGCCCCTTCCTCCCAAGAACTATGTTCCCAATGATAGTTTACCCCTGGTTTAGCATGAAGACGTATGTCGCTTTTGACCTTAAAAGCTTGGTTTTTTTCCTGATTTTAACAGAAATTACAACACTTTCGTGGGTTCCTAACAATAGTGTGGGACCCAGGCACTGTGTCTACTATGCCTAATGTGAAGTTACCCTCCAGCCCAGATAAGTCACTTCTCAGTGATGAAGACCCTGATATTATAAAAGAAAATAAAGTGCGATAGAGTTCAATATTTCAAACCCAAAACAATATCAAGTCTTAGTATATACTGGACCCAGCGCCATAAGACATTGGGTCTTTGTTTTGTTTACAGTAAGATCTTTAAAAAGACGAGTGCAGGAAAAGCCCCAACCGCTAATTCAGGGGGTCTTCCACTTCCTGGAAGGACTCCATCTAGATCTTTCTGTTCCTCTGGTTACTAATTCTCACTGTACAGTCATGCATATTTTCACACCATTCTCAGTCTTTCTGGAGAAATCGGAGCCAATGAAGTCAATGATTGTTTCTCCCCTGCTGGGTTAATGAAATAAGTGAAAAGACACGCTACGAAACCGCTGTCCTGGTTGTTTCCTAGTTAGCTTTCTGTCCACAGCTCAGTTAAGTTCATTTTGGGGGGTTTAAAATAAAATCAGTTTTCATGGCTCCATGTGCATGGCTATCGTTCTCAAATGTGACGTCCTCAGAAGACATGCTGCTGTGTCCACGTGTCCATTTATTTGTGGGGTCTGAGTGCTGGAGAGTGCGCGCAGCCTGGAGTACACCTGATACCCTTTTGCAATGATTGTGAAATGTGTCTGAGTAAAAGTACAATGTAGGCACTTAATTGTGGACAAAAATAGCAGTGGCGGGAGAGAATAAGACCGTTGCACTTGACCCTCCTGTCTTCTTACAGTTCTGGAGACATACGTTCTTTTGGCCACTCAAGGGTTGGCCTTTGGTCTAGCTCGCCACCTGCTGCACAACCAGAGGGCAGAGCACACAGTGGTGGCCAGAACAGACCTCAGATCCCTGGCTCTGTCCCTCTTCAGCTCGACAGCCAGGCCAGCTTATTCTCATCGTTGGTGCCTCGGTTTTTCTCTCCTGTGGAATAGTGCCAGCACCAGTGCTCCCCTCACAGGATTGGGGTCGGTATTAAAGAGGTGAATGTAGGTACGAGTGCTTAGGTTACAAAAATATGTATAGCAGTATTTGCTATGGTTGTTGTTGTTGTTGCCTCTTTCCCAGGTATTGTTTAGCACCCACATCTGTCTGCGAGAGAAAGGGAAATGTAGTGAGTTGGGTCCCTTTCTGTCCCCTCCATGTTACTCTGGACTCAGAGTGGTTACTTGACTGTGTTGCTGGCTTCCCCATCTCCCTGTGGTTGGTGGTTGGATCTCTGGATGGGCTTGTCTGCATGTAAAGGTAGAGCTGCTGATGGGACGGAGTGAACCCTGCACCAACCAGAAAAGGTGAAGGGTTCACCAGCTTCTAGTATGTGAGAGAGCCGCCCCATAAGTCCCAGATTTTACAGTAACCTTTACTATTCCAAAACCTCAGTGGAAGTTCTTAGGGTCCCAGCCATATGGGTTCTTTGATTGAAACTCCTTTGGGTGTTTCAGTAACTAAGCATGTTTGGGTGAGGATTAAAGACTTGAACTGTGTTCCTGCCCCTGGTGAATGCCGTTCAGAGCAAGGTTCCAGCATCAGGTTTTGCAGAAGCTAAAGCCTAAATCCAAGCTTGTACTGTAACCAAAGGGACCATGAGGTCTCTCACATTGTGCTGAAATCAGGTGGAATTGAAATAGTGTGCCTTTTGTGTGTGTGGCTAGAAAGAAATCGAAAATGAGCGTTAGTGTGCAAAGGTGGATTTTCTTTAAAAAATGTGTTGGTAAGAGGCTAATAATACATGCCCATTTTCTGTGTGCTACTGGAGCCTGGGAGACGTGGGGAAGGAAACTAGAAAAATGGTGCATTCTTCTAAGTCTTTCCCACTCTCTTCATCATCTATATTTAGTGCTTCTGACCCTTTTCTGTTAACCTGTGCTCCCGTTAAAACATTAATTGCCATCATTAAAATAAAAGCTCATCACTTTAGCGACTGAGATAGTTTTTAGATTTTTTAAAATAAAACATTTCAAATCCATCTTGAAGCCTTGCTTTTGAAGGCCGGGGCATCTCTGATCCTCTGATTCAGGCAGTGCACGTGACTATCTTATTTTATCCTGATATCATGTGCTCTTGCCTTCACTTTTGAATAAAACTCATTTCTCCATGTATCAGGGAAAATTTAAATTTAATTTTATAGCTATTTTGCATAACTTAAATATCCAATACTGGGTTATTCGTGTAGAAAAACAGGATTATTTAATAGGAAACTGAAATTTTCAGAAGTTCAAACTGTTCTACTTCTAAAATAATTTTTAAAACTTGATATATTTTGACATGGATTAATGCTGATAGCATCTTGATCACATAAATCATCAGTATGGCACTGTTTCTGAACTGTACCTTTGCAATATGTTTTCTGTCTCCTTAGGAAGTTGAAGACCACGTGGCGTTTTTAATAACAGTTCCCACTGCCCTGGCGATCTTCTTTGCGATATTCATCCTGGTCTGCATCGAGTCTGTGTTTAAGAAGCTGCTCCGCGTCTTCTCATTGGTGATATGGATGTGTCTCGTGGCCATGGGGTACTTGTTCATGTGTTTTGGAGGTACCGTCTCTGCCTGGGATCAGGTAAGACTTTAAAATGTTTCTTGGGTTTTCTTTATGTCCTTTGATTTGTGACATACTTACTTCTGAAAACTTGGCTCTAAGCTGTAAACAGCAGACCTGTAGCTGAGAAGAAAGTCTTCTGAAATAGCTGTCTTGGCGGTGTCCCCATAGGTGAAGTCACTCAATGCCCATTTTAACTCATCAGACCTACTGGTAGCTGGGTGCTTGCCTGGGTCTCACCCTGTCACTAGTTTTTGATGGCTAAGTCTGGGTTTATGCCTCGCCACCACAGTTTTGTAGCTCCATTCTTCTCCTGGTTTCCTATCATTCCAGAATCCCTCTGGGATCTGGGATCTTACCTTGTGCATCTAACTCTCAAAGACTGGTCACTGCCTTTGAACTCTTTCTCAGTTACTCGTCTTCCTCCTTATACACAGACTTCTGTGATACTGACTCTGTATCAACGTAATTACATCATATCCATAGAATTGCTTCCTACACCTGTTGGAAAACCCACAGTTCTTCAAGTTGAGCCTGGGGAGGCTCTTGGCTTAGAAAATGGTGACATCTGGAGGATGTCAGATCTTTAGGCGACTGTAGTCTTAGGAGTAGGCTTTTCCCCTGGTGCCACTGCCTCATGCGTGTGCCCCGTTGACTGCTGGATTAAAGGGTGCTGTCCAGGGTGCAGGTCTGGGCTGCAGATATGGATATACAAGTGACTAACCTCAAGCTCTTGATCAAAGCTGTGGGGTTCTCTAAGCCATCCAGGGAGAGTGAATTGAGCACTGAGAGGGCCATCACAGGGTTGGTGGGAGCTCAAGAGCTGGGGATAGGAGAGGAACAGCAGCCAAGAATGGATAGAGAAGAAGCCATTGGGAAAAGATGAGGACTAGTGAGGGAGAATTGCTCTGGAGGCCAAGGGAGAAGAGAGATTCAAGACAGGAACCCACAAAAGGGTTCCAGTACCAGGGACAAGGTACACAGCATTCCTGGTGTGCCTTAGCTGGAGAGAGCCCTGGATGAGCCCAAAGATGAGGTTTCCAGTGGGTTCTGTCAATAAGTCACTCATGACCTTGGCCAAGTCATCATCGCCTTTGGGCGTCAGTTTCTTCTGCACAGGGAGAGGACTGGACTAGGTGAACTTAGGTTGGTGTCTCTGGCTCTTAAGGACACTGTCACAGTGGACAGAAGAAGTGGTGGTGCCACCTTTCTTCTCTTGCAGCTCCCTGAAGAGGCTCCAGTGGTCAGGGAAGCTCCCCAGTCCTTCTCCTCATCACTCTCCCGTTCAAGCCCCTTGGAGAATTGGGCCCCTGCCCCCATGTTCAGCTCCTTCTCTGCCTCCACTCCCACCTCTCTTCTTCACCTCACTGAGCTGCAGCCTCACCCAGAAGCCTTTACTGGTGCACGTGGTCCTCATCCCTCCTGCCTTCACGGCACACATGGAGCAGACACGGGAGACTAGTTAAGAGCATCGCTTGTTGGCCTATGGTGTGGACCTAGGGGTTTCTCATCTCCTTGCACCAGTGCCCCCTTGTTTCAGTGTCATAGCTTTGGAAGAAGCCTTACTATCTGGAAGGGCAAGTGGGCCCTCCTTGCTCTTCAGGTTTCCTTTTGTTCTGAATTTTCTTGGCTCACTTTTCCATACGAATTGCAGAATCAGTTTGTCACGTGCAGTGAAAACTCCAGTTGTGATCTGGATTCAAATTATATAGAATTTCTTAATTTTCACTTTGAAAGGTATTAAACATCTAGGAAATAATAAAAGGATATTATAAAAAGCATCCAGAGATTTGCTGTCTTAATGTTTTGTTTCCATAGAATTACGTGGCATGTCTGTCCAGTAATTCTGGTTTTCTTTTATGTCTTTTAAAGACTTTTTTTCTTCGTAAAATCGGTAACAATTTTCCTTAGACTTGTTGTTAGGTACCTAAAGTTTTTTGTTGTTGTATAGAAGGGACTTTTTTCCTAATTGCCTTTTCTATTTGTTTAATGTTGATGCATAAGAATATTATTGTTTTTTATGTTGATCTGTATCCAGTAATCTTAGTGAACTCCTGGTAGGGTCTCAGTTGATTTATATAAACAGTATTATCATTTCCAGATAATTAAAAAAGTGTTTCTCCATTTCAAATCCTTAATTCACTCTTCTCTTATGTATTATTGTATTGTCTAATTACATTAGCCAAGACTTCTAATGCGGAAGTGAATAATAGAGTGTAAAGTTCCAGCTTAAATGGAACATCTCTAGTTTCACCAGTAATATAATATTTGCTTTATTATTATTATTTTAAAAGAACCGATTAATCAGGGTAAAGACCTCCCACTGTCTGGAACGCTCTTGCTCCCTGTAATTGCATGGCTCTTGGGTTACCTTCATGAACCTCCCTGACCCCCTTCAAAGAGCAGCCTTCCTGGACCTCCAGATGCCCCCTGTTGGGCGACAGCCCTCACCCTGCTTTAGTCTTCCCCTAGCACTTACGATGATCATAGCACCTCAGATCATATTACACATCCCTCTCTGTTGATTGATGGTCTCCCCTGCAAGGATATCAGCTCCTCCTGGGCAGGGCTGTGACTGTCTCTCCACCACTGTGTCTTTGCATGTGCAAGTGTCCTCTGCCAAGAGTGGGCCCCAAAGCTACTCATTCAGTGTTTCCGTTAATGGATGACTGTGTTTGTTCATCTCCAGATATGTTGTTGTTAGATTTTTTTGTGTATCCACTTGTTCTGTTTTTAACTATCTTTTGGTTGTTTTATTGCTGCTTCCACCTGCTTTTAAAAATCTCCTTAAGCATCTTAAACATTCTTATTTCATAGTCGTTTCGCTTCCATTTCCTCAGGGTTGATTTGGGATTTTTTCCTCTCTGCCCCAACACGTAACCCCACCTGTGTGAGGGTTACCTTCCACACGCTACAAGGGCCCGGGGCAGAACTAGCTCCTGTGTGGAGCATCAGCCCTGTTGACATTGCTGATGGGTGGCCGGCCCAGCTTGTGGCCTGGACACCTTTCTGGGAGTGTGGCTGTGTCTGCTTGATGCTCGGAAAAGGCCACAGGCAGGCTCAGTGGTGGCAGCGGTTTTTGGCCACTCTTCCTAGATTGGGGGCTTGGGCCCCTCATCTGCCTCACGCTGTGGGCCTTGCCAGAAGAGGGCCACTCGGCCTCATTCTTCCACTGGAGTTTGAAATCCTGCCCAACACTCCTGGCTACCCCTGCCCCATTCAACAGGCATGGGGATTTAAAATGCAAGTGTTCTGTCTTATTAACCAAAAGTCTGGCATCTTTTAATATCAGCATCATAGATGTAGGCCCCTCAATGAGCACGAACCTTCCAGAAGTGTTACTGTAGGTTCACCGTGCATAAGGAGGTGTGCTCTGGGAATGCTTCCCACGAGAAGCCAGCTACAGTGACAGTACTGTCGTAAGAACATGCAGGGTGAGCCTACAGCACAGGCGGAGGGAACAGTTCACACAAGACCACCCTCACTGCTGACACCAGTGGCAAGTTTGGGGTTCTGAAGACCCCCTTGGGGTTTGATGGCTTACTTGAAGGACTCACAGAACTCTTTGAAAGCTGTTAGACTCATAGCTATGGTTTATTACAGGGAAAGACTGCAGATTAACATCAGCCTAGGGAAGTGTCTGGGGAAACTAGCAAATGTGGAGCCTCCGTTGTCCTCTCCCTCTGGAGTCATGGGCAGCGCTGCCGTCTCGGCAGCGATATGTGGCTCTCTGCATGGAGTACTGCCTACCGGGGAAGCGCAGCCCAGCCCTCTGTGTGCACTTTGCACTGGGGCTCCATCACGTACTGCCTGCACGGCTGGCCTTTAGTCTCCAGCTTTCTGGAGACAGAACTGATACTTCTTGACCCTAAGCACCTGTTGTAAATCTCATTTAGACTGTCAGCTGGCCAAAACCCCAGGCAGACAAAGACACTCCTGTCAGGCAGGGCCTTCCAGGGGCCTAGAGATGACTTACCAGGAGCCCGGGGCCGAGCCAGCCCTGTCCTTGGGTAAGGTTAATTCTTCACTGCGCAGGTGGCTTGAGTACAGATCCCGGCTGTCAACATCTCCAGTGCAGAGCACAGAATGTCGTCAGCCAGCAGTGCGTCATTTGGGCTGTGCCGGCCCCAGCCTGAGTGCTTTCCTTACACAACCTCATGGATCTTCGTGTAGCCCCACGGGGTGGGCACCATCACCCTCGTACTTTTACAAGAGCAGAAACAGACAAGGGTGGTGAAGTACCTTGCTCACAGCCAAGCTGCTGGTGAGTGGAAGAGGAGGTTTGAACTCAGGGGGCTGACTCTAGAGGCTGGCTCTTACTCGTGACACCAGTGGTTCTCAACTGGGAGCGATTTCGCCCCCAAGGGACATTTGTCCATGTCTAGAAACATCTTTGATGTCACAACCTGGATGGGAGTATATTACTGTGGGAGGATATCATCAGTGGGTAGAAGCCAGAGATGTTGCTCAACATCCTACAGTGCACAGACTACAGAGAGTTATCCAGCCCTAAACGGCAGGGGTGCCCAGTCTGAGAAACCCTGTATAATACAAGACTACCCATCAATGTTGCCTCTGAAAGAACCAGCTCTTAAACCCTCAGTAAGTGGAATTGTACGGAGTTGCCAGGGCACAACGAAGTGTGGTGGTGCCCGTTTTGATCAGGCAAAAAGGGATGATTTTGCAGTGTGTGGTCCTCAGAAAGCACTGGCAGGTAAAAGGGTGGCAAGCTTGGAGACTGTGCAGTTTGGGAGGGGTCCCTGGGGAAATAAGGAAAATGGAAAAGAAAAAACTTGCGTGGTTTGCCCTCACAGCCTTGACCGCGTGTGGACTCTTCCTATCACTGCTGTTGTAATTCAGCCCAAGCGAACCCCATCTTGACGTCCTCTTCCACCCTGGCTGCCAGCACCCCGACCCAGCTGACATCTGTTCCACACAGCTGCCTCCCAGATGAAAAGTATTTAAAAGTGACATTTTGTTGATGGTTCCAGAATCTCTGAGTGAAGTCGGGTGGTGAATTGCAGCGTTTGGGCTCCAGCTGTTTAGTGGCAGCGTCTGCATGTTCAATGGAAGTCCTGTCTGCTTGCTTCTTGCTTGGGCTGATTTGCTAAAATGCCCTTTGTTGTGCTGTGACTTTCCCATTGAAAAAACGATAAGCAAAGAGGGAGCTGCCTTCACTGTATTGTATCTTGTTCTTCTGAATGGTTTAAAAATACTTGAACTGTTTTGAACTCCACATTAGTGGAGGGGCATGTAAGGTGTTTGTGTTCTCTGTTCTATTAGGTCACGTAAATAGGACAATCTTCTTTTCAGGCATTCAGTGGCAATGTGTATGGGGAGCATCTTTCCCTTTTCTGCACATGCCCAGTGCAGGTATACAACATAGCAATGGTCCCTATCTGAGAGCCTCTAGGACACGGAGCTTTCCTGATGGGTAAGTCCTATCAGAAAAGGCTTAACTGAGGCTGACAAATAGTGTCTTACAGCTCTGGGCCAGAAGTCGAAATCAAGGTGTCAGCAAGGCCGTGCTCCCTCTGAAGGCTCCAGGGCAAGGATCCCTCCCTGCCTCCTCTGGCATTTGGTGGTTTCTGGCAGTCCTTAGGGTTCCTTGGCTTGTGGACATACCACTCCAGTCTCTGCCTCCATCATCATGTGCCATGCTTGTTTGTGTGTCTCTTCTTATAAGGACATCCATCATATTGGGTTTGGGGCTTACCCTAATGATCTCATCTTGAATTGGTTACATCCCCAAAGACCTTATTTCCAAATAAGGTCACCTTCACAGGTACTGGGGGTTAGGACTTGGACCTCTGTTTGAGGGGAACATGGTTCAACCCATGACAGACCATTTCACTGGAAGACAGTGTTTCCGAAATGGGTGCTCTCCTGCTACAGGAGGCCACTTCTGTCTTGTGGCATGTTGCTGTAATATTCACTCCCCCGTCTCAGATTTTCATAACGGCTCTTGATGTCAGCCTTCATTTGAACTGCAAATCCACCTTGGAAGTAAATGCGTGCCATGGAGGATTTGACGCTTTTGCAAACCAGCGTCCATTAGGAATTAGAGACGTTCTTATGTATGAATGTCCTGTTGACATAAGTCCACGCTCATTAATATAAAGAGAAAATAACCTGACACTCGTATTGCCATGTAGACAGAGCATCATGAATGAGTGTTTGTGCTTTAGAGAACCTTGGCTCACCTCTGTCTGCCTGAATAATGGAAGTGCTTCTTTTGGGTTCCTGCATTAGTGATATCGAGTAAGACCTTGCTGGATACATTTTTGTAATGCTTTTAGTTCACTTGGTGAAGCCTAAGCTTTTAGATGACGTTTTATTTAACGAATTTCTAACAAGAACAAATCCATTTCATCTCAGCTGAAAACTCCCCTCCTTCTGAAATACCTGCTCAGAAGGGAGCAGGGCAGGAGGGCCACCTGAGAAGGGTGGACGCTTCCACACATAGACGCCGCGTTGGCCAAGTGAGGACAAGAGAGCTGAGTCGTGTTTGCTCTTGACTTCAGTTTTCTGCTTCCCTCATCGTAAGAGTTCACTGAACAGAGTTGAATAAATACTTCCCTTCCTGACAACCCCAGTTCAGCCTTGGCAGGCAGACCACGCTGAAGTTATTGTATAGATTTGTAAAATTACCCACTTGCAGGGCAACATTTGGTTCAGGAAGAAGAGACTTTCTTTGTCCTCTTACCTAAAAGGATGCCAAATAGTCAGCATGTGTCTAAGTGTGTTTTCTTGCAAAAATAGGACATGAACGTGCAAAAATCTTTTTTTAAGTGAAAATGAAAGAAAATAAAGGCTTCGCGTAGACTTTGAAATGGTACAGGATTGGTTTGCTTTTCCTTTAGTGCCGTCACTTGGAATGCGATTAAAGAGTGTATTTACCATTGGAAGAACCTCGTGGCCTGTGAACAAAAGGAGAAAAGTCCAGCTTAGAGAGATTGTCCCTGAGTGTCCAAGAAACACATCTTTGTATGCTTGTGTGTACCAGGGCGATTTCTCAGGGGGTGTTTGGAGTTAATATGAAGAAGGACCCACAAGAAAAATAATAAAAGTAATATAGAAAATTATTTCATTCAACAACAAAGGTGAAGACTTAAATATTTTTGTTGTTGTTTTTTAATGGCAAAGAACCTACTGATGAAATGTGGCCTTTCAGGACTTGCAACAGAGCGGCCCAGCCTGCAGCGTAGTTATGAGGTCCCGCCCACCGCTGGCGACTGAGAGCGGAGCTGGCATTTCTGTGCTTTCCCAGCTGTTAGTTCCCAGCCAGAGTGTCCTGACTGTCCAGTGACCTGAGGAGGGACCAAGACCCTCTCTGGGACTTCCCGCCCTGGTCTGGCTCAACTAGACATTTCTGTTGGTGTTTCTGAAACAATCTCTCTGCTTCCTCTTCTTTCTCTCCTCCCGTGCTTTTCTCTAGGGGAACAGGCCCTGGTACTGAAGATTGTTATCTTGATTAAACTGTTATCTGGCTATTAAGCAGGCATTGCCTGAATGAATGTACACATAATGGATCTGTCTACTTGCCTCCCCTACCATGTTAATGGTAGAAAACACTTCCACAGTCCTGATCCTTCCCTGTGCCAGGCACTGTTGGGTTCCTTTACACGTATAACTTACTTGATTTATACAACCCTGTGAAGTAAGTACTTGCAACTTGAAGATGAGAAAACTGAAGCCCAGAGAGGTTAAGCAACTTCCCCAAAATCACACAGCTGGGAAGGGAGCCAGAATTTGAACGTGGCATTCTGGCATTGTGATCATCACACATCATCTCCATGTGCACATTGTCACCAGTGACTGTGGGTTATTTCCTGTTGTGCCTCAGCAAATGACAGATCATTGTGTGACAAGGAAGGGACACATTTGGGAATTCTGAAGTGTTTTATCTGAGCCACTTTTGGGGTAGATGTTATTTGGAAAAACTTCACAGGGAGGGAACTGTTACTTCAGAGACGCCAAAAAATCCAGTATATCACTGTTTCGAATTGCCATCTGATATTCCCAGTTGCAGGTATTTTCACCCCTCAGATGACTAGGTAAGAGAAATGGGACTTATCTGACCCAAGAAACAAGTGTCCGTGTATATTAGTATTATTGTTTGGGAATCAGTGATTGCTTTTATAATGAAATGAGTCACTTATAAGCAGATCCTTAAAATTTCACTTCTTTCTGCTGGTTTTCTCAGCTGGTTCTGTCTTAGCTCCTATAAACCTATAACCAGCCCCTTTCTTCCGCGAAGGAAAAACCCGTCAGACTCAGGGCCCTGGGAGGCATTCGTGGGGATGCAGGTGCAGGGCTTGGTCCAGCCCATCACTCGCTTCTCCCCGAGCCGCGCCTGCATTGGGTACTGTCTGCGGCCTTACTCGAAGCCTGCGCAGTATAGCTCACATGCTCTGGGGGATGAGGGGGGGGGGGAGGGGCGTGGCCACCGTCACGAGAACCCTGGTCCTGTGTGTGCAGCTCAGGGCATCTGGAGGCACCTCCGGGGGAAGTCAACGTGAAGTCGAAAAAAGGAGTCGTGACTGCAGCCTGGAATCTGTAGTGCTTTCCTGAAAGAGCTGGGATTTTGCAAGGGAGGAAAAATGTTCTGCAGGTTTCCAAAACATCTGTCACTGACTCGGTTTAAATGGAGACATTTTGGATGGTGGTTGTCTTAGGGCTTCCTGCATTGTCTCCCTTGTGTTTGCCAAATGACTTTATGAAAGGTTGTGCTGATCATGGAATTCCAGCCACTTTGGCCTTGAATCTTGGATGCTGTTATAGCCAAAGTAACATACTTACGGGAACTGGTGAATAGTGCAGCCTGTCGCTGGTGGGTTAGGACTGTGTGTGTGCACCCATGCATGCACGCAGGGGAGCTGCCAGCATGAAGGGGCGTGCATTCTAGACTCCAGGCAAGAGCAGCAGGTTCTCAGGAAAAAAATAAATCCAGAGTTAAATTATTTCCTATTAAGAGTTGCTAAGCAACACCTCACTTAGCTCTTCCAGCTTGCAGTATTTCAGATTTCCTTTTCTCAGCAGCCACTAATATCATCCTCACCCGGCAGTGGCACAGAGTTGAAGAAGCAGAGTTCAGGTTTGGGGAAGGCAAAAGTGCTGGAATTCTTAGAACAGAAACCAAAGAGGAGAGAGGAGAGAGCTGCAGAAAGAGAGAGAGCATGGGCTACGGGGATTTGTAAGGTCCTGTCAAGTCTCCACTTGAGGGCCAATGAGCACATGAATGGGAGGAACCCGCCATGGCCAGAGGAGGAACCTGGGGAAGAGTAAGTCCTGGTACAGGGCCTGGAAGATCAAGTGCCGGTGACAGAGAAGAACCGTTCCTGATGCAGAGGGAATCACTTCATCAGGAAGGCCTAACAGTTCCATTACCTGTATGCACCTAGTGACAGAGATTCAAAATACACGACGCGAAAGCCCATGGTCTAACTCAGAGATTTCAGCAGCTTTATCTCAATAACGAATGGGACATTAAGAAGGAAAATCAATAAGAACAGAGGAGATTTGAAAAGTACTACCAAACAAGTTGATCTAACTGATGTTTACAGAACACGCCACCCAACAATGCAGCATATGTGTTCTTTCAAACGCATGTGGAACGTTGGCCAAGATGGACTGTATTCTGAACCATAAAAGTCTCAGTAAGTTTAAAATATTACTATATACAAAGGATGTTCTTTGGGCATAATGGACTTAGAATTAATGGAAAGAAATTTTGAAAATCAGTCAATAATTGGAAAGTAAACGGCCCGTTTCTTAATATCTCAGGAGTCCAAGAAGAAATTAGAAGGGGAATTAGAAAGTACATTGAACTGAATGAAATGAAAACATGATGGATCACAGTTTGTGGGATTCAGCTAAAACGGTGCTTGGAGAGAAATTTATAGCATTAAGTGTTTGTACAATAAAAGAGGAAAAGGCTCAAATCAATAACCTAAGCTTCCAACTTAAGAAACAAAAAAAGGAGTGCAAATTAAAAGAAAGGGAATAAAAAGGAGCAAAAGATAATGAAATTGTAAACAGAAAGACAGAGATAATGAAACAAAACTGGTTTTTTGAGATGATTGATAAAACTCTAGCCAGACTGATCAGAAATAAAGAAGATAAAATTACCCATATTTGGAGCCAGTCCTCGTGGCCTAGTGGTTAAAGTTCAGCGCACTCCACTTCAGCAGCCCGAGTTCATTTCCCGGTTGCAGAACCACACCACCCGTCTGTCAGTTGCCATGCTGTGGCAGCAGCTCACATAGAAGAACTGGAATGACCTACAACTAGGATATACAACTATGTATGGGGGCTTTGGGGAGGAAAAAAAATTTACCAATATTAGGGATGTGAGAGGGGTTGTCACCATAGATCCTACAGACTTTAAAAGGTTAAAGAAATATGAACAGCTTTATGCCAATAAATTCCACAGTCTAGATGACATGGATGAATTCCTTGAAAAGCAAACTAACAAAGTTCATTCCAGAAGAAACCAATAACCAGAAAGCCCTATATGTATGGAATAATTTGAATATGTTGTTAAATATCCTTCCACAAAGCATACTCCAGGCCCAAATGTCTTCCCTGATGGGTTCTACCAAAATGTAAGAATGAAATAATCCCAATACTACACAAATTATTCCACAAAATAGAATAAGGAACGTTTCCCAACTCATGTCATGAGGCCACCATTACTCTGACACCAAAGCCAAAGATATTATAAGGAAAGGAGACTACAGATCAATATCTCTCAAGAACATAGACACAAAAATTCTTAACAAAATTTTAGTAAATTTTGTCCAGCAAAAAGCAAATAGATATTAAATATAGAAAGATGAAATGGAGTTTATCTCAAGAATGTAAAGTTGGTCTACATTCAAAAATAAATGGATGTGATTCACCCCATTAGAGATCATTCCAATAAATGTACTACATGTCATGATTTCTGTAGAAGCAGAGGATGCATTTGACAAAATTCAACACCTGTAAACAGTACAGCACCATTCTTACCAGTGAAAGACTGATACTGTCGCTTGCAGGCGGGAGTGAGGTAAGGACCATCACCATCACCACTTCTCTTCAGCATTTACTGGCCGTGCTAGCTGGTGCAAAAGGCAAAAAGAAGCAGCAAAAGACTATAGACTGAAAAATAAGAAGTTTGCCTGGGTTGTCCGTCTGTGTGTGGACTGTCCGTTATGGGAGCCACCAGCCACCTGAGGCTACTGAACGCTTGAGATGTGCCTGTTTCGAGTTGAGATGTGCTGCACATGTGAATGCTGACTTTTAAAGACAAAGTGTGAAGAAAAGAACGTAAACTATTTCATTCATAATTTCTTTAATCATTACATGACGAAGTTGTAATATTTTGGAAAAATAGGCTGTATATGATGTGTTGTTAAAACTCAATTTTACCTACTTTTAATGTGGCTCCTATAAAATTTCATATTCTACACGTGGTTTGCATCATATTTTTATTGAACAGTTTTGGTCTCTGTTGAAAATCCTGTGGAACCTAAAAAATGCTGCTAGAACTAGTAAGTGGGTTTAGTGAGGCTACAGTTTGCAAGGCTGAGATACAGAAATAAATTGTATTCCTATATATTAGAATCTTCCAATCAGAAATTGAAAAAAATACCATTTAATATTGCGTCAAAAATATAGAATACTTAGGAGTAAATTTGAAGAGATGTATGTAACTCTTCTACATGGAAAACTATGAAACATTGTTGACAGAAGTTAAAGAAATAAATAACTGGAGAGGTAGACTCTATTCACAGAGCCAAAGACTCAATGTTATTAAGTTGTCAGTTCTCCCCAAATTCATCCTCTCTCTCTCTATATATATATTATATATTCAATGCAATCTCTCTGTCTATTCAATGCAAGCTTTTTTGTAGAGAGAAACTAGCAGATTCTAAAATGTATATGGACATGAAAAATACCTAGAATTGTATTGTCAAAACAAATTTGACAAAGCAGAACATGAAGATCTTACTCTACTGGGTTTCAGGATTTATTATAAAACTACTGTGATCAACATAGTATAGTGTTCATGCAAAAATAGACGTTTAGGGCAATGGGCTACAATAGGCTGTCCAGAAATAGTCACACGTGTATGGTCAGTCTGTTTTTGACTGTGTTCCAAGCCAATTCAATGGCAAAAATATAAGCTTCTCAATAATACTTGTTGAAAAACTGAGATAGCCGTGGGCAAGAAATAAACTTCCACCCTTAGCTCACACAATATACAAAAATTAACTGAAAATGAATCATAGACTTAAAAGTTAGTTCTAAAGCTATAAAACTACTAGAAGAAAACATGAGAGAAGGTTCTTGGTACCTTTGGGTTAGAAAGCTATTTCTTAAATAGAGCACACCAGAAATTGTGAAATATTAAAGAAAAAAACCCGGTCAATAGGATTTGATCAAATTTAAAAACTTTTACTGTTCAAAGACACTGTTAATGAAAGTGAAAATTCAAGCCACAGACTGGGGAAAAAATAGTTACAAAACATCTATCTGACAAAGAACTTGTACTTGGGATATATAATAGTTTCTTACATCTCAATTATACCTCAATAAAGATGTAAAAATAGTGAATGAGGTTTTGCAGCTTAGAAAGAATTTTCACATACTCCATTTCAAATCATTGATAGAGTATCTTCAAGTGGGAGGTGTGATTCCCATTTTAAATATGAAAAGAACCCAAAAAACAAAAGACCTGAGATACAAGAAAAGATTTTGTGACTTGCCAAACACTTGTAGCAGGTCTAGGGCTGGAACCCCCTGTTCCTTCCTTCCTTTCAGATGTGCTGACTCACTGGCTCTTGGCCGTGTCCCTCCAGGCTTTTGTAATGGCTAAAAGAAAGGAGGGATCTTTAAGGAGAATGAGGTTACTGAGATGGTCTCAGGGAATGGCAGTATTTCCATTTTGATCGAATGTAAGGAGGAGATGATTCCTTCAGCAAAGATTTAATACCTGTTAAACTTTTTAAAAGATTCGCAAATCAATTGCTGAGTCATTTGAAATTCGGTTTCTAGTTCAGCCTGTTTTTTAAAAAAGAATATTTTTTTCATTGAGCATGGTACACACACACACACACACACACACACACACACACACACACAATGCCTAGGTCACTAATCTGTATTTTCTTTAATGCTCTCAATATGCAAAAATTACTTTTATTACTGTTTTTGCCTCTTGATGGGGGATATAACTAAAGAATCAAATATTTTAAGAAACGTAAAAACACAGATGCATTATTCTAAAAATTGTGAAGCAATGAAATAGCTTTTGTTTTTGGTAGACAGATGAACTGAATTTCTTGTAGAAGGGAAATAAATGGGGATTTATATAATAAAATAAAAAAGTAATCAAATCTAATTTTATCATATTGGCCCAGATGTAGATAAACAGACCCAGGGAACAGAAGAGAGAGCTCAGAAAGAGACCTGTCTCGTAGGGCAGAAGTGGGGTTAAAACAGTAGGAGTAGGCTGGCCTGTTGCGTCAAGTGAAAAAATGAATAAATGAAATAAATGAACAAAAGGAAGAATTGACTATCTTAGGGAAAAAATCAGAGTCCTACTTCATTCCGTATAAAAATATGAAGTCTAGGTGGATTAAAATCTAAATGAGGAAAGCAAACCATTAAGGATTTCAATAAAAATAAAAATTGCAAGGGAAATCTCTTTGTAGCATCAGCATAGAGAATGATTTCTTAAACAAGCTTTGAAAAGCAAACAAACAATTAAAATAAAAAAATTTAAAAACACTGTAAAAGAAAAGTGATGAAGAAATGTAAGAGGAAAGACCCATCCCAATTACTTTTACTTCTCTGTAGATAGTCAAGGAACGGTCTTACATGTGTGCACAAGAAGGTATGTAGATGAATCAGCTGGCAACTGGATAAGTCAATTACAGTATTTTTATTCAATGAAATACACGAAATGAGTCAAGTGAATAAAATAGACCTACGTACATATATCAACACTGATGAATCTTGAAAGCCATAATGTTGAATGAAATAGGAAGTTGCAAAGGTAGACTGATAATATATGTATCTGCATTTTGAATACTTATGGATGCAAATATTAAGAATGAAAGCATGGATGAGAAGAATAACGTACTGATTTCAGCCTCCTGTTTTTTTCTGGAGGAAAGAAGAGAATGTGAAAGGGAGACTTGAGCTGTAACTTCCTGTGTGTGTGTATGTTTCGTCTACGTATATATGTATATATGTTTATGTTCATGATATATCTGTTTTGGAAATATATATATGTGACAAATACAGCCTCTAATGGCACAAGGTTCAGTGTATGTGTATGTTCACAGGTGGCTGTCGTATTATTTGTTGGCCTTTAAAAACTTCAGGTTTTAGTATTTTACCTTTTATGTAGAATTTAAAAAGAAATAAAAAGAACATCAGATATGCTGAACACAACTTTGCCGTTGGCCTGGATTTGCCTGAGCTTGCCATGCTGTGTCGTGGGTCCCCAGCCCAGCTTTTAGAATCTGACCTCGTTGCCTCCCTCTCAGCCGTCAGCAGGCTGTCCTGCTGCTTCCTGGCCCCACAGCCTCTGTGGCTGTAATCGCTGTTCACCATCGTGAAAAAACAACCCTCTATTTCTCCCTGAAAGTGTGTTATTGTTAACCAGTTTTAATAAGAAGTGTTCTCTTTTCGAAACTTTTAAAAAATTGTACAGCACTATACAAATGGCAGGGAATGTAAGAGCTGGTGGTGGCAGGGTTTGGTCACTGGCATCTGTATTTAAAGGTTAATGAAAACCCAATCAAAATGTTCAAAGACTATGATCATTGAAAAGAAATAGCTAAAAGGTGATATCATTCCATTTACTTGCAATAAATATTTGGAGCATTAATTAATGTTGTAATCTTTAAATGCTATAAAGTAATTGTTATTATAATTGGATGTCATTTTCCTTAGTTCCCAATTATTAAAAAAAGAAACTATTCACAAAAATTTATAAGAGTGAAGAATTAAAATGAAGACCTCTGTGCCTTCTAAATTTACTGGTGCATGCTGTTGAGTATGACATGTTTGTATTTTTGATAGTTGTTTTAGTGATCCATTATGACAACAAATATAATATTAGCATGGAAGAATGAAGTAAAATGATTGTAGATTGATGAAAATCCTGTCACTCTCTTCCTTCAGTTATTTTCTGTGTGTCTTCTTTTAAGGTATATGCTGCAGTTTAGCTGCAAATACACTCGGTGTGGTGCACACAGGCTCTCGGTCAACATCTGATGTTCTGCATTCCATGTGAGCTTCATGAAACATGCATCTTTGAAGATGAAACTCAGAATCTAGATATGACAATTGGTACTTCTCTCCTTGTGGGAAGTGCAAAGCCACCAAAGCTAAGCAGGAGACAGATGGATGCTGTGTGCTCTAAGGATGTGAGCACACACTCTAAGAGCTGTCTTATAACCTAAAGCGGAAACATGCCTTTATAATTTGGAGGGCATCTGTCTGCTGGTCTCTGGTGTGGCTTCTGTAAGCTTTGGTCTGGTTATCTGTGAGTTTCATGGTGGGGGAGGGCACAGAGACCCTAGACCTTGTGGGTGGAAGTGGGGTTCTACAGAAGCGTGTCTCACGTATTGTGATTATAAAGAGCCAATCACTTCAGCCGTGATTTCCTGGGTGTCTGTCCTGTGAGAAGTCTGCATGGGTCCAGAATCTCTTTTGTAGCTTTATAGCTGATTGTGGGGAATTAATTCACTTTCACTCAGAATGCCAGTTTATGATTTTATTGCTGTTCAGAGAATGCTTCCGTCTGAATACCTTCTTACTGGTGTTAGGTTACCTGGGCAACCTATTCAGTTGGGTGTGTGTTGAAGATCAGATGAAAACAAGGCAGGTTATGAGCTCTCTTTCTTTGGGTATTTTATTCAGGCTGCAGCAGAGTCTGAGGAATATACGGTTGCACAATGAGGTCATTGTTTTGGCAGGTTATGTTGGGCAGAAGTCGTGGGCTGTGTTGTTTGGAGATCCTGTGGGGTCAGTGTCAACGTCATGCCAATACTCTCAAGTGAACCAATTTAAGGTCCCTGATATCAAGTGTGGCCCAGGGAAGAGAATAAATATTTTTGGAATAAGAGCCTTTTTTCCCTCTATTGGCGGAAAACCAAGGCTTGGTTTTGGCTGGCATCTTCTCTTCTGGACGCCCCTTCACTCATTATTTAACACATGTCCCAATGTGGAAACTTGTCCTTTTAGTCATATGACGTAATCAGAATCTCCAGCAGACGTGGTCAGCAGCACCTGGAGTCTGTGATTGGCAGGGACAGTTAGGGCATAAGACGGCTCATTTCTAAGCCCTGGAAACACTCCCATTGCATATAAGCTGTTACTTAATTAAATGAATTCACTTTTCCTTAAGAGTCCATAAGATTTCTAATCAGTTCCAATTGAAAATAAAGGGCCCTAGTGTAGTTAGAGAATGTGTCGACCATTAAAAGAACAGCTAAGGTTTCGTCTTCATTTTGAGTACAGGACATTGTGGTCAGCAACCGGGCCTGTGCCATCCCAAACCTGGTGGCCCAACATGACTGCAGCTTCTCTCCCAACCCTCAGATGTTCGTGCCCAACATGATTTAACAGCAGACACTCCAGCGCTTAAAACTGTTAGACATGAACGATATCCTCAGATTGGCAAGTATTCTTTTTCCCCAACAGGTAATCAAGTGACTTAGATTTTTGTAGATATAAGACACTGTTAAAATTCTAGAAACCCCTGGAACTCTCCAAGTTCTTACCTTCGTTTTTGAGAAATTCAGCATGGAATGGGAATACAGTCCATCCCTGTTACTTGTAGATTCCATATTTGTGATTTTTCCTACTCGCTAAAATGGTTTGTAAACCTCAAATCAATAGTCAGTGTCATTTGTGGACATGCCCAGAGTGGTGAAAAATATGAGGTGCCGGTGTGCAGGTTTCCAGCTGAGGCGGAACGAGGTGTCGCTCTGCCTTCGTCTTACCGTCTCACTCTATAAGCAGGTGTCCTTTTCGTGGTCTGTTAGTGCCACGTGTTTTGCATTTTGTTGATGATTTCATTGCTTAGAATGGTCCCCAGGCATCTTGCTGGAGTGCTGTCTAGCGTTCTCAAGTGCAGGAGGCCTGTGATGTGCCTCATGGAGAAAATACCTGGGTTAGACAAGCTTCATTCAGGCGTGAGTGACAGGGCTCTTGGCATGAGTTCAGTGTTAATGAATCAACAATATATGGTAAGTAAGGTGTCTTTACCAGAAACCCAATAAAACAAGGCGATGTATTGATGGGTTGATGAAAATGTGGTGACCAGGGGTGCACAAGAACCTGACCCTACATTTCATGGTTTGGTACTTGCTAATTCTGTGTCCATGGTGATGTTATGGACAGAACCACCCTGAGGAGGGAGAATGACAGTGCCTTCCCGTGGGAGGAGTGAATAACAATGCAGTAACCTAAGGAGACGACACTGGAACTGCGGGTCTCATGTTTCTGTCTCTCCCATCGCCTGTTCCATTTTCATACTGATGTATTGAAACATTCTGTGCCTTGGCTTTGATATTTCTGTGACTTGTATTTTGGTCCCACTCAATTTCAACCTGTCCTTCAAATATCATGAACTGATAATATTAGCAAACCAGAAAAACAGGGCCATGGAATGGACTAAGGAATTCCAGGATTCTCATTCTGAAACAAAGGTCCTTAAGTCAGAACGTCCTTGTTGAGTGATCCCTGGGTGTTGGCCGTGACATCTCTTCAGCAGCTGGTGCGTTTGGCAAGCAGATTGACTGCGGGGGCCTGACTGGGTGACCGGCCGTCCCCAGCTCTCTCATGGGCTCCTGAACGACAACTGTGGAACAGAGAACATAAGGCCGGCACAGCAGGCATGGGCAGCTTGTTGGGGATGCTTCCGTGCTGGGGAGGGGCTCTGAGTCCAGATGAAACAACTGCCACTTCCTCAGGGGATGTCCTGGGAAATCCTTTGGCGCCAGGCCATGAGTCATTTCAGAGCCGCTCCGCCTTCATAAAGGGTCCTTTCTGTCTCTGGAGTGACATTTAGAGAGGAATTAGTTCAACAAATAATTATGTGTTGTAATTTGTATTTATTGTAATAAGTGGAATTAGCAGGAACAAAAGGGACAAAACTCTTGCCCTCATGGAACGTACATTCTAATGGAACAAAGTAAACATTACATACAGCACAGCATGTTGCTCAGTTACAGACTTTGTTAGAAGGTGGAAATAGGAGAATAAGATGAGGGAGAGGAGTGTGCTGGGCTGGGGTTGCAATGATGAGTCGAGTGGTGAGGGAGCTGGATGGGCCACACGGAGGGATGGGGCTGCCAAGGAGAAGCCCAGTGGTTTAGGGGAACAGCAAGGAGGCATGAATGCTGGACCAGCTTATGCCAGAAATTCCCAACCTCTGAGTCTGGCTTCACTGCTTGCTGGCTGTGAGGGACTTTATTTCTTTGAGCCTCAGTTTCTTCATATGTAAAATGGGTAGAATAGGTATAATGATCCTTCACGGGTCAGTTTCCAGATGTAACAAGTGATAAAGTGTCAGTACTGTAGCTGTCACATACTGAAAAACGCTCGGAGGTTCTGTTGGGAGCCTCGGGGGTAGAGTTTGGAGCGCAGATTCTGCACTGTGATGTGAGACTGGCCTCCCACTGTCGGGGAGCTCCCGTAGAGCAGCAGGGCTTCCCTCAGGCCAGCTCAGCGGGAGCAGTGGAAGAGGCTCATGTCTTCATTCCCTCTTTTTTCCATCTCTCCAATGCCACAAAATGTACCAGTGCCTGCACGCTGTGAGCTTTTTCTTTGTTGTTGGCCTGAACACAAAGGGAAGCAGAGTTATGAAGAAGTCATGGCCATGTGGTAGAGCTTCTTGTATATGATGCCTTTTTGTTAGCATCTTGTGAAGAACTATAGGTACTGGGTTACAGTGCTTCCACACACACGCACACGAGTGTCTAGACATACATGTATGATACCTATCGAAACCTCATTAATATCAAAGTTCTTCATTAAAAGACTAATAATTCGTTAGGCCCTCACAAAACAAAGTGAAATCATTATGGCTGCTATTGATGGGAAGGTGTCACTGAGGGAGAAGTTCCAGGGCCCCTATTTTATACAGAAGTCAATATAACCGTAAGGGATATTGCAGAGGAAGAATCCAGACGCTTCGTGTCATGAGGAAGGGTGAGGAAGAGGAAGAGGAGCTAAGACGGGCTGCACGTTTTGAATCTGGGGGTGAAGAGAAATGGGAAGAAACCCGGGTGGGTGTGCAGGAATGTTGTGCTGTCCCTGTGAGGGTGGGAAGGAGGAGGTGAGAGTTTGGAGCCCAAGAGATAGATTAGTTTCAAATAGAGATGATGGCCTCCTTCTGGGCAAGCTCGGAGCTGTGTGAGAGGATGGGTGAGAGGTAGAAAGAATAGGACAGACAGCGACCACATCCCAGGAATAGTCAGAGAAGTGAGAGACATCTGACCCCTGCGAGGCTGTGGTGACCTTGAGGTCACAGACAGAGGGAATTCGAAAATGGAGAGACTGTGGACAGATGTTAAGAAGCTTAAGGACTGAATACCTGTTGACCAACTCCCCAGTCATGTGAGATGAAAAGGGTCTAGAGATATGCTGTACGACACTGTCTCTGTAGATAACAAGACCGTGTTGAGCACTGAAAAATCTGCTAAGAGGGTAGATCTCAGGTTTTGTGTTCTTACCTCAAAGAGGGGGTGGGGCAGGAGGAAACTTTCAGAGGTGATCGATTTGTTTGTTACTTTGATTGCAGTGATGGTTTCACAGGGTACACGTATCTCCAAACTCATCAAACTGTAGACATTGAATATGTGCAGTTTTTTTGTATGTTAATTACACCTCAATAAAGCTACCTTTTTTAAAAAAAAAAAACAGAAGAAAAAGAAGTGTAAGGACTGAGGGAAGGCTACCTTTCTCGGCTGTGCAAATTTGAAATGAAATAGAAAGAACATCTATCCAGTCAGGGTGAGTTTTCCACCATGCATTGCTTTTTTATTTGCTTAAAACAAGCCCCCATATAGAGATTGCATTAAAGTCATTTAGCAAAGGATGTTCTTGGCTTCCATTCACAGGAAGATAGATGATGCACTGAGGAAATGCAATTTGTTGGCACGGCTTTTATGATTATGCCCCAAAATGTTTAATTACAGAAGCCTTTCACGTTTTGTTTTTTTTTCACTAGGCTACTCTTTTAATCTTTTCCTTTTAGCTTTTCAGAGTTGAAGCATGCATTTTAAAACATGAGCTGTTGTCTGAGCCTCATTTAACCCGAACATCTTGGACTCAATCCTTCCATGGCACTCTGTGTGGAAATTGCATTCTTGGGTCTTCTGTGCCCTATTCGACATGCCCTTCCGGAGTTCCTCCAATACCACCGTGTGTTGGTTTGAAAGAGAAAATTCAGTGACAGCTGTATTAATGAGGATGGAAGATGCCAGGGGCCCCGCCTTGTGAGAAATTTCTTAAACAGAGAGAAAATAATCTAGGATGGTAGAAGTGTGTTTTCAAATATCAAAACAGAATTTAGGGTAAAAAAAAGATCAATAAATATTAACAGAAATCTGTCAGATGAGCCAGAAACTAGAAGTTCTGTCCCAGAAGCCTGGGAGGAAGAAGCAGGCCTATTTGGGGTTAGGGGTCGCTAGGCGCAGAGCCCACTGGAGTTGTCAGAGCCTTTTGAGGTGAAGATGCTGCTGCCTCCGTATGACGGGTGAGGGGACTAGACCGCAGGAACCCACCTCTGCTGCCTGATGCGAATGGAGCTGTGGGACTTGAACATGACTATCTGCTTTTGGAGGATGTGAGCTCAGCCAGAGGCTAAGGTGAGGGTGTGGAGGCCGGACATTTCTGGAGGCACAGTTCTCTTAGAAGAGGAGTTTCAAATGTCCTGGAAAAAAAACCAAGTACCTAAGGGACATGGACATCTTGCTTGCAAGAGCTTCCAAGGTTTAGAGGTGAGGCTTCCAGCAGTGTCACTGAGAACAATTTTGTGGACTGGTGCGTGAGGACAAGGAGATGGAATTAAGTCACCGGCCAATGTTGTCACCTACTTTCTAATGACTGAATTTTCTAAACTTGGGACTCTAACATTCTATGGTTATAGATTAGTGCCTGAGAGTGAATATGCTTAGTTGAGTGATTCTGCATGAAGTGTTGATGAAATTCAGCCTAATAAAGAGATAATCAGTTAATAAATTAATCTATAAGTTGGTGGGCATGTAGCACACATTTTCTTGACTTGATAAAGAATGACTAGAACAGTAGTGTGGTGGTAAACTATCAGGGAAAAAAAAAATAAAGCCCTGATTTGTAGTGTTTGCTGGTTTCCCTGGTGTAAATACCCCGCCCCCACCATGGTTGATTTCAAGCTGCCACCAGCTCACAAAATTCCTGAATACTTTTTCAAGCCTGTAGGATCTGGCTGACCACACCACTGAATGGAACCAGTGTGGGCATCAGAAAGACCCCACGGCTTTACTGAGAAAAGTAAAAGTGTGTGAAAGGCTTATCGCATCTGTTTATCCCAGTCTTCACTGTACTAGTGACAGGAAATAAGCAGTTTCACCAAGACAGTGTTGATTTAGATGTTTTTTATTTGATGAAATTTTCTCATTTTGCAGCAGTCTGTCCATTCCATCTCAGCATCTGTCTTTTAAAAATTTGTGTTATGAAAACTTTCAAATATACCAAGAAATGGAGAGAATAGTATAATGAACCCTCATATATCAATTCTCTAAATTTTTCCATTTTTCCTTCATGTATGCCCCCTTTCTTTTTAAGGAAGTCTCTCTCAGACATCCCTACATGTCTCTATACTCTTACATGTGTCTATAGTCTTCTACTCTTACATCTAAAAATCTATGTACCTGACAACCTTAAAAAAACCACCATGACATTTGTGATGGTTAGTTTTACATGTCGGCTTTGCTAAGCCATTGTACCCTGTACAGCCATGTGCCACATAATAACGTTTCAGTCAATGATATATCCAACAGTGGTCTCATAAGATTAGTACCATATAGCCTAGGTGTGTAGTAGGTGATGTCATCTAGGTTTGTGTAAGTGCACTCTATGATGTTTTCACAATGATGAAATTGCCTAAGGACACATTTCTCAGAATGTATCCCTGTGGTTAAGTGACACATGACTGTAATCCAATTAAACACTAATCTGGGTGTTCCTCTGAAGGTATTTTGTAGCTGTGGTTCAACATTTACAATCAATTGACTTCAGGAGGTCATCCTTGATTATCTGGGTGGGCCTCATCAATCAGTTGAAGGACTTTAGAGTAAAACTGAGGCTTCCTGGAGGAGGAAGAAATTCTGCCTCAAGCCTGCAGCATCAGCTCCCGGCTGACCATTTCCAGCCTGCTGGCCTCCCTGATAAATTTTAGATTTTCCAGCAGCCAGAACTGCAAAAGCCAATTCCTTGAAATCTTTCTGTTTCGTAGATGGATAGATGTGATACCTCTATCTATCTATCCATCTATCTATCTATCATCTATCTCTATTTATCTGTCTATCATCTATCTATCTTCTATCGTTTATTTATCTATCTACTCACCTATCTACTGTCTATTTATCTATCATCTCCTACGTATCTATCCGTCTATCTGTCTATCTGTCTATCTAGATCTGTTGATATATCAATATCTATATAGATAGATCTAGATAGATATCATTTGTATCTCTATATATGCCCTACTCATTCTGTTTCTTTGGGAGAACCCTGACTGATATATCGTTATCACACTTAACAAAGTTAACAAGGCTTTCTTGCTATAGTACCAGTCTGTATTCAGATTGCCCAGGTTGTCTCAGGAATGTCTTTTTTCCACATGGTTTGATGTAATCAGGGTCCACACAAGATTAATGAATTGCATTTGGTTGTTGAGTCTCGTATGTGTCATTTCATCTAGGCTAGTCTCCCTCTCTTCTTTCTGATACCTTTACATTGTTGAGGTAGCTCGGTCTTCCGGCCTGAGGAGTGCCCCATTCTGGCTGTGTCCCTTTGCTACCTCCTTGGGTTGTTTAGTTTCTACCCTTGTATTGAACATTGTCTGTAAACTGAAAATTACCTTTAAAGGCTTGATTAGATTTAGATTCAGCTTTTGTTTTTTGGAGGGGAGGGCAAATAAACGGTGCTGATGGTGGTGTGTGCTTCCTGTTGCATCTCATCAGGGGCACATGGTGTCTGTCTGTCCCAATCTTCATGGCACCGAGATTGAGCAGTGGATTCAGAGGATGACAAGCTGGTCCCTCCACTGAGTCCTTTCCCATCTGTCTTTCCTCTCTTGGTTTCATCTGTGGATGACCCTGGCCTGGCTTCATTATTTTGTCTTCCTAATTCTAACTTTCCTGAAATTATCCTGTAAAGAAATTTCACTTCTGAAGCAGGGATATTTATTTGATCTCAGGTGAAACTTCAATAGAAAAGGAAGAATAAACTGCTAATTTTTTCTCTGTACCTGCCAATTTTCAAAGTAAAGAATTTGTGCCCTGTTGTTTATGTTGGTGACCAGTTTCAGCTGGTGGGGGGGATGGGTGCTTCCTCTTTCGATGATATTGCTTGAACTCTTGGATTTGTACTCTTGAATACTATTATGAACGTCTTTATGTATTTGATCTGTTTCAATCAGTGGCAATCATTATTTTTGGTGCCCAAATTGTCCTTTCTGTAGCTTGTTGGAGCCCCACGATATTCACTTCTGTATCTATGACATAAACCCATTCGTCTTTAACAGATTTTTTGCTTTCTGAACAAGAAAATACCCCAGACACACCTGATGTATTTCCGTCCCCCCAACAGGAACAAGGAGGGGTGTTTCAGGAATGCTCATGGCTCCTCCTCATTGGTTCCAGGTTTTCTCAGGGGACAGAACTAGAAACCACGTAGTTTTGAAAAGAAAGAAACCATTTATAGTGACATTTCTTGTTTAAACTAAAAATTATAAGGTTGCCTCTTTGATTTTATGCCTGTATATACTCTACTCTTATGCTTAAAACCTATGTACCTAACAACCTGAAACAATTATTTACTTGTACACACGCCAACAGGTATTTATATATAATACAGATTTTAATGATACCAATTTTAATACTAACAATGAGACCACTGAATGAGTTTTACCTTTCTTTGTAGCTCTCTCCGTTCTAAGAATATATCCACTAGGTACATGAAGTCCAAACGCTGTGTTCTGAAGTCTTTTGGGATGTTGTCCAGTGTGTTTATGACTCTGATTGATATAGAGCTGGGTTGTTTGTTTTCAATTTTCAGGGATTCTTATTTTGTAAAGTTTAATTGAATTTTTGAGTAAATAATTACATAATTCCAAAGTTAGAACTGTACAGATACATCTATATCTATCTCTATGTATATCATCTATCTATCTATCTATCATCTATCTGTCATCTTTCTATCTATTGATCATCTATCAGTTTATCTATCATCTGTCTGTCTATCATCTATCTCTGTGTCATCTATCTATGTATCTATCTATCCATCTGTCATGTATCATCTATCAATCCATCTATCCATCTTTCATCTATCTATCTATCTATCTATCTATCTATCTATCATCTATCTGTCATCCGTCATCTGTCTATATGTCTCAGAGCAATTTCAGACAACTCTCCCTTATCCCTGTTGCCTGTGCCCTGTCCTCTTGGAGCCCCGTTTGGTGACCACTTCTGTTAGGTTTGTTTTTTATTTTTCCAGGTACTCTTTTTTTCCCCTAAATTATATTCTGCAGTTAACATTTTATATCAGTACATAGAGCTCTTTTCTAGCTGCATATTCTATATCATGCGTTTACCTTAGTTTATTAACTATTCCAATATTGATTGACCTTGGAGTTATTTTCAGTCTTTTACTATTAGAAATAATGCCACAATGAATGACTTTGTACATTTTTGCCAGTGTTTTGTTCGATAACCTCCTAGAGGGTGGACTTTTAAGGCAAAGGATTGGCACCATTTTGCTGGCTGTGCTCGAACTCGCCTCTCTGGGCTTGCACCACCTCGCTTCCCCAGCACTATACAAGGATGCCGCTTTGGCCGCCCGCTCACCGACAGAGTGTGTTGCTACGCACATAGGGAAATGGTATCCCTGGGTCGTTTGAACTTGCTTTCCTTGTGGTATGAGTGAGCTGGAGCAATGTTTCCTGTGTTCAAAGGACATTTTAATTTCTTCTCTGAACTATTTGTTCATAGTTTCACCCATTTTTGTATTAGATTGTTCTCTGTTTTTAGGAGTTCCTTGCCTATTAGGGATGTTAGTAATTTGCTTTTGGTGTAAATTACAAATATTTTCCCCAGGTTGTCCTTTATCTTTTGAATCTTTTGTGATGCTTTGCATGCAAAAACTTAATTTTATATTTTTATGAAGTTGAATTAGTCAATCTTTTAGTTACTGCTTCTAGATTTGGAGAAGTACTTGGAAGGTTTTTTTTTTTGAGGAAGATTAGCCCTGAGCTAACTACTGCCAGTCCTCCTCTTTTTGCTGAAGAAGCCTGGCCCTGAGCTAACATCGTGCCCATCTTCCTCTACTTTATACGTGGGATGACTACCACAGCATGGTGTGCCAAGCGGTGCCATGTCCGCACCCGGGATCTGAACCGGCAAACCCCGGGCCAACGAAAAGCGGAACGTGCGAACTTAACGGCTGTGCCACCGGGCCGGCCCCAGAAGATTTTTCCCCCACTCTTGGGTTGTGAACTCATCTTTACATTTGGATAACTGATCCATGTAGCATTTATCCCCACGGAAGCTATGACATGCTTTATCTCTTTCTAAGTGCCTACCCAGTTGGCCCAATGCTGTTAATTGAAAGGATGCCACGTTTTTCACATGATGAATGTCCCCTTCGCTTGGGTCTGTTTTACCACTCTATTCTCTTCCATTAGTCTCTTTGTGTGCCAGACCACTCTGTTTTAATTTTGGAGGTTTTATAATATGTTTTACTATCTGGTAGATCTTTTATAATATTATATACTTTATAATGAGCTTTTCTGGTTCCAGGAAAAGACCAAACATCCTGATATTTTTATTGGGATTGCATTAAATTATAATGAAACCTAGGTGGAATTGATGGCTTTGTGATTCAAGGACATGGTATATTTTCCATTTATTCATGTCTACATTTTTTTCCTTTCTTTTTTTTTTTTTGAAAAGAAAGATTCACCCTGAGGGAATCTGTTGCCAGTCTTCCTCTTTTTCTTTTTTCCTCCCCAAAGTCCCAGTGCGTGGTTGTATATCCTAGTTGTAAGCCCTTCTAATTCTTCTGTGTGAACCACTGCCTCAGCATGACAAGTGACAGACAGGTGGTGTGGTTCCACCTGTGACCGGGAAGTGAACTGGGGCCACTGAAGAGGAGCACGCCAAACTTAAACCAATAGACCATTGGGGCTGGCCCTACATTTTTTTTTTTTCTTTCAGGAGTGTCTTAAGTTTCTGTATAGGTTTGGCACCTGTCTCATTTGTTTGCCCAGGTGTTGCATTTTTTTTTGTCATTCATTCAATTGTTTCCCATTATAGATGGGTATTTTTTCTCATTGTATCTTCTCTGGGTTTTTTTCATATTTGTGTTAATAAATGAGATTTATTGATTTTTCTCTGTTAAATTTGTATCCTGCTATTTGACTAAATTCTTTTTATAAACATCTTTCATACACTTTGAATTCCCAGATACAGTTTTATCTGCATATAAAGATTTTTATGTCTTTTTCCCCCAATTCTTATGCCTCTGATGGCTTTCTCTTGTCTCATTGCATTGTCTGATGTATCCATAACCCTATTTAATAGCAGTGGTGACAGTTGGCATCTGTGTCATTTTTCCCACTTCAGTAGGAATGTCTCCAGCGTTTCCTCATTAAGTAAGATCCTGGCATTTGTACTAAGACTTTTATTCACATAATTACATTCAATGTCAAGTAAGCACCTATCGATTCCTCTTTAACTGGGTGTTTTTATAAAGAATTGTTGAATTTTGTTGAGTGCCTTTTGACATCATTAGAAATGAATTCTATAGATCTTTTGTTATAATCATTTAGATTTAAGGATTTTGATTGCTCATGTGGTTTTTAGCATCATAAAATGCCTGCATTTGTCTGCTTTTAAATAATTGTTGTTCTGAATTCCACTACATCTGATACCCAAATTGTAACCCTTGATTAAATTTTATTGCTTTTGCCTATCTGTTTGTATATCCTCTCACATCCTTTTATTTTTCATCTTTCTGGGGTATTTTAAGAATCCCTTGTATATAGAACAGAGTTATTGTTTTGTAGCATGGAAATATTTTTTAAATAGGTAGGTTAGAGCCATTTGCGTTTATTGATATATGTTCAATATTCTTGGCCTCAGTTCTGCCATACGTAAGCACAACATGTGGGGCCACACACGTATGTGCACACTGCACTTGCACGTGGTCATTCCCATGCCAAATGTTTGCTTTGCTTTTCTTCGTTTCTCTCTTTCTTGCCTCCCTTGGTCCCTCCTTCCTTCTCTTTCTTTCTTTCCTTTGGAAGGGGAGATGGTTTCTTTTGTCACTGAGAAATAATTCTGTTTCTGTCTGGGTGTTACCTTATATGAATACTCTTCTCTAGTGCCCTCTTTCCTGGTCTCCTGGTTTCCTACTCTGAGAAGCACCACTGCAGTTCACGAGCCACCACAGGCCCCACCCTTTCATTTTATGGTACATCATCACATTCTTGAGGATTCTGTTTCCATCACATGTTTTGTTAGCTGCAGGTGATGTATATATTTCTTCACTTTTAGAGCACATCATGTTTCCATACTCTATCATCATCATTCCGCTGTCTTTTAGTCCTAGTGCAAAAGTTGAACATATTCAGTGCCCACCACCAGACCTTACTCAGAAGCTTCTCCCATCCCAGAAGCTTGTTTTGAGGAGATCCCTCCGAAAGTGCTCATGGGAACAAACCCCCAAGTTCTTCAGTGACTCTTGGCTGTCTTCCATCCTCTCCATCTCTGCTATCGTTACTTCTGTCCTAGTTCAGGCTCTTGATGTCTCTGGCCTGGATTGTCCTATATGTAGAAGTTAACTGCCTATTACCCAGACTGACCGTGGCCATTTCTGCCTGCGAAGATGAAGTGGCTTGTAGCATGATTCCTCACAGTGGGAAGTAAACGTCTGTAGGGATCCCTTCACTTCTAGAGACTGGTTAGGGGAGAACAGAGAGATGGACTCAAAGACGTTACCAGTTCTGTGCTGATACAGGGTGAGTTCTGGGGTCTGTCATCTCCAGACCCACTCCCAGACTCATTTTCTTTTTCTTTTTTGGCTTTTTTATTTGTTTTTCTTCGAGTAGGAACTTTAACTCCAGCAGGCCTGCAGCTGGCAGATGAGGGGTTGGCTACACTGTCCTGCCTAGTGACGACAGCCAGAGGGCCTGCCGGCCGGGCTGAGAGCTGAGGACAGTCTTATCAGAGGGCAGAGAGGGTAAGCTACAGAGCGACAGGTGGAGGCCGAGCCTGCAGAGAAGGGGCTTCCCCTGGCCAAGGTGTAAGGCGCTGCTGTTGGACCAGAC